>NC_138026.1:101101168-101538606 GCF_964106645.2 Podarcis pityusensis | reverse complement strand
CCAGTTCCAGTTCTCTGATAATGGGATTGTGAAGCAGCCAGTTGCTTGTTACCAGAATTGTTATTATGGCTTGAGAACAACCATACAGGGACTCTGACATTACATCTGGTTGCAAAGACAATGTCGTATAAAGTTTCAACAAGCTTCCAGTTTACGCAGAGATATATATTTTCCCCCCACCTTACCTTTAAGGATGCTTCAACCTGCCAAACCACCTGTGAATTGATTCCCTGGGAGGCAAAGATGAAGATAGGGCCATTTGTTTACATGAGGAAACAGCCGTCCATCATTACCTTGTAAACTGCTCCACTCACTATATGCCAATTGCTTTAGAAATACAATGATTGGGAAGCATAGGATATTGCACAGATTCTGGTGAAATGTGGCATTCATAGGCTTGCATCTCGAAATAAACAGAGTGGTGCCTGTTTGTTTGTTTGTTTAAGGCCTCTATATCCTGCTTAATCATTTGCATTTCCAAGCATGTGCATAAAAGCAATCCACAGAAAAACAAGGCAAGGTGGTACCTCAGTTTACGAACTTAATCCGTTCTGGAAGGCCATTCTTAAACTAAAACCGTTCTTAAACTGAGGCACGCTTTCCCTAATGAGGCCTCCTGCAGCCGGTGCCCTTCCACCGGACGGATTCTGTTCTTAGACCGAGGTAAAGTTCTCAAACCAAGACACAATTTTCAGTTTTGCGGAGTTTGTAAAGCAAATTGTTCCTTTTTTTGGGATAAATCTTTATTGGTTTAAAATACAAAGATACAAAGATACGAACATACAATGAAGGTAAGTATTTCAGAGATAAATACAAAAAGAAAATTAAAGAAAAGAAAATTTTGAAACAAAGACACAAAAATGATGAAAAGAAAAAAAGACCAAAGATTTATACGACATTATATCTATCAAATATTTTTTTTTTTGCAAAAAACTTCCAATCTTTCTCGTTATACTTTTTCTGTTGTCATGGTAATATCGCACAGTTTTGTTTTATATCTTTTTTCATATATTCCACTATAATGTTTATATCATTTATCTATTATTCTCAAGTATTCCAATTCTGCTAAGATGGTATCATTTTTGCAATATAATCTTATATATTCCTTAAATATTTTCCATTCTCCATATGTTTTTTGGTTTAAAACTCCCCTGACTTTTCCCGTCAGCTTTGCCAGTTGGAAATACTCTATCATAAGTGTCTGCCAGGGTGGCGCTTGTTGGAATTCTGCCTGGGTCAGAGGAATGTGCCACAGCGTAGGCACCGGCAGATATTCCTGTCGACCTCCCCGCGTCTCCACTCTGCTGATAAGCAGGCGAGGTCCGGCGATTCTTCTCAGATGTATGAGAGGAACACACCGTTCTTCCTCTCTCCCCTTTGGTGTCCCCAGGGAGGGGAAAGAAGCAGACAGAAAACTATTTACATCATTTATTTCTGCCTCTTACATCAGTACAGAGAATCATGTCTGCACTCAACAACAGCAAGAAGAAACTCCTCCCAAGTACATCCAGTACGGGTCATATGACACACACACACTGAGCTAACATCCGGTGCTCAGTACAGAATGGACTGCCCCTTTGTTCCCATGGCAACAGTCACAAACATCCTGTCTGGCTTTCCAGCCACAAGCAGCTGGCTGAGCTGCTAGAGCCTTTGCTTGCTGCAGCATTGGTGCTTTATGGTAACATACTCCCCCTAAAGTATCAATGTGTGCTGCGAGCAAAGCGTCATCCAGAGAAGAAAACAAACAGTTGTTATATTTATAACATTCCCCTGTTGTTTCAGTTCCACCCTTGGAACTACCCGCCACTGGTTTAACCAATGTACCTCTCTGGTTGTGTGACTTCGCATTACCTCGGTTAACAACTCTCTGTTGTGCCTTTGTCTCTGACTCAGACACAGCTTCAATCTGTCCTTGGTCGTTTACAATAGCAACATATGCAAGGTTAGCAAACTCCTTTGAATACCTCTTGGGTGGTACACCCTTCGTTGCTCTCTCAGACCTACGTATGAGGTTCTGATCCTCTGTGCTCACTGGTTCAACCTTTGGACTCTCTGGAGAACCAGTAGCAATCAGTGGTTCTTCCTTCACCTGTGAAGGTCTATCCATTGTGTGAGATTTCCTCTCAATGACTGTGACAACTGAGCTGTCTGAGCTATCGCTGTCATCATCAGTACTACTGAACTCAATAAGATCAAACTCATCATCATCATCATCAGAATCCTCTGTGGGAAATGTCTGTACTATCCGCTCTTGCTTTGGAGCACTCTCTAGAAACCTTGTGAGAATCACCTGACCAGATTCAGACAAAATTACTCTGTAGAGACCCTTTTCATAACCCACAAAAATGCCTCTGGCATTCTTTACTCCACCTGGAGCTTCTGTTCTCACATGAGACCCGAAAACCTTAAAATAGGCAACAGAAGGTTTTCTATTGAACAGCTTCTCAAAAGGAGAACATCCCAACTCTGTTGAGACTTTTCTCAACCACACATGAAGATAGGACGCTAGCGATTCGGCCCAATATTCATGTGGCAAATGTGAACTCAGCAATTGCGCATTCATCCCCTTTTGCAATTCTTTGTTCACCCTCACACAGACCCCCCTGTTCCACGCTTCGGTCGAAACAGCCACTTTGTGGTCTATCCCTTTTCCATCCAGGAACTTCTGAAACTTCTGTAACAGAAAAACTTGTTTGTCATCTGTGAAAAGACAATCAATGTTAGCATCATGCATAATTTTAACCTTGTCACAAAACTCCTGAAACTTTTCTAAAGTTTCTTGCGGTTTCTCCATCAAATAAACCCAAGAATAATTAGTGAAACAATCCACACACAAAAGGTAATACTTTGCACTGCCTCTAGATGGTTCTAGAGGACCAATCACATCAGCATACACCCGCTGAAATGCTCTGTCGACCTTCTTGGTCTTGGTGCTCACACTGGTCACACCTGCAAGAGAGATTTTGTTAGAAACAGAAGAATTACATTTCATGTAATCACTTTGATCAAAAGTCAACAAATACAGTCCATCTTTCTCTTTGGCAGTAAGAAACAGTTCTCCATCTTTGTAGATCTTGCAGCTTTTAGCATCATAGGACAGTTTCAGTCCTTTCTTTGCAATCTGCGACACGCTCAGCAGATTAAATCTCAGTTCTGGAACCAGGTAAACATCATTTATAGTCAAGTTCAGACTTTCAAGATACACAGTCCCAATTCCGGTTGCTTCCAACTCCTGACCGTTGGCCTGTTTCACAGTGAAGCTTTGCTTCTTCAACGTCGAAAACAGTCCTCTGTGCGGGCACAAATGTTTTGTACAGCCCGTGTCGATTATGAATGCGTTCCCAACATCTGGCGTGGTTCCTTTCGCCATCATAGCCTTTGCAGGTTTCACCTGGCACTTGGTACGGCTTTTGCCTGACGCCTGAGGCTTCGTAGAGCTGCTCTTTGCTCCTCTTGACTGGCGCGGCTTCTTACAGTTTCGCTGTAGATGCCCAGTCTGTCCACAATTGTAGCATCGGACAGCACTCAATGCTACACCATGCTCTCCAGTAGCATCAGCAGTGGGGGAATTAGAACTCTGTTCTTCCCTCCCCCTGTCTTTTTCTTCCAGTGCAGCAAGTCTGTCGTGTTCATTCAGGACCACAGCACAAACTCTCTCCGCGGTCAGCTGCGCGGGCCGGTAGGGAACCAAGCTGACTGGCAACAACCTTGTAGGTGCGGCTAAGGCTGTTTATCATCATGAAGCAAAACACTTCCTCCTGAAGACGGAAATTGCGTTCCACCATCTGTTGACGCAGAAACTTCATTTCTGTCAGGTGCGCTTGAACATCTCCATCAGGCGCAAGTCTCAGATTGGTCAATTTCTCAAAATACAGCAACGCTGAAGAACCAGCATCTCTCTGATGCGTTGTACGCAGCGTGTCCCATACCTCTTTCGCATTTTCTAAATGCTGAACATGCACCAACTGATCATCTGAGACACACAGAATTATAGCAGTCCTGGCCCTTACATTCTGTGACTCCCAACCTCTGGTTGGTGCTGCAGGGATGGGGTTTTCAATTACATCAAAAAGCCTCTGATTCTGCAGCAGGGCCTTCATCTTTACAGACCAAGATGAATAATTGTCATTGGTTAAGGGAGGTGGGCAAGGCAAACCTCCCCCTTTCTTGGCATCCATCTTGAAGCCAAGCCTCCAGCTCACAATGTCAAACAAACTGTAAAATCCAACAGTTGTTTTTTCCTTTCTCACGCAGCAAAACTGCAAGTTGTTTGTGCTTTTTGCACCTGGCAGCTAAACTCAGGCTGCTATTGAAAAGTCCCTTCGAAGAGCTCGTAAACCTTGTAGCCAAAACATTCTCTGGTTTTGTTTCGCTTTCCCAGGCTTACACTCAGAGTCCAGCCCCTTTGCCAGTAACTTTCCAGGACCGTTACCTAGCAACAATGCATTTCAATAAGACATCTTATCTACCACAAAAATTTGTGGAATGCAGGCTTCAGCCTTCAAGCTGCAGGCCTCTAGGCCTCTTCTCCCGGAGCTCTTGTTTTCTTTGAAACGCAGCTCCGTGAACCAGGGAATTAATCTTCCTGCGTTCACACTTTTAGCCCGAAATGCAGCATACCTTGAACTTTGTTGCTCTGGAAAACACCTCTTCTTTCCATCAGCTGTCTGTGGAGCCTCTGGCTTCTTTCAGACGCTTCTCTTCCTCCTTGGAGCAGAGGAGGACAATCCACCAGCCTCTCATGCAGATGTCCGATGAATCGCAACCATCCGAAGGCTGCCACTGTTGGAATTCTGCCTGGGTCAGAGGAATGTGCCACAGCGTAGGCACCGGCAGATATTCCTGTCGACCTCCCCGCGTCTCCACTCTGCTGATAAGCAGGCGAGGTCCGGCGATTCTTCTCAGATGTATGAGAGGAACACACCGTTCTTCCTCTCTCCCCTTTGGTGTCCCCAGGGAGGGGAAAGAAGCAGACAGAAAACTATTTACATCATTTATTTCTGCCTCTTACATCAGTACAGAGAATCATGTCTGCACTCAACAACAGCAAGAAGAAACTCCTCCCAAGTACATCCAGTACGGGTCATATGACACACACACACTGAGCTAACATCCGGTGCTCAGTACAGAATGGACTGCCCCTTTGTTCCCATGGCAACAGTCACAAACATCCTGTCTGGCTTTCCAGCCACAAGCAGCTGGCTGAGCTGCTAGAGCCTTTGCTTGCTGCAGCATTGGTGATTTATGGTAACAGCGCTTTGGGTTAAACCACAGAGCCTAGGACTTGCCGATCAGAAGGTTGGCGGTTCGAATCCCCACGACAGAGTGAGCTCCCGTTGCTCGGTCCCTGCTTCTGCCAACCTAGCAGTTCAAAAGCACATCAAAGTGCAAGTAGATAAATAGGTACCGCTCCAGCGGGAAGGTAAACAGCGTTTCCGTGCGCTGCTCTGGTTCGCCAGAAGCGGCTTAGTCATGCTGGCCACATGACGCGGAAGCTGTACACTGGCTCCCTCGGCCTATAGAGCGAGATGAGTGCTGCAACCCCAGAGTCGGCCACGGCTGGACCTAATGGTCAGGGGTCCCTTTACCTTTAAGTGTCGGCCAATCTGTTATTGTTAGTGTTGCTTCACTTTTCCAGCTTCTTGCTACAAGTATTCTTGCCACCATAATTGCAGTGGTCTTGTGTTGTTTTTAACCAAACTGTTCTTAAACCAGACTGTTCTTAAACCAAGGTACCACTGTATAACATTTATCATAAAACCGAATGCTACCTTAAAATGTTGGAACGAGAAAGTCCTACGGCTTGTCTCCACTTCCGCTTGTCCTGCCAATCCCATACCCTCCAACATTCCTCTGCTGGAAATTAGAGGCGCCCCCTCCAACCTCAGATGAAACTGGGGACAGCCTATTCCACACCCTCCAACATTTCTCTGATGAAAATTAGGGCCTTCCTAAGGAAAAAAAACAAGATGTTCTGGGATCAAATCAGAAATGGCTTATGTAAATCTGGGATTGCTCCTGGAAAACAGGGCCACATGAAGGGTCTTCTGCCCCACCCCTAGGAAACCTGTGATTTACTGCTGAATTGGGGTGGGTTGGCATTTGCTCTGATTAAGTGTTAAAGAATGGGTTTCCCCTGGGGGAAGTAGCAAACAGAAAACCATTGGGACCCATGCCGAAGTGGGAAACCTCTCAGTCCTGTGTTTTCAAGGCACGAGACAAGCAAAAGGTGGGTGAGCCCTTAGTCATGTGCATGAAGTTCAGCAAAGAGGATACGTGTCTAATATCAGTCTAATCTTCTCAGGAGGGTGTTCCACAAGCTTGGGCCAATCGGTCAATCAGGGTTGGATCCACGTAACTGAATGCAGGAAAACTATTGTGATCGATAAACTTGGTCTGTACTAGGGCGGGAGTCTGCAAGGTAGCTTTGGATGATGATGACATCGTGTGGACACTGCAAAACAACTTCTGGGCTGGATCAGCACCAATTCCACAACAAAATGCCACCTGGAAATACTCCAAGAGGAAGATTATTACAACAATAATTTTATAATAATATTAATTTATCATTTATGCCTCACCCATAATTTATCATTTATACCCCGCCCAGCTACTCTGGGCGGCTCCCAATGGAACATTAAGGTAAAGGGACCCCTGACCATTACGTCCAGTTGTGACCGACTCTGGGGTTGCTCATCTAGCTTTATTGGCTGAGGGAGCTGGCGTACAGCTTCCGGGTCATGTGGCCAGCATGACTAAGCCGCTTCTGGCGAACCAGAGCAGCGCACGGAAACGTCGTTTACCTTCCCGCCTATTTATCTACTTGGACTTTGATGTGCTTTCGAACTGCTAGGTTGGCAGGAGCAGGGACTGAGCAACGGAAGCTCACCCCATAGCGGGGATTCGATCAGCAAGGGGACCCATAGCGGGGACTTGATCAGCAAGTCCTAGGCTCTGTGGTTTAACCCACAGCGCCACCCACGTCCCTAACAGAACATTAAAAACATGATAAAACATTAAAAACTTCCCTGAACAGGGCTGTTTTCAGATGTCTTCTAAAAGTCAGATAGTTGTTTATTTCATTGACATCTGATGGGAGGGCATTCCACAGGGCGGGCTCCACTACAGAGAAGGCCCTCTGCCTGGTTCCCTGTACCTTTACTTCTTGCAGTGAGGGAACCGCCAGAAGGCCCTCAGTGCTGGACCTCAGTGTCCAGGCTGAACTATGGGGATGGAAACGCTTCTTCAAGTATACTGGGCCGAGGCCATTTAGGGCTTTAAAGATCAGCACCAACACCTTGAATTGTGCTCGGAAATGTACTGGGAGCCAATGTAGGTCTTTCAGAACTAGTGTTATATGGTCTCGGCGGCCACTCCCAGTCACCAGTCTAGCTAAGCACAAGGGCTTAGCTCCAAATTTTGATTAAACAAGACACTTCTGTCACCTTGTTGTACTGAGCCCCGTTAATAAACATCAAAACCATAAGCCGCAACATAGCCGCTGTAGGATAAAATGAATGTCACAGTAGAGTAGTGGCCATATGGACCACCCCAGGGAGGGAATTCCACAAGCACAGGGGCCACCGCTGAAGAGGCCCTTTCCCACATGCCCAGCCACCTAATAGATCTCAATGGCTGGCATTTTAAACTAAGCATTTTAAAACTCCTACAGAATCAAGTTCGTTTTTGGAAACATGCTTTGTTGTACATTTCTTCTCATGCCACCATGTTTCCCCTTACCCAGCAGAGTCCTGGTCTCCCTTCTGTTACTTCATGTCATGGAAAATAACAAGCCTGCCCGCTTCACTTCTTTACTTCTTGCCGACCGACAGTACGGACAGGTCCTGTCAATGAGGGAAATATTATCCATGAGTTGGAAGCAAGGACTTGTCTTTTCATACCTCCGACCAGCACAAACTTAAGACATGAAGGCTGTGTACACACCAAAATCTAAAGCTCATCTCCCCTCCCCAAAGGATCCTGTGAACCGTAGTTTGTTAAGGGTGCTGGGAAATGCAGCTCTGTGGGGGTGGGGGTGTGAACTATAGTTCCCAGGATTCTTTAAGGTGCCTGTATGCTTTAAATGTATGGTGTGTACACAGCTGTAGCAGATATCTTCCACTTAGTAGTTCCCAAATTTATCATTCCTTCGTTCCCAAGAAGCAAATGGCTGGCACCCAACGTTGTGTGTGCCTATCAGTTTTCAGCCCTAACTAGACACTAAACACTTTCTTGGTTACAGGCTATATGTGTCCTTTGGGGACTGTGTGCCAGAAGAATTAAGAGCAGCAACTGTGTCGGTGCGCAACACATGGCTCCCTTGACCGTTGTAAACTCCAGGCATCAAGTCTGGTATCAGCAGCTTGTGGTTAAGAGGTGTGGGTAGTGTTTTCTGCCTATCAATTTGGCCTGCATGTTGGATTCCGCTTTTGTTACCAGACTGTTTTAGGGTCTGCACTGATGGTAGGTTTGCTCTGGATAGGTTTTTTCTCACAGCGCTTTCTTTGTGAATTCGATTCTGTCAAATTGCAGCCTTTTTGAAGGCCAGAGCAGTTACCGATGAAGAAAAGTGAACAATGACATGGCATTGGGATGATGGTGATGAAAAGTATTATTAATAATACCATTTCATTGTAAGTAATTGAAATACAGTCGTACCTTGGAAGTCAAACGGAATCCGTTCCAGAAGTCTGTTCAACTTCCAAAACATTTGGAAACCAACGCGTGGCTTCTAATTGGCTGCAAGAAGCTCTGGCAGCCAATCTGAAGCCACGGAAGCACTGTCGGACGTTCAGCTTCCAAAAATAGTTCACAAACCGGAACACTCACTTCCAGGTTTGTGGTGTTCTGGAGCCAAAATGTACAAGGATTAAGCTGTTCGAAAACCAAGGTACGACTGTAGAAACTTCAGGATGTGCTCTGCCAGGAAGCAAGAGTACCTCACCTAGGCCAGATTCATGCCAGTGCCGGATTTAGGGTGGTGCAGGTGGTTCCCTGATACAGGACACTGAGCTGGGAGGGTGCAAAATCATCATCATCATCATCATCATCACCATCGTCATCATGGTACCTACTGAGAAGATCCATTAAAAAACAACCAAAAGAAATGACTGTGGAAATAAGAAATATTGGGGAGGGGGCACCATATTACCAAAGTCCCCCTTCAGTCATCAAGTAATGATGATTTGATTCCTCCTTCCCTCCTTGTTCCCAATGTTGATCTTTATTCCCACCTTTTTCCTGATGTAGATCTTCACTCATTCTTTCTTCCCTGGTGGTGGTGGAAGCCATTTTGTGGTTCACCTCAGGTGCCAAAATGTCTTGAGCCGACCCTGAGGAATGCTGTTGGTCATGCTTGCAATCTATTGTGAAAGTGGTAATCTGTGAATTAAAAAAACAGTACCTTGTGCTTTAGGAGCATTTTTGCTGTTGCTAGTTTAAATCACTGAGGGCACAAGGAGAAGGGGACAACAGAGGACGAGATGGTAGGACAGTGTTCTCGAAGCTACTAACATGAGTTTGACCAAACTGCGGGAGGCAGTGGAAGACAGGAGTGCCTGGTGTGCTCTAGTTCATGGGGTCACAAAGAGTCGGACACGACTAAACAACTAAACAACAACAACAAGTTTAAATCAACCTTCCCAGTCCTGGGCCTATGACGTCAGTCCAAAACAGCTGGAGGACAGCAGTGTGGGGGTGGCTACTTTAAGTCCTTAAATGACCAAGCAGCACACTTCAATGACAATAACAAAAGAATAATGTAAGATGCAAAGAAGAAGGTAATGGAAGGCGTGCAATGAGGATAAGAGGAATTAAATATGTAACTTGACTAATTACATTTCATAGTGAGGTGCTTAGGGCTGTTCTTAAGGAATCGTTATCCTATGCGCTTTGATTATGTGTATATCTGCATGATATATGGATGTGTTTTGCGTCATGGATCATGATGACCACAAGCTCTGGGAAGATTCACCACCATTTCTTTCCAAAAATTGGCAGATGGGACCAAGGTGAATTCACTGCCATGAATAAAGAAGGAATTCAAAATATTTGTTTAGTTATTTTCAATATTTCTATACCATCCTTTTACTACTATGTTGACCAACTGCAATTTGCTCTATCCAACAATGCAAACTGATGGCTTCAACTTACAAAAAAGGAGATTCCAATAATAATAATAATAATAATAATAATAATAATAATTTATTTATACCCCACCCATCTGTTTGTTGGGCGGCTTCCAACAAAATATTAAAATACAGTAGTCCGTCAAACATTAAAAACTTCCCTAAACAGGGCTGCCTTCAGATGTCTTCTAAAAGTCTGGTAGTTGTTGTTCTCTTTGACATCTGGTGTAACTTGGCTTCTCGCAGTGAGGGAACTGCCAGAAGACCCTCGGTGCTGGACCGTAGTGTCCGGGCAGAACTAAACACCAGGAAGAACTTTCTGACAGTAAGTGCTGTTTGACAGTGGAATGGTCTCCCGCGGGAGGTGGTGGGCTTCAGTGGAGGTTTTTAAGCAGAGGTTGGATGACTATCTGTCATTGATGCTTTAGCTGAGATTTCTGCATTGCGCGGGGTTGAACTAGATGACCCTCAGGGTCCCAACTCTACAATTCTATGACTTAGAAGCTAAATTTATGCACGCCCACTTTGGTCACCTGTGGCGAATAAGAACTACTGTAGGTGACCAGGCAGGAATTTTTTTTAAAAGGCTAAAAAATGCAAAATACAAATACAGTCATACCTCGGGTTGCGAACGCTGCGGGTTACACATTTTAGGGTTACGGACCACACCAAACCCGGAATGGGTTACTTCCGGGTTTCGGCGCATGCACAGAAGCGCCGAATCGTGTCATGCGTGTGCACAGACATGGTGTTGTGGGTTGTGAACACTGTGGGTTGCGAACATGCCTCCCGCACGGATCACGTTCGCAACTCGAGGTATGACTGCACAAACATTGTTGAGGGTTAGCAACTTCTCTGGACTTACTTGCATAACTGATTAAAAACATGTTTATGCATGTTGCTTCTTCCTCAAACTGCACTATATTCCCAACATATTTTTCTTCTCTCCTCCAACAGAGTTTATGTTCTTTAATCACGTTACACCACAGAAATAAAGGCAGCTAATAAAACTGAAACAAACAAGTCTTTGTTGACTTTAGCAAGGGCTTGATGTAGGACTTCAGTAGAGCTGGAGGCTCAGTAGGATTTAGCAGGCCTTCATGGAGAATGTTAAAAGGGGATTCTATTCTTACCGCTAAGCATTAGATCTATCTTCCTAGTTCTGTATGCACATGATGTTTTTTGCTTTAAATATGGGGCAGCTGCCATTATTATTATTATTATTATTATTATTATTATTATTATTTCAATCATGCAGTTCCTAAATTGAAGGGGAACAGCGATAGCTCAGTGGTTCAGCATCTGCTTTGCATGCAAAAGATCGCAGGATCAATCCCTGGTATCTCCAGGTAGGGCTGCCAAACACCGTAGCCTCTGAAACTGTGGAGAGCCACTGCCAGCCAGTGTCAGCAATATGATATATACAATATCTTTATTGTCATTGTCCCATGCAGAACAATGAAATTGAAAAACTACATAAAACTACATAAAAACTACATAAAACATTCAAAAAACCCCCAAAACTCTGAAACCCCATTTTAAAATACACTATACTATAGTGACCCCTTATGCTGCGTTTAGAACCAGAATTGCATTTGCGTAGAAACTGTTTCTCAGGCGGCTAGTCCTGGCCTTTATAACCCTATACCTTCTTCCAGAAGGCAGAAGCTGAAAGAGATCATACTGAGCTAGATGGACTAGCGATCTGACTTGGTTCAAGGCAAATTCCTATATTTTTCCTAAATTAAAGTCTGCATTCAGGACAGTCACCCTGCTGAGGCCTGCTGAGTATTTGGGGTGACAAATCCTCTTTTGCCACTTAAGAACAAATGGGAAGTGCCTCTTTGCCCTGCCACTACCACCGCTCCCACCACTACCTACCACCTCCTTCTGCCCACCACCTGCTCTGCCGTTGCCACATGCCCTGCTGTGAGAAGCGCCACCGCCATCGGTGCAGATGGTGATCTGGGCCAAAATTGGTGTGGATGGTGGGGCTGAGCAGCCAGGGATGTGCTACTTGAGAGGCTTCTGCCATCTGAGGCAGTGGCCTCATCTTCCCTAACAGCTGGCCCGGCCCTGATTCCGCCTATGCTCTTGCCCATTTTTCCTGTTTTCTCAATGCACTAGAGAAGCAAAATGGCGGGCGGCTTGCATTTGCTGCCAACCGCCACTGACCATTCACTGCTGCTGCCTGGAGAGGCCACGTGGGAGGGAGCTGCAGATTCCGGGAAAGGGTTGTCATCAGGGGACGACCAATATCTGAAATGGTGCAGTTGAGCAAAATAAAAGTACATATCCATGAGGCAACTAAACCTCTACAGCAGCAACTTCACCCCTGTTCGTATACAGGGGCGTCTTACCCATTGAGGCTAGTGGCACGGGGCGCAAGGGCGCTAGGGAAGAGTCGGAGGCTCCCAGCATCAGCTCGCCACCCTCGCCCGCCTCCGCCATGCCACGCCGAAGCAGTGCTGCATCTGGAGCCTCCGTCTGCCATGGCCACTGTGGCATGAAGCGGCCAGCTGAGCTGGGAGGCGCCGCGTCCAGCCTCTGCCCCTTCCCCGTCAGAGGAGCCGCCCTCCAGCCGCTGCCCGCCTCCTCCAGCCCCACTGGCAGTGCCGTCCTCCCTAAAAAACTCTGGGAAACAGGGGTGGGGAGCGCCGGAGGGAGCTTTGCACCATGGCGCTGGATATGCTTAAGACGGCCCTGTTCCTACAGCTCACCTGGGTACAAATTACTCAAGAAGTAACCTTGAATCATGCAGAGATGGAAGAGTGCCATGAGGGTATTTATTTACTTTTTTTTGTACGAAGTTGTGTGTGACCTTTCCACCAGATATATATATATGTCTGTGGTGTTCATGGCAGCTTAACTGATGTTCATAAAAAACATCAAAGGTGTCAAGAACGAAATAAAGCAGCAAATACAGTGGTACCTCGGGTTACAAACGCTTCAGGTTACAGACGCTTCAGGTTACAGACTCCGCTAACCCAGAAATAGTACTTTGGGTTAAGAACTTTGCTTCAGGATGAGAACAGAAATCGTGCAGCGGCGGCGGCATGGCAGCAGTGGGAGGCCCCATTAGCTAAAGTGGTACCTCAGTTTAAGAACAGTTTCAGGTTAAGAATGGACCTCCAGAACGAATTAAGTTCTTAACCCGAGGTACCACTGTATGATAAAGAGCAGGGGTCAGCAAACTTTTTCAGCACTGTCCCTCAGACCTTGTGGGGGGCCGGACTATATTTTGAAAAAAAGAATGAACGAATTCCTATGCCCCACAAATAAGCTGGAGATGCATTTTAAATAAAAGGACGCATTCTACTCATGTAAAAACACGCTGATTCCCAGACCGTCCATGGGCCGGATTTAGAGGGCGATTGGGCCGGATCCAGCCCCCAGGCCTTAGTTTGCCTACCCATGATAAAGAGGCACACTGGCACAAAAGAAAACCCCTAAAGTAAATAAAAAGGCGGGAAAATATTTATGGCAGTCCAAAAGCCAAACTCAAAAAAGCCAATCTGAATAAGTGGACGGGTGTAAACGAGATCACAACTGCAACCTGAGCCTTTGGTGGCTGGTTTGAACATGATTCTTTGCTGGGTGCCTTAAGAGGTGAGTAAAAAGAAGAAACTCCAAAACCAGAAAACAACCACAGGAAAGGCCATCACTCAAAGAACCACTTTCCTAACCTTTGTAGGTGAGTAAACCTGAAAGATGTTCTGTCATGATAGGGATTAGTGTGAAGTTTATGAGGGAAGGTAAAGTTTCAGGTACAGTGGTCCTATCTGTACCAACAATAAAAAAATGGTATTATTGAACCATACATTTAAGCACTATTGTACAGTCTTGGGAACTGTAGTTTGTTTTTTTTAAAAAAAGTGCTGCATGTTTTTAGGAGACCTTATACTCTTCACATATCTACAATTCTCAGAGCTCCCTGGGAAGAGGAGCTGATTGTTAAACCGTTCTGAGAACAGTGAGAAGATAGGGGGATCAACTAAAAGTCAACTATCTGACTTCGAGAAGATATCTGAAGTTTTTAATATTTGATGTTTTATCATGTTTTTAATATTCTGTTGTGAACCGCCCAGAGTGGCTGGGGAAACCCAGCCAGATGAGTGGGGTATAAATTGTTGTTGTTGCTGCTGCTGGTAAAATGTGAGAAATGTGGTAAAATACATCTATTTTCCCTGCCCCCATTCTTCTTCTTCTTCTTCTTCTTCTTCTTCTTCTTCTTCTTCTTCTTCTTCTTCTTCTTCTTCTTTTCCTGCCCATCTGAGTGCCCCAAAATAAAACTTTCTGGACAACAACCATACGAGAAATATGTAAAATAACCAAGCAAGTATTAGAAATCACCCCTGAATTGGGAGGTTTAGGAATGAAGAATTTATTAAGAAGGCCCAAAAAACTTTGAGAGACTATTTTGAGATAAATATGAGCACTGCTGTGGAAAAAAAGAGTAATCTGGGATGCAAGTAAAGCGGTCATGAGAGGATTTTTGATACAACAGAATGCAATTAAGAAGAGAATGCAAAATGAGAAAAAAGACAAAATCTTGGAAAAAATAAAGGAAGGGGAGAAGAAATTGAGGGTGAAACCAAAGTCCCAGGAGATTTTGAAAGAGATAAAGTTATATCAAATACAATACATGAAAATGATGAATCAGGAAATAGAATGGAAGATTAAACAGATGAGACAAAAGACATTTGAATCAGCAAATAAATGCGGTAAATTGTTGGCTTGGCAAATGAAAAAAAGACAAAAACTTAATACCATTACGAACTTGGAAGTAGAAGGAAAGAACATACAGAATCCAGTGGAAATTAGAAAGTGCTTCCAGAGGTATTTTAAACAACTTTATACACAGGAGAAGCAGAAAGAAATGGACATTGACAAATTTTTGAAAATGAATGGACTACAAAAAATTTCTCAAGAAAATAAATTAATGTTGAACTACAAAATAACGGAACAGGAAGTGGAAGGGGCCATTCAGAATATGCAATTAGTGAAAATGATTTATAGATGGTATATGACCCCAGTCAAACTTGCAAAAATTTACCACCTGACTGACAATAAGTGTTGGAAATGTAAAGAGTGTGAGGGAACGTTCTTCCACCTCTGGTGGACTTGCCCTAAAGTGAAGGCGTTCTGGGAAACGATTTATAATGAACTGAAAAAGGTATTTAAATATACCTTCACTAAGAAACCAGAGGCCTTCCTTTTGGGTATTGTCGGCCAAGGGGTGGTAAAGAAGGACCAGACATTTTTTATGTATGCAACAACAGCAGCAAGGATACTTCTCGCAAAGCACTGGAAAACTCAAGATCTACCCACACTGGAAGAATGGCAGATGCAACTGATAGACTACATGGAACTGGCTGAGATGACCGGCAGAATTCGTGACCTGGGAGAAGAGAGGACTGAGGAGGATTGGAAGAAATTTAAGAATTATTTACAAAAATATTGTAACTTGAGTGAATGCTAAACAGGATGCTAGATCAAAATAACTGAGCACCACTAAATTTAGATGATTTTAAGAAAATAAGTAAGATTGTGAAAATATAACTCCTTTTGAGAACTAGAAGATTATGAAACATAGAAGGGATATAAGAATGTAAATAAGATAATAAATTGCTGACAAAATGTTATAACGATGAAAGTGGGAGCGGGAGATGTGAGGAAGTCCAAAGAAAATGTGAAATTATGTTAAGATATATGTTACATTGTTTATTATGTTCATTTCTATTGTAAAACCCAATAAATTTAAAAAAAAAAAAAAAACAGAATATGCAATTAGGTAAATCTCCAGGACCGGATGGACTGACTTCAAGATATTACAGATCTCTGAAAGAATGGGTAATACAACCTTTAAAGGAAGTCTGTAATGAGATACTGGAAGGGAAAAGGGCACCAGAGTGGTGGAAGGAAGCTTACATCACACTTATACCGAAAACAGAGACTGAAAAGACACAACTTAAGAATTACCGCCCCATATCATTGCTTAATGTGGATTATAAAATTTTTGCAGATATTTTGGCTAAAAGATTAAAAAAGGTGTTAATGGAAGAAATTCATAAAGATCAAGCGGGCTTTCTCCGGGGCAGACACTTATCTGACAATACGAGGAATATAATTAATATTTTAGAAAAATTACAAGTGAAGATTAATACTAAAGCAGTTTTGATATTTGTGGATGCGGAGAAAGCTTTTGACAACATTTCTTGGAGTTTTATGAAGAAGAATTTATTGGGGATGGGGGTGGGTCAAGGTTTTGGAAACGGTATAAGTGCAATTTATTCAGAAGAGAAGGCCAAATTAATTGTGAACAATGTAGTGACGGAAGATTTTAAGATTGAGAAAGGAACACGACAAGGTTGCCCAATCTCTCCACTGCTTTTTATATCGGTCTTGGAGGTTTTGTTAAATATGATTAGAAGGGACCAATTGGTAAAAGGTATACAAGTGGGAGCGAAACAGTACAAATTGAAAGCATTTGCTGATGATTTAGTATTGACTTTACAGGAGCCAGAATCTAGCACTAAAAGAGTATTAGAATTAATCCAAGAATTTGGCCAGGTGGCAGGTTTTAAGTTGAATAAGATGAAAACTAAGGTGTTAGAAAAGAATTTAACAGAGACTGAGAGAGAGAAGTTTCAGAAGGAGACAGGACTGACACTGGTCAAGAAAGTGAAATATTTAGGGGTTAATATGACTGCTAAGAATGTGAATTTATTTAAGGATAATTATGAAAAATGTTGGACTGAAGTGAAAAAAGATCTAGAAATATGGTCAAATTCGAAGTTATCGTTGTTAGGCCAAATTGCTGTGATAAAAATGAATGTATTGCCAAGAATGCTGTTTTTGTTCCAAACACTGCAAATTTTGGACAAAATGGACTGTTTCAAGAAATGGCAGAGAGATATCTCCAGATTTGTCTGGCAGGGCAAGAAGCCTCGCATAAAATTTAAGATATTAACTGATGCTAAAGAAAGAGGTGGATTTGCCCTGCCAGACTTAAAACTTTATTATGAATCAGCCGCTTTTTGTTGGCTGAGAGAATGGATGCTTCTTGAAAACACGGATGTTTTGGATTTGGAAGGTTTCAATAATGTATTTGGTTGGCATGCATATTTGTGGTATGATAAGGTTAAAGCACATAAAGCGTTCAAAAACCATATTGTCAGGGAACTGACATCGGAGCCAGAGGCGGAGGCTAGGCTCTCAAGCGATGTTGGAGAAGGGCCCAGCAGGGGGAGAGGCGGCTCACCAGCTGGGGAAAGAAATCAGCGTAACACCAGGGATAAAGGGGGGCAGATGGGGGAATCGGCGAGGGGGCTCCAGGACTCCTCGCCGGAGATCAGCGAGGAGAGCACGGGTCCTCTGCTACCCACGCGCTCCCTGCGCAGAAGTCTTCCGCACAGGGAGAGTAGGAGGAGACTTGGAGTCAAACAACTTTTATGCTGGAAAAGGTTTAAGAAACGCCCACTGACGGATTCTGCTAGCGACTGAACAGCCACGAAGTGCAGGGCTGTCCAGACAGAAAAGGTTTAACAAGGCAACCTAGCCAGGAGTGGCACCAACTTGCGCACGAGCAACCCCTACATTTATTACACATATTGTAAGAAAAGCACTGTTTAATGTCTGGATAAGATATAAGGATTTGTTAGAAAATAAAACCCCAAGATGGTTGTCACCAATGGAAACAAAGGCTCAGAAAAAACTCAATATGGAGGCCAAATGGCCGAAGTATTGGGAAATTTTGGAACAAGAGGGTGACAGATTAAAATTGCAGAGTTTTGAAAAATTAAAAAACAGAGTACGAGATTGGCTCCATTATTATCAAATACTGGAGGCGTATAATTTGGATAAAAAAATTGGCTTCCAAATGGAAAAATCAAAGTTGGAAACAGAATTGTTAGACCCTAAAGTTAAGAATTTGTCAAGAATGTATAACTTGCTGTTGAAATGGAATACTCAAGATGAAATGGTGAAATCTGCTATGATTAAATGGGCACAAGATGTTGGACATAATATTATGATGGCTGACTGGGAACAGTTATGGACCACTGGTATGAAGTTTACGGCATGCAATGCCTTAAAAGAGAATTTAATGAAAATGATTTATAGGTGGTACATAACACCAGTCAAGCTTGCAAAAATCTATCATTTGCCCGATAATAAATGTTGGAAATGTAATGAAACTGAAGGTACATTCTTTCACCTTTGGTGGACATGCCCAAAGATTAAGGCATTCTGGGAGATTATCTATAATGAAATGAAAAAGGTATCTAAATATACCTTCCGGAAGAAACCAGAGGCCTTTCTCCTGGGCATGGTCGGCCAATTGGTGCCAAAGAAAGATAGAACTTTCTTTATGTACGCTACAACAGCAGCAAGAATACTCATTGCAAAGTATTGGAAGACACAAGACCTGCCCACCAGGGAAGAATGGCAGATGAAGCTGATGGACTACATGGAACTGGCGGAAATGACTGGCAGAATTCGAGACCAGGGAGAAGAGTCGGTGGAAGAAGATTGGAAAAAATTTAAAGTATACTTACAGAAACATTGTAAAATTAATGAGTGTTAGAAGGATGCGGGAATGAAGTTACATGGTTTTAGTAGAAATGCAACAAAGAATTAAGTAAAAGTTGATTGATAATGGGTTAAATTGAAAAAATTCAAGGTTAGACCGTTAAGATAAACTATAGAATAAAAATTGAGAAAGATGGGAAGAACTTGCTGAAACAGTGAATTGAATTAGAATACAAAAAAAGGGAGGTGTGAGGAGGTCGATGAAACAAGTAAAGGAAAGGTAAAGACATGGAATACTGGATGTGTATTTTAGTTTCTTTTCTGTCTGTCTTTTTTGTTGTATTGATATGTTTTGTTATTGTTCTTTTTCTTTTTTATTGTTATTTCCCCCCCTTCTTTTTTCTGTAATTCTTAAACTTTTAATAAATATTATTATTATTAAAAAAAAAAAAGAAATCACCCCTGAATTGGCCTTACTAAACATCTTCCAAGACAATAATGCCCACTCACAACACAAAGAACTCATAACCCACCTACTTTCAGCAGCCAGAAACATCATAACCAGACACTGGAAAGACCTGTCAGGAGTAAGCATGGACCAATGGTACCAAATAGTACGGGAAACAGCCTTACTAGAAAAATTAACCAATAAACTGAAACTGACACGGGGACAAATAGAAGAAGACGCCTTCACCCTGGTATGGCTCCCCTTTATCTCACACACAGCCCAACAAGACGATGACAAAAATACACCAACAACATACAAATCAATATGGCTAACCTGATCCAAAACACCCACCCACCCCACTCACACATGAAAACAAAGATCACTACAGCCAACCACAAATGAACAACCACACCCTAGGCCAATCCCAACCTCTCTCACCACCAAAGGAACACAAGTGAACAGCAGAGAACCTGCACAAGTGACGCTGACACAAACCCCCTACATATATTAATTAAAATAGAAACATCGTCACCTGATCCCACCTCCCTTCCCCCCTTTTCTTCTTAATGTCTCAACAAATAAAACTGATTTGTAAAAATGTTACATGGGGGGGGGGGAGAAATATGAGAGAGAGCCATTGCACATACTTTTGTAAATCAAGAAAATCTTTAATAAAAATACATTTAAAAAAAGAAAGGAATGTAATGTTGTTGGTTTGCAGCTCCCATAATCCCTGACCATTGGCCATGCTGAGTGGGGCCAACATCTGCACAGCCATCCCTTCCCCCTGAGCTGGGCAAACCGCAGCTTCCTTATGCCAGGATGCACTTGTATTCTGCCGGCCGTGCCCTTTGCTTTCACAGCTCACACCTGTTGTGTTTGTTTTGTCCGCCTGGCATGGCAAGTTGTAACCGACACTGCAATGTTTTCGGAGAATACGTTTCGGAATATCTGTCGCTGAAGAGCTGCAGGGCTCAGGCAGCGGGGAGGCCCTTAACTGGCGCTCCACAAGCATGCCAACATGCTTCCCTTTGAGGGGGGTGCCCCTTTTGAGGCGAGCAGCCGCTGCTGCCCCAGATTATGAATGATAATGCCGGCCCAGTTCTTCTTTTTCATGCTGACCTTTGGCAGACTTCAAAGCCCGTAGGTGTAATAAATGTGGTGGCACCACACTTGAATGTCAGGGGTGCTCTAGGGTTTCATTGGGGAAGAGGGACGAAGGGGAGGAGGGGAGGGAGGCGAGAAGACAGCTATTGTGGGAAGTTTATTTAAAAATGCAAAGCAATCAGTGCTCCGAGCCTAGGAAATCCAGCATAGTCACAACCGAATGCATCAAAATAGCAATTTTAGCTCCACACTGTGATGCATTGTGCCAGCAACAAGAGAAAACAATGACCTTCCTCCCCTCCTTCTTTGCTTCAGGGATTTATCTAATTGGGGCTGTCTGGTGTTTTTCTCTTTTCAGTGTTTACTCCTTCTGAAGCCCTGGCACAATTCTGACCAGCCTAAAGCTGAATTAATGATTCACAGGCATGAGAGACAAAGTCACAGTTTGGCTTTTTCAAAATCTGTAGCTCATCAGCGGCAGAACATCTGCTTTGCTCCTAGATTCAGTCCCCAGCATCTCCAGGTAGTGGTGGGAGAGACCCTCTGTCTGAATCCCCACTGCCCCTCAGTGCAAGACCAGTGGCCTGGCTCCGTGTTAGGCAGTGTCTTCTGTATCTAGCCTCAGGCAGAGTTTGAAAATGATGTCCCAAAGCAGTAACCACTGACAAGCTATAGAATCTTGAAGGCATCATTTACCTCCTCAGATATTATAGTTGTAGGCCACCTATTCACACAGGGTACCCATATCCTCGCATCCATATGCTCAAGACTAAACTATATGTTACAATAAACCAGGAATAGCCAAGGTGGCGCTCGCCAGATGTTTCAGACTACAACTCCCACCATCCTTGTCCACTGCCCAAATTGGCTGGGGCTTAGGGAGTTGCAGTCCACCACATCTGGAGAATAATAATAATTTATAATAATAATAAGTTATTATTTATACCCTGCCCATCTGGCTGGGTTTCCCCAGCCACTCTGGGCGGCTCCCAACAGAATATTAAAAACACAGTAAAACATCAAACATTAAAAACTTTCCAAGCAGGGCTGCCTTCAGATGTCTTCTAAATGTCACATGGTTGTTTATTTCGTTGACATCTGATGGGAGGGCATTCCACAGGGCAGGCGCCACTACCGAGAAGGCCCTCTGCCTGGTTCCCTGTAACCTCACTTCTCGCAGTGAGGGAACAATGAGAAGGCCCTCAGAGCTGGACCTCAGTGTCTGGGCTGGATGATGGGGGTGAGACGCTCCTTCAAAACACCACATTGTCTATCCCTGCACTAAACCTTCCTCTGAATTTTGTCCCCCTTCATGGTCTCCACCATTCCTAAATCTCAAAAAGAATTAGAATATTGTATGGCCACACAAGATAAACAGGCACTTCTCTTTTTTCGAAACAAAAGGCATCTATATCTAATATTTAGGACTAATATTGAGGTTGTTATCCCAGTGTACAGAGCTAGTAGGCTTCTCTGGAAATACATGTGGTCTCCAGAATGTGATCAGCTGGTGGAAGTGGTGATGATTGCTCAATATCTTCTAGAGGGCATCTCCACTTCCTCAGTCTCTCTCGTACTGCCCACCATTGAACCTTCTTCTCATCTTCCTATGGAAGTAGACATGAGGAAGAATATAACTGGCTTCTGCATTGCACTGTGCCTTGTATTTATGATCCAACACCAGGGTGGGAAATCTGTGCCCCCCCCCCCAAATCCGTGGTAGCTAACATATTGCTTTCCACATGTCATTGGACTCCAACTCCCATCAGCCAACATGGATCAACAACATCTGGATAGACCACGTTGGCTACCTGTAGGCAAAATGTTGGGGTCCAGCTCCCATCATCCTTGATCATTGGCCATGCTGGCTGGGACTGATGGGAGTTGGAGTCTGATAACATTTGGGGGACACACAGATACCCCATCCTTGCTCTTTGTGATTGGTGTTGCATTAACTTGCCGAATAATACCTTTTCCCCATTGCTATACTGATGTTTAAAGCATTATTTTTTTAAAAGAAAAGAAACCCACTGGTGGTGTTCAGTTGCACCAGTGCTATTCCATTGTGTATAGGGGGCCCATGTTGCAGAAAATATATTACTTGAAAGCAAGATCTAAAGAAACCGTTGTTCCCCAAGAGAGGCATTCATTTTATACTGCTGTCAGGGCACTCTTGTAAAAGAGGTGTTTTGCTCGAGCAAAATATATTAAAATAAACAACACGACATGCTGAAATGACATGTGTGTGAAATCTTTACGCTGCAACTGGGCACGGGGTGTGGGGCTCTGTTTGAAGCTTCAGCTGCCCACAGGAAGCCGGGATTATGGACCACCCTGGCAGATGACTTGTATTATGCTGGTCATCTTAATATTCATTTCCTGAATGAATTTCCTGTAGGCCTGGGCTGTCTGTGGTTGTACGGGTGGGCAGGCGGAGAACCCCACAGCACTCTTGGCACTGTTAGGAGAGTTACATTAAAGGTTTCCACCTTGATATAAATCTCTTTCCTGCATGAGTTGTGGAAATGGTTTCATTTCATGACGTGCAACCCTGATTTGCTGCAGACCTCTGTGCCTGGAGAACGGGTAGATTGCTATGTTATTACCTTGATATCCAACCTTTTGCCACAGAACCGCATAGCAATTTACTTGGCTCCCCCGATACTCCTCAATTTTTGTACTCACAACAGCCCTGTGAGGTAGGCAAGGCTGAGAGACAGAAGGTCACCCAGTGAGCTTCATGCCTGAGTGGGGATTTGAACCCTGAGTCTTCTGAGTTGTAGTCCAACCCTCTAACCATTACACCATGCAGGATTCTCTCTCTCTCTCTCCCCCTTTCTCTCTCTCTCTCTCTCTCTCTCTCTCTCACACACACACACACACACACACACACACACTTAGTAAAGGTAAAGGGACCCCTGACCATTAGGTCCAGTCGTGACCAACTCTGGGGTTGCGGTGCTCATTTCGCTTTATTGGCTGAGGGAGCCGGCGTACAGCTTCCGGGTCATGTGGCCAGCATGACTAAGCCGCTTCTGGTGAACCAGAGCAGAGCACAGAAATGTCGTTTACCTTCCTGCTGGAGCGGTACCTATTTATCTACTTGCACCTTGACGTGCTTTCAAACTGCTAGGTTGGCAGGAGCAGGGACCGAGCAACGGGAGCTCACCCTGTCGCGGGGATTCGAACCGCCAACCTTCTAATCAGCAAATCCTAGGCTCTGTGGTTTAACCCACAGCGCCACCTGCTATTTATTGCATTTATATCTCACCTTTCTATCCAAGGCACTCAGGGTGGCATACATTTTATCTCCACAACAACCCTCTGAGGTAGATTTGGCTGAGAGGCAGTGAGCCTCAAGGCAGTAAACTTCCTGGCTGAGTGGCGATTTGAACCTTGGTTTCCCAAGTCCTAGTTTAAGGCTCTCATGTATTAAACGGTATTACGTCATATATCAATCAAATGTCTATATATTTATGATCACAAAAATGCTTTGTGTTTGATTGCATAATTATATTGTTGTAACCAGACCCGGGACCTTACGGAAAGACAGATGCAAAATCAAATTGCTGCATCTTCAGAAACAAGCCCTTAGCATTTGCTACCAGGATAATTGTGAATGAGTGAAAGATATTCCTGTGCATGTCATCCTGAAAGGAGTAATTACACTGGTGTACAGGAAGTAATAAAAAACATAAGAATGCACAGAATTACCTTTGAGCTGTATGAGGATTATGGGTGCGGTCAACTGGGGCACAGGGGCAGAGGCCAATAATAAGTATTCTGAACAATCCAAAGGTTACCTGTTCAAATTGGATTATGGTACAGGAGTCAGAGCTGAATAAAGCACAGCTGCTTTAATTCTATGAAAACAAACCTAGTTGCAAACTTTCCCCTCTTATTCACTGGGTTGGGCCTGTTTGTATACTGCACCAGCCCTGGTTGGTGTTGACCCATGACGGGGCCTCCTTAGTGATGGGTCCCCATTTGTGGGATGCCCTCCCTGGTTAGGCACATCAGACTTTCTCATTATTAAGACTCAGGAGTTGACTTAAAGACAATCCTGTTTAGCAAGGCATTTGATGGCTTGAAATCATTAGCTGTGAGGGCATGTGATGCGACTGTTTTTAAACGTTTTTATTTTATTTTAAATTGCTTTATCATTTTGGTGCTTGCTGCCCTGGATGCCTTCGGGTGGAAGGGTGGGATATTACATTTATTTAGTAATAGTTTGGTTTCTTTATTTATTTAATAATATATGGGTTTATTTATTTAATAATAAACTCTTGTTTTTTATTATGGATTATGTGCTTTTATACTGTATCTATAGATGAAGGGCAGTATACAAATTAAGCAAACAAACGAGCATGTGGACATCCTATCAACAATTTGCTTGCAGTGTGTTTAGCTGGAAGTCAGTCCTGCTGAGTTCAGCGGTCCATACTCTCGAGTAAATGTGCACAGAATCAAAGCCTTACAGCAGAGCTTGGGAACCTTCTCCATCCTGAGAGCTGCTGCCCCTCATAGGGAGCCTTCTGGGGGCCACGTGCAATGGTGAGCAGGGCCAGAGGTGAAAGTGAACAGCGTGATGGTTGAGGCCATATTCACGACATATGTTTAAAGTGCTATGATCCCACTTTAAACAGTCATGGCTTCCCCCAAAGAATTCTGGGAGCTGTAGTTTGTAAAGGATGCTGAGAGTTGTCGGGAGACCCCTACACCCCTCACAGAGTGGTTTAACAACCACAGCCAGTCCATCTTCCCCTGGGGATTGCAGCTCTGTGGGGGGAGCAGGAGCATCCTTAGCCAATGCCCATAATTTTTGGGGGGAAGCCGTAACTGTTTAAAGTGGTATCACAGTGCTTTAAACGTACTGCATGAATGTGGCCTTGGGTTGCTTTTGCTTTTATTTTGATTATGTATTTTGTGTTTTTATATTGTGATTTTATCTTGTGAACTGCTCAGAGACCTGCGGGTATAGGGCAGCCAAATAATAATAATTCATGCATACACTCAGGAGTCCTGTTTATCCCTCTATATAGATAAGGAGAGGTCTGCACGTCTACAAACACACTGGATGTTATGTACTGAAGTTCTCACCCTGGGCCAGCAGGGGGATACTGTAGATAGTTATGCAAATGAAGGATCGAAAAGTGACGTTCAGTGATTGGATAGTTTGTATGCAAATGAAGGATCAAAAAGTGACGTTCAGTGATTGGATAGTTTTAGAAAATGGCAACAGTTACATTGTTCTGGAGCTCTATATAAGCAGGCTGACTGAGCTCCTCAGTTAGTTCTGTTCCAGCTTACAAATAAAGAGCTGCTTGGAAGAATCGCTGTGTCGTCTGATATGTTCGCCCACAACTTAACACTGGACATGTATGAGGGAGCCAAGGCCATCTGTGGCTCCCTCGGTATATGTTTCCACAGCATGTTATCAACTGCTTTGTGATATGTGTATCCCTTGAACACTTCTATTTTTATAGAGGCCAAAGCCACATTGTTTTTTAAACTGCTTTTTAAGCTGTGAGGTTTTCTAGGTGTCCCTGGACCCAACCTCTCCCTAGCTGTGTGCTCGTTCTTCAAGGAACTTCCTGTCAACATTTTAACCGCTGTAGCCTTTCATCCTAACCTATCTCACAAGTTTGTTGTGCCTATAAAAATGGGGAGGAGGAAAACCATATATGTGACCTTGGACTCCCTATAAATGTAATAATAAATAAATAAATTCATTTCAGCCCTGTTAAGTGACCCACTATCATTCCAGCCATTTGTCAGAAGGGTAGATCTTCTGTGGTGTTACCTGGCACTACAGTGAGTGACATTTTCATAGGATCCCATGTATGTGAGATAAGAAAAGACGCTGCTTTAAATTTGGTGCTTTCTGCATCAAGTGTAGCCCTCTTCAGGTGCTCCTCGTGCATGACAGCTCCTCTCTCAAGCTGCGTGCCAAATGTCTGAAGGGGGATAATAACCATGTTCAGTTTGGACAATAATCTTCCACACGACTGGGAACTCCGTGTCATCAAACTGAGCAGAGAACAAAATGGGCACACACGATACATTCAAAGCACATTCAGTGCACATAACTTTCCCCAAAGAATCCTGGGAACTGTAATTGGTTAATGATGCTGGAAATTGTAACTCCTTGAGGGGGAAGTTACACCTCTCAGGGTTCTTTGGGAGAAGTCATGTGCTTTCAATGTGTGCTGGATGTGCTTTAAATGTACGGTGTATATCTATGTATTTAAAGCACTATGACACCACATTAAATAATAATGGCTTCCTCCAAAGAATTGTCAAGGGTACTAAGAGTGCTTAAGGGACAACTACTATTCCCCTTTCAGAGCTACAAATTCCCAGAGTTCCAAGGGAAGAGCAACTGATTGTTAAACCACAATGAATTACTAGAGCATGTTTTATGTGAGGGAATGAACAGAACAGCTAGAAACCGTGATCTATTTTATGTAACAAGGTGGGACCAGGATGCAATTACACAAACACTAGTAGCCAAACATTAGCTCATCGGATAAACCTCCATAGAAAATAAACAAGTAATAAAAGCTTTGGTTAGCTTGCTCTCTTGCTGCTTTTCTCGAAAAGCATTTCACACATTACATTTGCATTTGTGCCATGTATCATGCAGGCACAGTGGTCTGTCATCCACTGGTGACCCGCTAGGCCCAGTCAGGTGGTCCATGGAAAGGTTGAGGAAGCGTTGAGAATATTTGGGCTCGGTTCTATGCTTGGTTTATTTATGATGATGGAGATCAAAGCTCTTTTGACCAAGCTCAGATTATCAAACAGGCTATATGACTCCTTGTCCTTGGGCTTCTCACGTTCGTATTGCAATAAGGGCAGCCACAGAAATAATAATAATAATAATAATAATAATAATAATAATATTGTTATTTATACCCCGCCCATCTGGTTGGGTCTCCCCAGACACCCTGGGCGGCTTCCAACAAATTATTAAAATACTGATAGGAGCAGCCTCCAGTGTGGCTCACTGCAGTGGGGTTGAGAAGCTGGAGAGAGGCATTGGAGCCCCACCAGGGGGAATGGGGCAACCTGCCACCACTTGTATCTTGACAGCCAATGTAGCGTAGTGGCCAGAATGTTGGACTAGGAGGTGGGAGACTAGGGTTCAAATCCTCACTTAGCCAACGTGTTCCTATGTTCAAGTAGTTTGTGAAAAAGCAGGCATGAGAGCCACTGATGCAATAGGGGGACAAGATGAACGTGGTGCTGATAACACTACGGTTGCAGGTTCGATCCCTGTAAGGGACAGCTGCATATTCCTGCATTGTAGGGGGTTGGACTAGATGATCCTCAGGGTCCCTTCCAACTCTTTGATTCTATGACTGATAGTGGCTCCCTGTTGAGTTTACACGGGATAGCAAACCTCAGTTTGTTGCCCTGTAATGTGTGAAGTGGCCCGTAGACGCTGTTCACCCCTGTGTTAAATGCCTTCCCATTCATTTGGATAAATGGGTTTATCTAGAGAAGAAAAAGGCTTGCTATTGTATGATGCTTTGACATTTGCCAAGTGTAAGCAACTATTCTGGAAGGCCAAATGGATTGCTGTCCAAATTCCATATCATTTCCACCCTTGGCTGCTTTCCTAAAACAGAAAAGGGGGACCCTTCAGCCCCCCTGCCCTGCTTTGGGCTGGGCCTAATGGCATTCTGAACATATAAATAGCAGTCTGCTTTCCCTTGACTGAGGACTTCTCCGAGGGGAGTCTGGAAGTGGTTTTTGCAAAGTAACAACAAATAAAAAGAAATAAGAAGGCACCGGACTGTTGAAAAAGTATTTAAGTATTCAGCTTTTTTTTGTTTCCTTGGAGTCTTTGAAGGGAAGGCAGCGAAAGAGGAATATAATGGATGCACTACAGCTGGGAAGCCTGCAGCTTAACTTGGCTTGGCTTACACAAGAGCTTCTCTTCATTGATAATACACCGATGCACCTCAAAGAAATAAGCTGGTTTAATCTTGGTGCTCTCAATGGGCTTCAGATAGCAAAGTCTGATCACTTCACAAATGCTAAACACAAGCGCTCAGTGGTTCCTGTATGTCTTTGGGTCCCAGACACTTGCTCAGTGAACTTCAAGGCATCCAAGGTGCACCTTGTGCTCTCATTGGTCAAGTATGAGGATTGGTTAAGAATGGTCCTCTTACTGAAGGCTGAGTGGGCTGTGGTTCTGTTGTCCTGTCCTACTTTCCCCATTAAACTTAATATTTACATTTTACAGTAACTTTTAAATGTGTTCGTCTTCAAGCTGTCACGAGGCGTTGCAGTGCTTTTTCCTGCAGCGGATTCATAAAGCTACTTCTTTGGAAACTTTTACGTTGAAGCAGAACAAAATGCTGAAATTTCACAACATCCGGTGGGTAAGGTCTAGAGTGCAGGGCTTCAGTCTCTAGGTAGTTTGTCTAATACCGATTTGCTATTTTATAGGCCTTGGCTTATGATGGAACCAAAACATCAAGCCAAAGGGAAACACGAACTAGAATATCTAGAGATGATCACTTCTTAGCTCAGCCTTCCCCAGTTTGATGCCCTCACGATGTTTTGGACTTAGGGTCACCATATTTTGAAGAGCAAAAAAGAGGACACATTTGCCAACTTTTTAAAACTATGGATCTCTATGACGACTCTCATTTTACATACCCATGAAAAAGAGGGCGTGTCCTGGAAAAAAGAGGACATATGGCAACCTTACTTGGACTACAGTTCCCTGAGGCTGATGGGAATTGTAGTATGAAACATCTGGGAGGTCCACGGCTGGGCAAGCTCCCTTAGGTGAAAAGGAGAAGCAGCTTAAGTTGTGCTACTTTTGTCAGGGTGCACAGAGACACCCTGCTGAAAACAGCTGCTCAGCCATCATAGGATTCTGCACTGGATTTAACAGAAAGGGAATTCTGTTGTTGTTGTTGTTTTGTAGTTGCTACTACGAGCTGGCCAGCTTTAGCATTTGCAGATGTGTGCGCATTTATCAATTAGAAGTAATTGTTTTGTCAGACAAAACAACAAGAGATGTTTCCAAAATCTTATCTAATGAGGGTTACCCCGCCCCCTTCTCAAAGTAAATAATTTGGAAGCTCTTTAACAACAGACAACTGCAAGCTTGGCCTTTGGCCCTGTGATAGCAGCATTCTAAGACCACAGTTGTTTGCAGGTGTAATGCTATAAATGCTTTCCTTAACTTGCAGGGACAAGATCTGACACATAGACATCCACAGGAAGTGCTCAGGTTTCTCATGCAAACAACCCATGCAAGGGCTTTCATGCAGAGAAAATAAAGCTGCATTCAGATAATTTTTTCTGGATAAAAGGCCTGTTTCTACCATCTCATTTTGCATAAAGGCCACAACTCAAGTCACCTGGAGCACTTTTAAGACCCGTTGATTCAACTTCCCCATTGCAATCCACTGGTCAAGCAGGGCTTGACTTTGCCTGGTCTGTGCACCTGCAGGCAGAACAGCACAAACAGTACATTTTCTTTTGCTCACACTCCACTAGATCCAGTTCCCCATGTTTATGGAATCTTACACAGCCATGACACTGGGCTCCCAGTGCTGGTACACGTTGCGGTTTCCATTTTTGGCACATCAGACAAACAAACTATACATCATTCGAGTTGTACACTGTGCACATGTAAGCATGAGCTCAGAGTTGTTTGGGTAGCAGTGAAAACATGGAATAAGTGAGAGAGAGGATGGCCTGGGATTTGATGGGTAAAAGACCTGGGAGCTCAAGGAAGACACAGACACAGAAATCCATACATAACACTGCATGTTATGGCCAGCCACAATCTCTCATCTGCTTTGCTTGGGGGGAAATACTGTATGAGTAAGAAGTAATATGATGAAGGTGTACTAAATGTACTAAATGATGTGTAGTGTGGGGAAAATCAGAAGAAATAAGTTTTTATCTCTTATTCAGTGCTTTTTTCTGGGGGTACGCATACCCCTAAACATTTTGTGAATCTAAGTTTGGCTTCATTGAGGGGCAGTATTTCAATATGATTAGGAAAATGAGAGTAACCCTAAACATATTTTTTTTTAGAAAAAAAAAGCACTGCTCTTATGTAATAAAGGTAAAAAATGTAAAGGGCCCCTGGACAGTTAAGTCCAGTCAAAGGCGAGTATGGGGTTGCGGTGCTCATCTCACTTTCAGGCCAAGGGAGCTGGCATTTGTCCACAGACAGCTTTCCAGGTCATGTGGCCAGCAGGACTAAACCGCTTCTGGCACAGCAGAACACCGTGACGGAAGCCAGAGCGCATGGAAACGCCGTTTGCCTTCCCGCCACAGCAGTACCTATTTATCTACTTGTACTTTGACGTGCTTTCCAACTGCTAGGTTGGCAGGAGCTGGGACTGAGCAATGGGAGCTCACCCCATCACGGGGATTCGAACCGCCAACCTTCCGACTGGCAAGCCCAAGAGAGTACCACCCGCGTCCCCCTCTTGCGTAATACTAGAACCCAGGACCATCCATTGAAGCTGAATAGTGGGCAAAAGGAAGTTCCTCTTTCCATACCACATGGTTAAAACAGAATTCAGTTTTGTGTAGTGTTTAGAGCATTGGACTAGGACTTGGAAGATCAGGGTTCAAATCCCCACTCATCCATTAAGTTTCAATGGGAGACCTTGAGCTTTGTTGAAGATATAAATATAATGTAATCTACTATATGTTTTGGAAAGTGATTTGTCTGCTTATCCACCTCCCTGTCTGTTCTCTATGGGTTCGGAAACATTGTGAGATATAATTGCCCCATTTCGCATGAGGGTTTCCACGTGGAGGAGCTGGTTTTTGTCTATGGATGGATGCAGGATGCCAAAATGTGCTGATCTGGACACCTATGAAGATACAGTATTGTCATTCCAGTTTGATGTGACAATTCCCAAGAGAGAGGAGTGGGATTTGGTCTATGCTTGGAAACTGCTGGGCACCATTTTGAATCAAGATGGCTGACCAAACCGTTTCAAACTTGGACAGCTCTGCAGATATCGTCATGCAATTTGGTGTGGCTGCTCCCAAGATGTAGGAATAGTTTATGGTCTACATTTGGATGATACCGGATGCCATTTTGAATCAAGATGGTGGACCCAACTGTTTCAAATTGTGTCTATGCCTCTGAAGACACTGTTGCCCTATTTGGTATGACAATTCTCGAGATTGAGGAGCTGTTTTGGGTCTATGCTTGAAAACTGTCAGGTGCCATTTTGAATCAAGAGGATGGGCTGAATAATTCAAACTGTGCCAATTTGCTGCCACTGAAGTAATGCACAGCCCAAGAAACTAACCGAGTACATTATTCCTTCATAAATCTCAGTATTTTCCCATTTCTAAGATATCATGCAGCTGCCTGCAGTTTTGGACTTTCCTTGAGAGCATCACTATAGAAACTCTTTGCTGATATGGCTATGTGAGCTGTTACGATAAGCTCCTTTGCTTCAAAATCTACCACTACACCACTGTTTGGGTGTCATGCCAAACCACACTTTGTGAAAACCATGGTTTTTGGAGTTGCTTCAGTCCACTGTTTTACATTCTGATTTGTTGGCTGATCTCAAGGCAAGCATGTCAATTTGAACATTGTGAAGAAACACAGCTGCAAATTGAGTAAAGCTTCTACTTCACCAAAGCCTTTTAGTGTACTGTTCCTTTACATGTCTCTTTTCCTTTCTCAGGTTATACATTAAAGAGCAGAGGCTGGGGGGTGGGCACAGACATTGGTCTTCCAAATTTCAGTGGCCCCCTGTGGCCCAAAATTTTCATCCCCTGCCTCTCACCTTTCATTCTGCGCATGCACTACGTTGTACTTACCCCATGTTGCCCTCCTCCGCCCCAGTTTGGTGCCCACTCCAGGGGAACTGGTTGCGCTGTCCTATAACAGGATCACTTTGTTATCTCAATGGAAATGGCCATTTGTCATGGAAGTTTTAGTTGCATTACCGGGGGGTGGACTAGATGGCCCTTAGAATTCCTTCCAATGCTACAATTCTATGATTCCATTACATTCTTGTTCATGTTTCTTGGAGAGCGGTGAAAAACCCTTAAGTTAGGAAAGCACCAAATCCTGTCCCATCATTTTCTGCCATAATTAGTACTAACAAGCTACAGTGAAGGCTTTCTTTTTTTTCTTCATTTTAAAGTGTTTAAAAGATTTGGCAGCGTATTTTCAGGCTTGTGGATTAACATGCTCTAACTTATTCCCTTCTCCCTCCACCCTTGATCCTTAAGGATTTGCCTGAGTCATGGATTTCTTATCAGGCTTGTTAACTCATATATATATATATATATATATATATATATATATATATATCCACCCACTAGAATAAAGGAATCTTTTACTGAGAGCCACTCATCAGGAATTAAACCATGAATAGACTGAACAACTCGCTGACTCCCCTTGGGGGTGACCTTTGACCCCGCTGGGTCAGATGGCAATGCATCTTTAGCCTCCTAAATGAAGCAAGATGAAGGCTCCAAACAAGCATTTTCTCTGTCTTTGCAGATGTACTGAATCCAGTGACAGGCGGGATAAAAGATGGGCTCTGTTGGCATTTTATTTTCACAGCTGTTTTTCCACAAAATTGGGACGGGTTGCGGGGGGAAAGAGAAATGATAAAGCAGATAGAATATCAAAGGCTATGGAAACTGTTATGAGAAGGAAACTGCAAGCTGAAGAGTCCTGCAAGATCTGATCTATATCCTTCATTTATGATTCCAGAGAGTGTTTTCCAGCTGGGATATTTCCCCTCAGACAACACAGCAAGTGACATTTCTGTGGGTTCCCAAACTGAAAGACAAGAAAAGCTTCTTCTCTTTTTTTAAAAAAAGAAAAAAAGAAATACCATGGCCTCAACTTGAGAGCATCTTTGTCTTATGGCCATTTCAGATATTACTGTAGGACTGGGGAAAGAATTTGGCCTGAGGTCCGCCTTCCCTTCTGGGACAGGTTCTGAGGGATGCAGGCCTGCGGCAGGTGAGGCCAGAGGCAAAAGTGAGAAGAGCAATAAAGATGAATTCTACCTTTATGCAGTAGCATGGTTTCTTCACGGTCAAACACCCCTCTCTTATCCTTTATCCAGGGAAGCAATGAGCAGGAACAGAATCCTAGGACACATTTGTGCCTGGCAAAAAACACTCAAGGACGGTGCAAAGCAAGGGAGGGTGAGGGGTGCGGTTTGGGAGGACATGCGATCTGGGGTGGGTTCACAGGGGGTCAGATAAAGAGCTCTGGTGCATTGCATTTGGCCCTGTGTGTGACCCGTCCCTGCATTACACAGCAGCAAGAGCTGCAGCCAGTTATGGATTCTCCTTCATTGTTGTTGTTTAGTTGTTTAGTTGTGTCTGACTCTTCGTGACTCCATGGACCAGAGCACGCCAGGCACTCCTGTCTTCCACTGCCTCCCACAGTTTGGTCAGACTCATGCTGGTAGCTTCGAGAACACTGTCCAACCATCTCGTCCTCTGTCGTCCCTTCTCCTTGTGCCCTCCATCTTTCCCAACATCAGGGTCTTTCCCAGGGAGTCTTCTCTTCTCATGAGGTGGCCAAAGTATTGGAACCTCAGCTTCAGGATCTGTCCTTCCAGTGAGCACTCAGGGCTGATTTCCTTCAGAATGGAGAGGTTTGATCTTCTTGCAGTCCATGGGACTCTCAAGATTCTCCTCCAGCACCATAATTCAAAAGCATCAATTCTTCGGCGATCAGCCTTCTTTATGGTCCAGCTCTCCTTCGTTAGAGGTTTTAAATCAGAGTCTGGGTGGCCTTCTGCGGATTACCAGTTAGTTGTGCTAGTGGATTAAGTAAGACTTGGACCAGATCGCTCTGCCATTTATACCTATAGGATTCATGTCTTTGCACATTTGTCTTTTTTATTTATTTTATTTCTAACATCTTCGTTGCATTCACCCTTTGCACCAGCCTTCCCCAACCTGAAGGCCTCCATATGTCATCAAACTATTCTTCCCATCATCCCAGGCTGGCCAGACCTGATGAGGATTATAGTCTGAAACATCTGGAGCTACCAAGCTGAGGAAAGCTGCTTTGCAAAAACTCTGCAAGCTTTCGCAGGTCAAAATAGAGGCACACACACAGAGACGACAAGGGAGCTCATGACCTTAGGATCACTGTGTGTTAGTACTCCCATCAGCTTTACACAATTTTCATTGACTCTGTCGTGGCCTGGTTGGCAGTATTTAAAAGCGAAGAGGGTATGTACTCTCCCGATTAAAGATACACAAACAAATATATCTTCCTTAACAAGACATGGTGATTCAACTGGCAAGGATGCAGTCCTCATAACTCTTAAGATCTCGGCTTTGAAGAGTGTGTTTGTGTGTGCATGTGGCCAGAAAAAAACTCCATCTGAAACCCTGAAGAGCCGCTGCCAGTCATTTTCTGGAGTAGATGAGAATGTTAAGGAAAATGTAACTGTTCTGTGATCAACACCTGGAAAGATGAGAGTTGTGGACTGTAGTGCATGACAGCTTTGCATTTTCATTGATGAATTTGGTTATGTGTGCACTGGAGGAGAAGGAGAAGGAGAAGGAGAAGGAGAAGGAGAAGGAGAAGGAGAAGGAGAAGGAGAAGGAGAAGGAGAAGGAGAAGTCATCCATAATATTATTAAGCCAGCCACTCTGGGTGGCTTCCAATAAATTATAAGACCCCAGTAAAACATCAAACAAACTTCCCTGTAGAATTTCAACCTGAAAATAGAGACAATGCACATACTTTTGTAACCCAAGAAAATCTTTAATAAAAACTATTTAAACTTCTTCTTTTTTTTAAACAACAACAACACTTCCCTATAGGTTTGCACTGTGATTTACTACGGACAGTGGCTGAAAAATGGACAGTTCCTAGTAAATAGGTACAGCTGGCATTTGTGTTTTTGTTTATTGGTAAACATGCAAAAAATCTTAAGGAGAAATTTTTGTTAAAGAGAAATGTAAGTCTGTGTGGGAGAGGAAAGTATTATTATTATTATTATTATTATTATTATTATTATTATTATTATTATTTTATTTATACCCCGCCCATCTGGCTATGTGAAGGGACCATGAGAGCATAAGAAAAAAACCCTTGCTGAATTAGGTTAAAAGGCCCAGTCTTGTTCATCAGTACTGTGGTGTTGTTTCTGGAAGTTTTAAAAAAGGAATTGTAAAAGGTACATGGTACGTTCAAAATGGCACAAATGAATCACATCCAAAGGCTTTTTGGGACTAGACAGCATAAAAGCCCCCAAAAAACTGTTGAGAAGTTAAGCACTCAAGTGCTTAGGTGCAAGATTTTTGTTATTTATTTTTTTAATGGCACCAAAGAGGCTAAGAAATTGCACTAGGCTAAGAAGGATGATTGTGAAAAGTGGTTGTTGTGCAGATTAGCCGAGGGCTTTGCGGGAAGTCAGCAAATTGCATGATGACTGTCTAATGCTTTATCCAAGCAATCATCGCTGAAGTCCTCTTGTCATGCAAAGCAGTCAACTGTCTCCTCCATCAGTTTTGTCAATGGCTGGGTGAATGGACTTCCAAAAATGCTCCCATTGTGAATCAAGAGGCTTTTCAAGTGTAAGCAAGAGAAAGAGAGAGAGAATGCTTTTCCCATCATTGCTGGGAAGACGCCAAATATCCTTAGCAGTTCAGGCAGTTAATACGTATTGACCCATCAATGAAATGAATCTAATAACTCATTAAATGCTGGATTTAAAAACAACAACCCACAATGCATTTCCTCCTTTGGGTAAAGAAGTTTGACTGAGACACAACTAACGTTTTAAAAACTCCAATAGCATTCTTGTTTGTTTATTTACTGAAAATGAATATATATAATTGCATTCATTGCCTACCCTTTCCTCCAAGCAGCTCAAGGCGGTGTAAAACCCCCATTTTATCCACACAACAACCCTGTGAGGTGGGCTAGGTGGAGAGACTGTGACTTGCCCCAAGGGAGCTTCATGGCTAAGTTATGGGGTTGAACCCTGGTTGTCCCAGGCCCTAGCCTGACACTCTAACCACCGACCACCAAAACAAACACAAGTACTAAAAAAAGAGGCAGGTATTTGCGAATGTCTAATGAAAATAGACATCTGCACTGGCCCCGGCACTGGCAGGACTGTGGTTGTTTAGGCTTCCTTTTCTGTGCCCTGGCACTCGGGCCAAGCCATGCCCCCTCCCTGGGCCACGATCCACACAGCACCCTTGAAATGTGATGATGTCCCTTGCTTACCTGAATGGATGGATGGATGGAGAGAGAAATGTGCATGGAAACCTTGAGCTTCTGCATGGAGAGAATGTTGCATACTAAATAATAATAATAATAATAATTTATTTAAACCCCGCCCATCTGGCTGGGTTTCCCCAGGCACTCTGGGAGGCTTCCAACAAAGTATTAAAATACAGTGGTCTATTAAACATTAAAAGCTTCCCTAAACAGGGCTGCCTTCAGATGTCTTCTAGAAGTCTGGTAGAAGTCTGGTAGTTGTTGTTCTCTTTGACATCTGGTGGGAGGGCGTTCCACAGGGCGGGTGCCACTACCAAGAAGGCCCTCTGCCTGGTTCTCCGTAACTTGGCTTCTCGCAGTGAGGGAACCGCCAGAAGGCCCTCAGCACTGGACCTCAGTGTCCGGGCAGAACAATGGGGGTGAGATGCTCCTTCAGGTATACTGGACCGAGGCCGTTTAGGGCTTTAAAGGTCAGCACCAACACTTTGAATTGCGCTCGCAAACGTACTGGGAACATACTGTTGCATTAGAACCAAGGTGCACACCATCAAGGGGCCATCAGTGCGTGGAGGGAGAGAGGGGAGAGCTGGAAGGGAGCCAAGTATAGCAAGGAATGAATGAGAGCAAAACAGCAAATGCAGCTGGGAGGGAGACACCAGAGGATGGTTTGTTAGTGACACGCTGCCATCAACGGGATTATATAATCCAGGGGCACCAATGTAGTGCCCTCCAGAAGCTGCCGTAGCTGCTGGATAGTTGAGTAGGTAGAGCATAAGAGACTCTTAATCTCAGGGTGGTGGGTTCAAGCCCCACATTGGGTGGAAGATTCCTGCATTGCAGGGGGTTGGATTAATGACCCTCGTGGTGCCTTCCAAGTCTACAATTCTGTAACTCCCATCATGGTTGGCTATTGCCCAAGCTGGCAGGGAATGAACAGCTCAATGCTTCTGAAATGGAGACGGGCCGTAGCTCATCGGTAGAGCATCTGGTTTGTAGGCAGAAGGTTCCATGTTCAATCCCAAGCATCTCCAGGAAGGGCTGGTAGAGACTCCTAGCCTGATACCCTGGGGAGCTGCTGCCAGTCAGTGCAGACAGCAGTAAGTGAGAAGGACTAATGGTCCGATTCAGTATATGGCAGCTTCCTATGCTCCTAAGAGACCATCAATTAACTGGTTGAAAACAAACCAGCCCATTGACTGGTATAGAGTTGGATCTTAGATTTGGAAGAGACCCAAGGGTCATCTAGTCTGACCCCCTGCAATGCAGGAATCTCAGCTAAAGCAGCCATGACAGATGGCCATCCAGCCTCTGCTTAAAAACTGCCAAGAAAGGAGAGTTCACCACCTCTTGTGGGAGTCTCTTCCACTGCCGAACAGCTCTTATTACTGCCAGAAAGTTTTTCCAAATGTTTAGTTGGAATCTCCTTTCTTGTAACTTGAAGCCATTGGTTCGACTCCTACCCTCCAGAGCAGGAGAAAACAAGCATGCTCCCTCTTCCATGTGACAGCCCTTGAAGATATTTGAAGATGGTGATCATACCTCCTACCATAGCTGTCAACGTTTCCCTTTTTTAAAGTGAAATTCCCTTATTCCGAATAGGATTTCTCGCAAGAAAAGGGAAAAGTTGACAGCTATGCTTCCTATCAGTCTCCTGTTTTCCAGGCTAAACATGTCAGTGTTTGAAAAAGAAAAGGTTCTGACCTCCTTTTTACTCCTTTGCCGAGTCCTCAGACCTTAGTTGGCACAAAAGAGTCTTTGAGAAAGAGCATTCTTGCAGAGTATTGCTGCTTTTATTCTTAAAAAGTCTTCTTCTCCAACCACGACCAACAGCTTTTACACACACCAAATGCAACCAGCTTTCTACCATCCAACCAACCCATACCACCACTAACATTGACCACTCTATATATACAGGTACAATTTGATGAAAGGTTGCATGAGTCATTGTAGGCCGCTGACTCATGCTGACTTAGTTCTTTTAGCATTAAAGAAACAGTGGCCAATTTTCAGCCGTGACGAAACATACCCAGCTCCTTCAAGTGCTCTTCATAAGGCTTAGTTTCCAGACCCTTGATCATCTTGGTTGTCCTCTGCACAAGTTCCAGCTTGTCAACATCCTTCTTAAATTGTGGTGCCTAGAAATGGATACAGTATTCCAGGTGTGGTCTGAGCAAGGCAGAATGTTGTTGTTGTTGTTGTTTAGTCGTTTAGTCGTGTCCGACTCTTCGTGACCCCATGGACCAGAGCACGCCAGGCACTTCTGTCTTCCACTGCCTCCCACAGTTTGGTCAGACTCATGTTTGTAGCTTCGAAGACGCTATCCAACCATCTCATCCTCTGTCGTCCCCTTCTCCTTGTGCCCTCCATCTTTCCCAACATCAGGGTCTTTTCCAGGGAGTCTTCTCTTCTCATGAGGTGGCCAAAGTATTGGAGCCTCAGCTTCAGGATCTGTCCTTCCAGTGAGCACTCAGGGCTGATTTCCTTAAGAATGGAGAGGTTTGATCTTCTTGCAGTCCATGGGACTCTCAAGAGTCTCCTCCAGCACCATAATTCAAAAGCATCAATTCTTCGGCGATCAGCCTTCTTTATGGTCCAGGTCTCACTTCCATACATCACTACTGGGAAAACCATAGCTTTTACTATATGAACCTTTGTTGGCAAGGTGATGTCTCTACTTTTTAAGATGCTGTCTAGGTTTGTCATTGCTTTCCTCCCAAGGAGCAGGCGTCTTTTAATTTCGTGACTGCTGTCACCATCTGCAGTGATCATGGAGCCCAAGAAAGTAAAATCTCTCACTGCCTCCATTTCTTCCCCTTCTATTTGCCAGGAGGTGATGGGACCAGTGGCCATGATCTTCGTTTTTTTGATGTTGAGCTTCAGACCATGTTTTGCGCTCTCTTCTTTCACCCTCAATAAAAGGTTCTTTAATTCCTCCTCACTTTCTGCCATCAAGGTTGTGTCATCTGCATATCTGAGGTTGTTGATATTTCTTCCAGCAATCTTAATTCCGGCTTGGGATTCATCCAGCCCAGCCTTTCGCATGATGAATTCTGCATATAAGTTAAATAAACAGGGAGACAAAATACAGCCTTGTCGTACTCCTTTCCCAATTTTGAACCAATCAGTTGTTCCATATCCAGTTCTAACTGTAGCTTCTTGACCCACATAGAGATTTCTCAGGAGACAGATGAGGTGATCAGGCACTCCCATTTCTTTAAGAACTTGCCATAGTTTGCTGTGGTCGACACAATCAAAGGCTTTTGCATAGTCAATGAAGCAGAAGTAGATGCCTTTCTGGAACTCTCTAGCTTTCTCCATAATCCAGCGCATGTTTGCAATTTGGTCTCTGGTTCCTCTGCCTCTTCTAAATCCAGCTTGCACTTCTGGGAGTTCTTGGTTCACATACTGCTTGAGTCTTCCTTGTATAATTTTAAGCATAACCTTGCTAGCGTGTGAAATGAGTGCAATTGTGCGGTAGTTGGAGCATTCTTTGGCACTGCCCTTCTTTGGGATTGGGATGTAGACTGATCTTCTCCAATCCTCTGGCCACTGCTGAGTTTTCTAAACTTGCTGGCATATTGAGTGTAGCACCTTAACAGCATCATCTTTTAAAATTTTAAATAGTTCAGCTGGAATACCATCACTTCCCCTGGCCTTGTTATTTGCAGTGCTTTCTAAGGCCCATTTGACTTCACTATCCAGGATGTCTGGCTCAAGGTCAGCAACCACACTACCTGGGGTGTACGAGACATCCATATCCTTCTGGTATAATTCCTCTGTGTATTCTTGCCCCCTCTTCTTGATGTCTTCTGCTTCTGTTAGGTCCTTACTACTTTTGTCCTTTATTATGGTAATCTTTGAACGAAATGTTCCTTTCATATCTCCAATTTTCTTGAACAGATCTCTGGTTCTTCCCATTCTGTTGTTTTCCTCTATTTCTTTGCATTGCTCGTTTAAGAAGGCCTTCTTGTCTCTCCTTGCTTTTTTTTTGGAAATCTGCTTTCAATTTCCTGTATCTTTCTCTATCTCCCTCGCATTTTGCTTGCCTTCTCTCCCCTGCTATTTGTAAGGCCTCATTGGACAACCACTTTGCTTTCTTGCATTTCCTTTTCATTGGGATGGTTTTCGTTGCTGCCTCCTGTATAATGTTGCGAGCCTCCATCCATAGTTCTTCAGGCACTCTGTCCACCAAATCTAAATCCTTAAACCTGTTCCTCACTTCCACTGTATATTCATAAGGGATTTGATTTAGATTGTATCTTACCGGCCCAGTGGTTTTTCCTACTTTCTTCAGTTTAAGCTTGAATTTTGCTATAAGAAGCTGATGATCTGAGCCACAGTCAGCTCCAGGTCTTGTTTTTGCTGACTGTATAGAGCTTCTCCATTTTTGGCTGCAGAGAATATAATCAATCTGATTTCGATGCTGCCCATCTGGTGATGTCCACGTGTAGAGTCGTCTCTTGTGTTTTTGGAAAAGCGTGTTTGTGATGACCAGCTTGTTCTCTTGACAGAACTCTATTAGCCTTTGCCCTGCTTCGTTTTGCTCTCCAAGGCCAAACTTGCCAGTTGTTCTTTTTATCTCTTGATTCCCTACTTTAGCATTCCAATCCCCTATAATGAGAAGAACATCCTTCTTTGGTGTCACTTCAATAAGGTGTTGTAAGTCTTCATAGAATTGGTCAATTTCAGTTTCTTCAGTACCAGTAGTTGGTGCATAAACTTGGATTACTGTGATGTTAAAATGTCTGCCTTGGATTCGTATCGAGATCATTCTATCATTTTTGAGATTGCATCCCAGTACAGCTTTCGCCACTCTTTTGTTGACTATGAGGGCCACTCCATTTCTTTTGCGGGTTTCTTGCCCCCAGTAGTAGATATGATGGTCATCCGAACTGAATTCGCCCATTCCCATCCATTTTAGTTCACTGATGCCCAGGATATCAATATTTATTCTTGCCATCTCATTTTTGACCACATCCAACTTACCCAGGTTCATGGTTCTTACATTCCAGGTTCCTATGCAATATTTTTCTTTACAGCATTGGACTTTCCTTTCGCTTCCAGGCATATCCGCAACTGAGCGTCCTTTCGGCTTTAGCCCAGCCGCTTCATCAGCTCTGGATCTACTTGTACTTGTCCTCCGCTCTTCCCCAGTAGCATGTTGGACGCCTTCCGACCTGAGGGGCTCATCTTCCAGCGTCATAACTTTTATATGCCTATTGTCTTTGTCCATGGAGTTTTCTTGGCAGGGATACTGGAGTGGCTTGCCGGTTCCTCCTCCAGGTGGATCACGTTTGGTCAAAACTCTCCACTATGACCTGTTCATCTTGGGTGCCCTGCTCGGCATAGTTCATAGCTTCTCTGAGTTCTTCAAGCCCCTTCGCCACGGCAAGGCAGTGATCCATGAAGGGGGCAAGGCAGAATAGAGTGGTACTATTATTTCCCTTGATCTGGACACTATACTTCTGTTGATGCAGCCTAGAATAGCATTAGCTTTTTTTGCTGCTGCATTGTACTGTGGACTCACATTAAACTTGTGGTCCACCATTAGCGTGAAATGTTGCTAAACATATGGGCAGGTGTATATCTGCCAAAACTGTTGGTGTTTCTTGTGTGCAGTGCTTCTAACGCATCATGTTTTGTGGGAGTTGCTTCGCAGGTTAAGCCCAGTAACCAGCAATCTGACCAAGTGTGCAGTTCAGACTGCAAGACACTGCAAATCGATGGAGAATCCTGTTAACAATTATCTGGCTAGTGCAAGTCAATGCCGTGTTGCATGGAATCAGTTTTCTGCTCTCCTTAAATTTCCCAGGAGATCCTAGACGGAGTCAACGTGTCTCTATCTGAAGACAGTTAAATAACAGCCAAATAACTAACAAACGAGTCCCATATTTATCCCAGTGGGACCTGGGACCAAAACACATCCTTGCTCTGAGGTAATGTTTTGCACAATGGGAATGCTACTTCCATAAAGGAATACATCTGGTAAATGCAAAGCATTCGTGTGAGAATGCATCTTGAAATACCACAGAGCAAGATTCTAGATCCCTTCTGATTCCTACACATAGAGCTTCCTGGATAAAGATCTAGCAAAAGCCCTGCTGTTGCAAAAAATGTGGGAATACACGGACAATTATGCAGCAATCCAGCATGCATTTCTTAAATAATCTGATGTGGTTTTACAAAGATTAACAATGTTTACAATAAAGGAGTAGACCATTTATGTATTCATTTTGGGATTTTCTTGGGCTCTTTGCATTTCTGCGTAATGCATATTTCTTTGTTATATAAATTCATCTGATATTTAATGCAAGGGAGGTGCCTCCTTTCATATGGAATAAAGAACTCTGTTGAAAGAAGACATTATGTCTATTATTTATTACATCTTGAAACCTACCCTTCCTCCAAGGAGCACTGTGCAGAATACACAATTTTATCCTCACAACCAGTGGCGGAGGAAGAGGAGTGCGGGGGGAGCGCACATCCCCCGGCAGCGCGATCCCAGTGGGGTGCCATCGCAGCTGCCCTCTGCCCATACTGGGCACCATGCCCCTGCAGGCAGCATGCCACACCCCCAGGACATGCGCCAGCCCCACCCCCGCCTGCTCTCGGCCCCACACCCCCGGTGCCGGAGCATGAAGCTCCGCCAGGGCTCACAACAACCTTGTGAAGAAGGTTAGGATAAGAGAGTGTAACTTGCCCAGGACCGGATATAGGTTTGATGAGGCCTTAAGCTACTGAAGGTAATGGGGCTCTTTATATGTCCAGCTGTCCTTTGTCAACAACAAATTGTCACTGTTTTTTAAGTTGAATATATGCTATATGGTAATTTATGGACTTAATAGGTATCTAAAGCCATTTGCACATAACAAAATATGTATTTTATCAAAGTAATTGTTGAACTGAAATACAATTAAGAAGAAGTACAGTCATATCACATGTTACGTTTGCTTCAGGTTGAGCGTTTTCAGGTTGCATCCCACGGTGACCCGGAAGTACCGGAAAGGGTTACTTCCGGGTTTTGCCACTCGCACATGCGCAGACACGCAAAATGACATCATGCGCATGCGCAGAAGCGGCGAATCGCGACCCGTGCACGCGCAGATGCAGGTTGAGTTCTCCTCATGTTGCGAACGGGCCTCTGGAACGGATCCCGTTCGCAACCAGAAGTACCACTGTATGCCTCTTGCTTTTCGGGATGGAAATAGACTGGGGTGTCTGAGTTTGTGTGTAGAAACTAGCCTGATGTACAAAGGTAAAATTTAAACCCATTGCTCTGCCCACTTTTGTCTCTGGCTCCTCCCACCAGTGGCGCGTGGCCCTTGGGTGGCTAGTCAGAAGGGAGAGCTGGAGCACATGCTTTGGATGCAGAAGGTCCTGGATGCAATCCCTGGCAACTTGTAGGCAGGAGGTAAGGCGGGTTGGCTGTAGAACTATGGCAAGTCAGAGCAGACAGATGGAAAGATAACCTACCTGCATGGGAAAAAGCTAACAGTTGCCACCCTTCCCCATGTGTCAGGTTGCTGGTTTGCTTCACAGTTATTTACTTCCTTTTGTCACCAGGCTTTCTCTCACCTTGACGCCTAAGGACAAACAGTAAAAATAAGCCAAAGCGCCATAAAATATATTGCTTGGGAAACCATCCAAACACTATTCAGATACCAGCAAATTAGCATCGTGTCAAATCTCCAGTGAACAACCTTCCCCAACACTTTCACACATAAACATGTTTATTTATTTCCTTATTATTGTATTTATATCCCACCTTTTCTCCAAAGAGCATGAGGCTGGTATACATACTTCTCCTCGTCTCCTTTTTATCCTCCCAACGACCTTGTGAGGTAAGTTAGGTGACAGGCCCAAGGTCACCCAGTGAGCTTCATGGCTGGTCTCCCTGGTCCTAATCCAGCACTCTAACCACTGCACCACACTGCTGTGGGAGAAATAGAATGGGAGACTAGATGGAACTTGGAACTGCATAAGCCAAAAGTCACAGGGCATAAAAGCTGTTTCCCAGCACATGCTTCTAGAACCCGCATTGAGAACCTGTGGTCCTCCCGATATTGTTGTACTCCAACTCCCATCAACCCCAGTCAGTGTGGCCAATAGGCTGATGGGAGTTGTGGTCCAATAACATCAGAAAAGCTACCGGTTCCTCATCCCTGTTAAAGAACTGCCCCCCAAAAAACACAAAGTGGCAGCCCCATCCCCACCTGAGCAAGGCAGCCTAGAAGAAAGTCATCTAGTGGTGAGGCAATGCACTCTGTGCATGCTCATGGAACTCTTGATCATTTCCTAGGACCGAACTTCTTCCCCTCCTTCCTGTCTAAAATCAACCAGCAAATGCATTTTGTGTCTAATAATCGCGATCAGCTGGTTTCATGAGTCTTCACGCCGGGATCTGCTCACAAAGCCATGCTTGTTCCACGCCATGTGTTATCTTGATTTTATTTCCCTGGCAAGAGCCTGATGTTTGTGCAAAGGGAAACAGGCTGACGTCCTTCCGCCCTACTGTAAATTAAACTTCTTGGAGTGGCGCAGTTTAATGAGCAGGTTTCCTAGAAGAACAGTGATGTGAACTTAGCAGCTTGGTGGGCGAGAGCTCGCTGACAAACATCGCAGAATGAGATGGAAGAGCGGAACTTCGACTGCATGCCAAACAGCTTGCTGTGGGTTTTTCATATCACAACAGGCCGAGGCAGCTGTAGCCGGGTGGCTGGAAAAAGCCACAGGACTAAAAGGCGCATCTGCACGGTACATTTAAAGCACTAGGATGCCACATTAACAGCCATGGCGTCCCTCAAAGGATTCTGGGAACTGTACAGAGAGTTGTTTGGTCCCTAAAGTGTAAGAAGGATTAATTATTAAACCACTCTGAAAATGTAGCTTTGTAGCAGTTGTTTTAAACTCTTTTTTTTTAAAAAAAAAGCATTGGTACCTCGGTTTTCAAACGTAATCAGTTCCGGAAGACCTTTATACTTCTGAAACGTTTGAAAACCAAAGCATTTACTTCCAAAAGCATTTACCGTACTAATGGAAAACTCAATACGGAAGCTGCGTGGTACGTTTGACTCCTGAAAAACGTTTGAAAACCGAAGCAATTACTTCCGGGTTTTCGGCATTCGAAAACCGAAACGTTTGACTTCCGAGACATTCAAAAACCGAGGTACCACCGAATCATATTCTTTATATATGCACCACTGTTTTATATGATGCAGTTCTTCTCTGAATGTTTTTATTGTCCTGTAACTCGCCTCATGGGAAATTATTTAGAAATGAAATAAATAACAACTTTGAAGATTTATTTGTATTGGTTAATTATTATTATTATTACCTTCATAGCTTACCATTCCACTAATGAGCTCAAGGAAGAATGCATAGAATCATAGAATCACATAACTGTAGACGCAGAAGGAACCCTGAGGGTCATCTAGTCCAACCCCCTGCAATACAGGAATCTCAGCTAAAGCATCAATGACAAATGGCTACCCAACCACTGCCTAAAAACTCCCCAGGAAAAAGCTAAAAATCACCGCCTTCCCAAAGAGCAGTTCCCACTCTCTTCTTACCTTTCCCGCCCCGACCTGGCCACAGTGATCCATGCGACGGTCATCTCCAGGCTTGACTACTGTAATTCGCTTTACGCGGGGCTGCCCTTGAAGCTGACCCAGAAACTCCAGCGGGTGCAGAATGCTGCAGCGAGGCTCCTCACGGGGTCTCTGCCATGGGAGCATATTCACCCAGTGCTTTTCAAACTGCACTGGCTCACGGTAGAGTACAGGGTCAGATTTAAGGTGCTGCTTTTGACCTTTAAAGCCCTATACGGCCTAGGACCCTCGTACTTACGGGACCGCCTTGTTTTTATTATTGCTTGTAAGCCGCTCTGAGCCCGGCCTTGGCTGGGGAGGGCGGGGTATAAATAAAAATTATTATTATTATTATTCTCACAACAATGGCCGGCCGGCCAGGGGTGGGGCTAAGGCCAAAGAAAAGAGGCTGACCCTTTTGATCAAGCCTCACTTGGTTTTCTTCCTTCCAGGATCACCCACCCACCCTCCCTCAATTAATAATTTCTTGCCTTCAAATTATTTCATCCTAGGTCAGCGATCACCTGGCCAAACAGTCTATCAGTTCCCTTAGCTGCTCTAGCTGCCAAATGCAAAAAGAGTGACTGGCGTTGCCAAACGCACACCAAGCCACACCACATGGCTGGTGAACTGCATTCAGCTGTGTGGGTCACACATATTTTGCCAATACAGTGGTACCTTGGGTTACATACACTTCAGGTTACATTCTCTTCAGGTTTCAGACTCCGCTAACCCAGAAATATTGCCTAGGGTTAAGAACTTTGCTTCAGGATGAGAACAGAAATCTTGCCGTGGCGGCACGGCAGCAGCGGGAGCCCCATTAGCTAAAGTGGTGCTTCAGGTTAAGAACAGTTTCAGGTTAAGAACGGACCTCCAGAACGAATTACCGTATTTTTTGCTCTATAAGACTCACTTTTTCCCTCCTAAAAAGTAAGGGGAAATGTGTGTGCGTCTTATGGAGCGAATGCCGGCTGCGCAGCTATCCCAGAAGCCAGAACAGCAAGAGGGATTGCTGCTTTCACTGCGCAGCGATCCCTCTTCCTGTTCTGGCTTCTGAGATTCAGAATTTTTTTTTCTTGTTTTCCTCCTCCAAAAACTAGGTGCGTCTTATGGCCTGGTGCGTCTTATAGAGCGAAAAATACGGTAAGTACTTAACCTGAGGTACCACTGTACATCACTATTTACAGCAACGTTTTTATTTATTTATTGCATTTATACCCGACCTTTCCCTTCAAGGAGCTGAAGGTAGCATACGTGGTTCTTCCCCCTCCTCATTTAGTCCACACAACAACCCTGTGAGGTAGGTTAGACTGAGAGGTTGGCCCAAGGTCACCTAGTGAGCTTCATAGCTATGTGGGGATTTGAACCCTGGGTCTCTTGGGGCATTCTGCATGTGCTGTACCAGCCCTTCCCTGATGAATTACTCCACAGCTGTGATGTCACTGTTATACTCAATGCTCTGCAAGTATCTTCTAAAATACAAGTTGAGAGAGAGAGAGAGATTGAATATCAGGGTTTCTGAAAAGCAACCTGGAAAAAAGCATATCCTCCAACATTTCTCTGATGAAAATTGGGACATTCCATTGAAAATTTTACTATTTTAGCGGCAAGAGTCTTGATAGCACAAAGAGGGAAGAATGAGGAAATCCCAACGAAAGAGCAGTGGCAAGAAAAATTGATGAGCTATGCAGAGTTGGCTAAATTGACATACAAACTGCGTGATAAGGACAACTGTGACTTTAAGGAAGAATGGGAACTTTTTACAAATTACCTAAAAAAACAACAAAATGAACTGGACTCCTTGGCAGGTTTTGAATAAACATCCACAAATTTATTGCTTGATTACATGATAGATAAGGCAAGGATATGTATAATTTTATAACATGCAGAGAATAATATGTGTAGAGAAATCAGAGAGAGGAGCTGAGGGAAGTCCTTGGTGGGGGGGGGGAGGAATTTAAGGGGGGTGGGGAAAAGGGAAAAAAATAACATATGTGATTATATGGTCTGATAATTTGTTATGTTGAAATTGCCACTCTGGGCAGTTTCCAACACATATAAAAACATAATAAAATATTAAACATTTAAAAAACCTTCCCTATACACGGCTGCTTTTAGAGAGCTTGGGGGGTCGGATAACTCCATACCGTCCAACATTTCTCTGATGAAAATAGGTACCGGTACTTCCTAAGGAAAAGTGGGACATTCCGGGATCAAATCAGAAACTGGGACAGCTTCTCTAAATCAGGGACATCCACTTGGAGGGTCTGGCAAAAGTAGTGTAGGTGACAGTCACCTCATTTGTGGGGCGTGACATGTCAGAGCTTTCCTTATCTGCTGGCATCTGTGTGTGAAATTGTTGTGTGAGACAGTGTGGGAGAGAGAGACTTACTACTGCAGCGGAGGTGGCGCAATAAGAAGCAAATACACAACCACTTATTTCTAAAAGTGGTTGGGGCTGCTTTCAAAGATGGTTGGGAAACTGCAGCAGGTTCAACAGCAAGATTAATGGAAAGATGGTCTGAGCATATAACACCAGTCCTGGCAAAACTGCAATGGCTACCAATTAGTTTCCAGGCTTGATTCAAAGTGCTGGTTTTGACCTATAAATCCTTATGCAGCTGTGGACCCCAATAACTCAAGGCCTGCCTCTCCCCACACAAGCCAGCCCGGACCCTGCATTCATCACTGGAGGCCCTTCCCTGTGTGCCCTCTCTGAGAGAGATGAGGAAGAGGGTGAGAGGAAGAAAGGGCCTTTTCAGTGGTGGCTCCCCACTTGTGGAATGCTCTCCCTGGTGGAGCACACCTGGCACCATAATTGTGTTCAGACATCAGGCCCGGGGTAGCTCAGTTGGTACAACATGAGACTCTTAATCTCAGGGTGGTGGGTTCAAGACCCACATTGGGCAAAAGATTTCTGCATTGCAGGGGGTTGGACTAGATGACACTCGTGGTCCCTTCCAACTCTACAATTCTTTTTCTATTTATCCAGGTTTTTGGATTCCTAATTGAGAGAGCAGCAAGTTGTGACTGTGGCCTTTTCCTTGTTCATGCTTGGGATGGGATGTTCCTTTATATTTCTTGTTAGGTCTTGTTTTATTGCTTTTTTGAAAACAGTTGGCTTTAACGTTTCGGTTATTTCTGTTCTTTATGATGTCAGTTGCTTTGAGGCACTTTTGTGTAAAAAAAGAAAAGAAAAGGTAAATGGACCCCTGACCGTTAAGTCCAGTTGCGGATGACTCTGGGGTTGCGGCGCTCATCTCGCTTTACTGGCCGAGGGAGCCGACGTTTGTCCGCAGACAGCTTCTGGGTCATGTGGCCAGCAGGACTAAGCCGCTTCTGGCGAACCAGAGCAGCGCACGGAAACGCCGTTTACCTTCCCGCCGGAGCGGTACCTATTTATCTACTTGCACTTTGACATGCTTTCGAACTGCTAGGTTGGCAGGAGCAGGGACCAAACAACAGGAGCAACGGGATTCGAACCGCCGACCTTCCGATTGACAAGCCTAGGCTCAGTGGTTTAGACCACAGTGCCACCCGCATCCCATTTTTGTGTGTGTGTGTGTGTGTGTGTAAAAAGCGACAAACAAATGTGATAAAGAAAGAAAATGACAACGTGCTGTTTAGCGTTTGTATTTTGTACCCTTGTGTGTGCATAATTATCCTGATGCTGGAAGCAAGAACATAATCTTGCCCATGTTTGTTTTTTTCTAGACTGAGGGTGGGGGAAGGGAGGAGAAGAATGTATTATTATTTTTTATCTTGCTGATGGTCAAGTCAAGATCTGCCAGGGTTGTTTTGACCAGGGAAGTGGAGCTGGCACCTTGTACTATCCATGACCCCCAAGTCCAAACTACCTGAGTTTGCAACCTCATTTGCATTATAAAATAGAGTCATTCCAGGACAAACATGGGCAAGTCCAAGCAATTGTTGCCTAGCTGTTACCAGCTATGGCAGTTACCATATGCCAGGAAAACCTCCTGGGGCAGCCGCTACTTACTTTGGTGTTGGTGGGGAGTCCTCAAGCATTAGCGGCACATTTACATTGTTAATAGCCAGTGAGCCTGCAAGTTACCATAAGTCAAATGCCCTTCTGTGACTAATCAAGGCTTAATGAGTTCTGTCATTCCATGGACCTGAGTCAAGAAGATGCAGGGGTACATGCAAATGCACTGGCCAAACTTATCCCAGTGCAATTTTTGGCTTGGTAAAAGGTTGTGTCCAAGTCAGGACATAAAATGGCCCTTTTGCACATGGGAATGGCAGCTGGTCAGGCTTTTGTTCAGCCTCTTTAATGTCAAGCTGGGAGTGCAAAAATGAAGATACACAGTGGACACAGAACATACACACAATATACACACAGAATATATATACACACAATATACACACAGAAGATACACAGAATAGGAACTTAATTCGTTCCGGGGGTCCTTACGAACCCCGAAAAGTCTGCAACATGTCACCGGTGAGGGCCTTTGAGTAGTTTCTGTGGATAACAATTTTAAAAGGGAAACTGATAGATAAGAAAATATTATAAATAAAAAGACAATGGACAAATATAGGCAATAAGTTTATTAGTACAAAATGGAAGAGATGGGAAGTCACTGATTTTTGAGGAATATTATGATTTTAAAATTACATCTTTTTTCTTTTTTGTGTACACTAATGCTTGCCGATCTATGATAATAATAATTATGAACATACTTTGAAAACAGGAATATGTATAATTGTAAAGTAGAGACATCACCTTGCCAACAAACGTCCGTATAGTAAAAGCTATGGTTTTCCCAGTAGTGATGTATGGAAGTGAGACCTGGACCATAAAGAAGGCTGATCGCCGAAGAATTGATGCTTTTGAATTATGGTGCTGGAGGAGACTCTTGAGAGTCCCATGGACTGCAAGATCAAACGTATCCATTCTTAAGGAAATCAGCCCTGAGTGCTCACTGGAAGGACAGATCGTGAAGCTGAGGCTCCAATACTTTGGCCACCTCATGAGAAGAGAAGACTCCCTGGAAAAGACCCTGATGCTGGGAAAGATGGAGGGCACAAGGAGAAGGGGACGACAGAGGACGAGATGGCTGGATAGTGTCTTCGAAGCTACCAGCATGAGTTTGACCAAACTGTGGGAGGCAGTGGAAGACAGGAGTGCCTGGCATGCTCTGGTCCATGGGGTCACGAAAAGTCGGACACGACTAAACGACTAAACAACAACAACAACAACAACTAAAGTTATGATGTAAAGGTAATGTAACCCGATAGTATCTTTCTCTATACACAAAAACACACACTCACAGACCTTCTGTTGTTGCCTATTTGTTCATTTAAGACATTTATATGCTACTTAGTTATTCACTTTTCCAAGCGCTGTACAAACAATCCAGAGAAAATGGGGTATAGAATCACAGAATCACACAATCATAGAGCTGGAAGGAACAACAAGGGTCATCTAGTTCAACTCCCTGCAAGGCAGGAATCTTTTTGCCCAACGTGGGACTCAAACCCATGACCCTGAGATTAAGAGTCTCATGCTCAACCAACTGAGCTATCCTTCACAACAGAGAAAACTATCATAAAAACAAACACTGCCTTAAAATGCCTGCTGGAACAAGAAAGTCTTGGTCCCTCGTCTAAAGTTCAAGGAGGGTGCCGGTCACAGTGGTCTGCCCCTATGTGACAGACTCTATGGCTGCATCTACACAGCTATAAAAAAACGCTCTGGAAACGCTCTGGAAAACCCCCGTTTTAAAGCTCACAATGGGAAATTTCATAGAGTTCCAATTTCAGCTCTACAGCGCCATCTGGTGTCACAGTGTTAAAACACATTTATAACGTTTTATTTTTACTAATGTAGTCGAGTCCTTTGTGGGGCTTCTCCTGTGCTTGATCTGGAAGCTGGCGTTAGTGCAGAATGCTGCGGCACGATTGTTGGCAGGAGTGAGGCCTTGTCAGAATATAACTCCTTTGCTCAGAGATCTGCCCTGGTTGCTGATTTGCTAGCGGCCCAGTTCAAGGTGTTACTGTTAGTATATAAATCCCTTAACAACTTTGATTGGCAGAGTTGGCCCTACTTTGGGTGCCACATAATACCTGCTCATTTTTAAGAACACACTTGCGTTGAGTGTGGCAGCAGCTACACTTGGGAACTCCCTGCTAAAAAACATTCTTGTTTAGACGAGCCTCCCCAAATGCTTAGAAAGTTGATTGAAAATGTTGAGTAAATCAGATCAGTAGTTGGGTTCCTGTTGAGGGTATTTGGCAGGCCAACATGACCGTGATGAGGATTTGAGGACTGGAGTGATTGTTCTGTGGTATTATGACAGTGGACAAAGCTGAAGTGTAACTTTTGAATAAATGTGCTTTTAATAATAATAAAAAAAGAAAAGGAAAAAGAAAGTTGAGGCAATTTTATCTGTTTCAGTACTTTAACTTTTGTTATGTTTTAAGGTAGGGTTGTACATTTTCCTTGGTTTTCTTGTGTTATTTTTTGTGTGTAAACTGCTTTGAGGGTTGTTGTTGTTGTTTTCAATCTAGTGATGCAGAAATGTTAATAAAGTCATTAATTAACTAAATAACAGTGTAGCTGTATCATTTTGCACAGGTGGAGATTCCAGGCCAGGAACAAGGGTCACCCCACAAAGTGCAATAAGGTGTTTGGTAAGTTTTTTTTTGAGATCAGCTATGTTCTCTGATATAGATCCACTTCCTCCCTCCTATTAAGGAATTTGGAAAATTCCACAATTATGCTTGGCCTTGGAATAGGGTGGTCAGACAAGATCTTTTGCAACTCGGCCAAATTCCTGGCTTCTGTGGTTGCACTAAACTTCTTAAAAGGGGAGTAAGTTTTACCGCCAAAAAAACACTGAGAAATTTTGCTTTTCATCACCCTCAGTTATTTCATTAGCAAGGAAAAGGGGCCCCAGTTTTCCCACATATTTCTGCCATTATTCTGTTTAAGGATTAAATTCCTCAGTTTTTTCAGAGGCTGACATGATCATATTTTTGTTGGTGCCCCTGTTAAGTTCTTATTTAATATAAGGCAAGGTTACTCTGTAGGCTTAGAACAAGAGGCTGGTTGCTGATATAGAGGCTAACAGGCAAAACTACACAGGAGAATAAAAATTGCGGGCACATGCGCTAAACCCTCTCTGTGCTGCCTACCCTTTTCCCCAATGAATGAGACAAGAGACCAGAGTATGGGTTCAAATTGGCCACAACTTTATTGAGCTTCAGAAATGGGAAACTTGGCACAGGCCTTGGCAGGTAACTGAGGATATGCAGGCAGATGAAGTCCAGTGAAAAGCGACTGTAAAGCACAAACTTACATCATGCCCTTCCACTAACCTCGTCCCGGGAGTTTGACCTACATGCCACTGCTCTAGGACCAGGGACTCCCAGTTTTGCCCTTTAACAGGCCCTGCAAGTGCCGCCGCTTGGGAAGGGAGCATGAATGCATCCCCCGCAACTTGATGATAGACTAAAGGATACCTTGCCAAGGCCTAAAACTGCCAAAGTTGTGACGAAATGCTACAGGGAAGGCGAAACCTGCCAATGCAGGGGAAATTCTTTCCCAGTTCTGAATACAGCTCTGTAGGCTTACGACGAATCTTACGACCGCAGCAGCGCCCGCTGACCTGGAATGCAAAATATTAGTCTGTAAGGACAAAGTATTGTTAACTTGATGACCGCTGACCTAGGATGAAATTATTTGGAGGCAAGAAATTATTAATTTGAGGGAGGGTGGGTGGGTGATCCTGGAAGGAAGAAAACCAGGTGAGGCTTGGTCAAAAGGGTCAGCCTCTTTTCTTGGCCTTAGCCCCACCTGCAGCCGGCCGTCCATTGTCCTCCCTGGCCAAGGGCAGGTCAAAGGCCAACCCAAGCAGGTGGCAGGCACCCGTCCAGGTGAACCCCTTCTCAGTGCCGCAAACCCTGCCCACCTGTAGGGAAGGGAGGGTGGAAATTACACACACACACACAGCTAAAAGATGGCATCTTCCTTCCAACCCATAAAAATGGGAGATAATGTTTAACTCTATAATTACTCGCTGCTTTCATCATCACTTGGTAGGCTGAATAGTTGCAATGCCCTGTGGCTGAATGCAATCAAACGTTATCTGACCTGAGTCATGCTGCTGGTTCATCTAGCTTAGAGCTGTCTCTTGCAATGATGAGCTTTGTAATAAGTGTGTGTGTGTGTGTGTGTGTGTGTGTGTGTGTGTATGTATGGATCCCGCTCGCTGTCTTGGCTTCTTTGCTCTTTGGGGCTGGGGGGGGGGAATAAATTTTTTTCTTTATTTTCCCCCCCTAAAAACTAGGTGCGCCCTATGGTCCGGTGCGCCCTATGGAGCGAAAAATACGGTACACACACACACACACACACACACACACTGCTTAAAGTTCAGATGAGTTCTAAGCAGTTTACAAAACATAAAAACCGACTGCAAAACATGAAAATACAAAATAATTAAAGGCAACGCCGTAACAGAAACACGATTAAAATGTACAAGGAAGCAATCTCATTGCAGCATTAAAATATACAATGAAACAATCCCATAAAAACAGTGCAACAATTAAAGCAGGCGACTAGGGTCGAGGGAGCAAGGCAATTCCTGTGTAAACAGGTATTTCTTCAGAAGCCAGGGGCATGTCCGTATGAATGGGCCTCTTGCATTTCAGCAAGGAAGGAATCCCACAACACCAGCGAAAAGGACCACATCCTGACACAAAACCCCACACGTACACTATATAAAAGAATATAAGCCTCGCCACCCCACCCCTCCTCTCCCCCCTCTTTCCCCCCAACCTTATACTGCCTCACAACAAATGTAACTGATTTGTAAGAAAGACTGTACAACCTGAAAAAAGAGACAAGGCATGTACTTTTGTAAACCAAGAAAATAATAATAATAATAATAATAATAATAATAATAATAATGTAAAAAAAGGTAAAGGATCCCTGGATGGTTACTTCCAGTCAAAGGCGACTAGGCGACTATGGGGTTGCGGCACTCATCTCGCTTTCAGATTTTGAGGGAGCTGGCATTTGTCCACAGACAGCTTTCCAGGTCACGTGGCTAGCGTGACAAAACCGATTCTGGTGCAACGGAACACCGTGACGGAAACCAGAGTGCACAGAAACGCCATTTACGTTCCCGCCACAGCGGTACCTATTTATCTACTTGTACTGGCATGCTTTCAAACTGCTAGGTTGGCAGGAGATGGGAGCTCAACCCATTGCGGGGATTCAAACCACCGACCTTCTGATCAGGAAGCCCAAGAGGCTCGGTGGTTTAGACCACAGCGCCACCCGTGTCTAATAATAATAATAATAATAATAATAATAATAATAATAGGACCATGTCCACATTGCCCAGAGCTGCCTTCAATATTGTTCAGGAGCAATACTCTGGAAAAGTTCAGAAACTGGCCCTTTCTGCATAGCTAGAGAACCTTGGGAGATGTGTTAGATAAAATCAGACACATCTGCCTCAGCATTGCTGACACTGCTTGGTGGTTGCTCTCCAGGATATCAGACAAGGGGTCTCTCACAAATCCACCTGGAGATTTCTGCTAGAACCTTGGCCTGCATGCTTGGAAAGCAGAGGCTCATACCACATAGTGGCAGCCCTTCCCAGATAGTTCTCCTTCCATTCTGCCTGCCTGGATGCTCTAAATGACCCTGCTAGCATTTAAAAACAACAATAATAATAATAATAATAATATCGTTTCCCATAGGGAGAGCTGAGATCCCAGCTGTGAAATATTAGCATTTATAAGGTGTTGCCAAATGCTCTCGGAGCTGTAGGCAGCAAACACACACACACACACACACACACACACACACACACACAGAGGCGATTTAAAAGGAAGGAAGAAAAGCCCTCTTTCACCAGGCCAGCAAGAAGAAGGAGGTCTCACTGCCCTGGCGGCATCTGCAGAATTTGTCAGGCAGGGTGGTAAAATGCGATGGACGGCAGGACGAGGGAAGGGAATTTTAAACAGAGGCTCGTGACCTCATCCACATGGCCTAGGCAGTCATTCATAAAGGGTGATCTGTGCTGCAGAGTATGAAAACGCAGAAGTGTGAACACAGCAGAGGCATTAAGGGCCCACATGGAAAATAGCGTATTCTGTGTTGGAAGGAAGCGAGTGTGTTTTGATCCAAGGTGTTAATGGGCTCACCTTTCCCCCTGCGCAGGAACAGGAATACCTGAAATATATGAAAGCATCTCTAACGATGTGGCGTTTCTATTTAGTATGTGCCGGGCAAAAAACATTTCTCTGTGCAGCGTGGCTTTTCTTTTTTGTACATTTCAAAAAAAACAAAGCATCCTTTGGACGGGTGGTGACATGACTTACCAGCCCTATTCCTGCAAACTGGATTAATCCATGAATTAATCAATGGCAAGTGTTCATGTGGAAGTAAGTCCCACTGAGTTTAGCAATGCTTATTCCAAAGTAATAGGAAGGAATGTATAGGATTGCAGAAGGGAAGCCTTCTAGAATCAGAATTGTAGAGTTGGAAGATATCCTGAGCTTTATCTAGGGTGGAATCTGCACACATACTGTATAAAAAAACACTGTTAAAATGCTCTTTTTTAAATATAAAAAAGTTTTGAAAAATATATTGAATTTTGCATAGCTCAGTTTCACCATCTAGTGTCACATTTGTATATTGCACTTTAAAGGTAAAGGGACCCCTGACCATTAGGTCCAGTCGTGGCCGACTCTGGGGTTGCGACGCTCATCTCGCTTTATTGGCCGAGGGAGCCGGCGTACAGCTTCCGGGTCATGTGGCCAGCATGACTAAACCGCTTCTGGCGAACCAGAGCAGCACACGGAAATGCCGTTTATCTTCCCGCCGGAGTGGTACCTATTTATCTACTTGCACTTTGACATGCTTTTGAACTGCTAGGTTGGCAGGAGCAGGGACCGAGCAACAGGAGCTCACCCCGTCGCGGGGATTTGAACCGCCGACCTTCTGATCAGCAAGTCCTAGGCTCTGTGGTTTAACCCACAGTGCCACCCGCATCCCTATATTGCACTTTACAAAACATTTAAAACGTTTTATTTGCAGCTGTATAGCTGAGTCCCATGTCTAATTCCCTGCAATGCAGGAATCACAGCTAAATAACCCCTTTCACCTTTTCAGCAATGTCACAGCCACAGTCTTGACATGCGACACTATGCCCAGCCTAGTGCCCTCCAGATGTTTTGGATGACAGCTATGCCATCCGGGGCCTAGGGGTACTGTATTGCAACACCTCTGGAGGGCACCAGGTTGGGGAAGAATACCTTTAAAAAACCCCTCCCTTTGATTTCCAAAGTAGACTTTGATTTTCCAAATTGAGGTTTTGGAAATATGCAAATGTATTTAAATTTAATTGTTTGATTAAATAATCAGTGACAAGGAAAGTGACAGCTCCACTTAAGATAATAGGTGTGAGGATTAGATGCAATTATTTCAAAGTGTGCTTGTTAGTTTGAGAGAACATGGAGAAAGTTGGCCTTTTATTTACTTTCTTATTTACTTGCTTACTTAGAGCATTTGTAGCATCTTAAAAAGTAGAGACATCACCTTGCCAACAAAGGTCCGTATAGTAAAAGCTATGGTTTTCCCAGTAGTGATGTATGGAAGTGAAAGCTGGACCATAGAGAAGGCTGGTCGCCGAAGAATTGATGCTTTTGAATTATGGTGCTGGAGGAGACTCTTGAGAGTCCCATGGACTGCAAGAAGATCAAACCTATCCATTCTGAAGGAAATCAGCCCTGAGTGCTCACTGGAAGGACAGATCCTGGGGCTGAGGCTCCAATACTTTGGCCACCTCATGAGAAGAGAAGACTCCCTGGAAAAGACCCTGATGCTGGGAAAAATGGAGGGCACAAGGAGAAGGGGACGACAGAGGACAAGATGGTTGGACAGTGTTCTTGAAGCTACCAGCATGAGTTTGACCAAACTGTGGGAGGCAGTGGAAGACAGGAGTGCCTGGCGTGCTCTGGTCCATGGGGTCACGAAGAGCCGGATACGACTAAACGACTAAACAACAACAACAACAACAACAACAGACATTTTGAAAGGACAATATTGTGCGGATGCTAAAGCAAAATTTGGGTGTACTGTACAAGCAATCCAAGTTTATTGCCAAGTCCGCAATAAACTTCCCTGTGTGGAAGTGCCTGGTGATAACATGTTAAAGCTGAGAAGCCTCTAGGCTTATGAATACTTGGATAAGTGGCTGCTAAAGCACAACAGAAGTCCCTCGCCCTGAAGCCATTTTCAGCAGAGGGACGCAAAAACTCTAAGCTGCTTTTCTCTGTGGCTGCCTACATTCACCACTTATGATTATTCACACCTAGGCAAAAGTGGAGGAGGAATGTTTGTAATGCAAATGAACACTCTAGCCAATGTGGGTTTTGCATTTGCATTGCAAAGCTCATTGGAACAAGAACTGCTTAAGGTGTGGAAATGGCCTGTGTTTCCTGAATTGTAACAGATTGACCATTGGTGATAGACCAACTAACAAATAGTATGGAAGGAGCTAGCATGCCTGGGGCAGATCCAGGATGCAATAATAGGAGGGCAAGGAAATATTTATTATTTTAAAACAAAACTAAACAAATAAAATAAAATAAATCCTTCCAGTACCACCTTAGAGACCAACTAAGTTAGTTATTGGTATGAGCTTTCGTGTGCATGCACACTTATTTTAATTATTGAAATTAAATCCCACCATTTTCTCCAAGGAGATCAAGGTTGCATTCATGGTTTTCCCCCCTCTCCCTCCTCATTAAATCCCCACAACAACCCTGTGAGGTAGGTTAGGCTGAGAGACAGTGACTGGCTCAAGGTCAGCCAGTGAGCTTAATGGCTGAGTGAGGGTTTGAACGCTGATCTCCCAGGCCATTTTCTGGCACTTTAACCATACTGACTGCCAACAACAACAACAACAACAATTCATTTATACCCCACCCATCTGGCTGGCTTTCCCCAGCTACTCTGGGCGGCTTCCAACAAAATATTGAAATACTGTAGTCCATCAAACATTAAAAGCTTCCCTAAACAGGGCTGCCTTCAGATGTCTTCTAAAAGTCTGGTAGTTGTTGTTCTCTTTGACATCTGGTGGGGGGGCATTCCACATGGCAGGTGCCACTACCAAGAAGGCCCTCTGCCTGGTTCCCTGTAACTTCGCTTCTTGCAGTGAGGGAACCGCCAGAAGGCCCTCGGCGCTGGACCTTAGTGTCCGGGCTGAACGATGGGGGTGGAGACGCTCCTTCAGGTGTACTGGACTGAGGCCGTTTAGGGCTTTAAAGCTCAGACCAACACTTTGAATTGTGCTTGGATGCCACCTAACGATATTGCCTGCCTCTCAGATATCTGTGTGCAGTTTTAAAGATGCAACCTCCTGAACAGGATTCTTGCGGTTTTATTTAAAAAATCCCTTCCTGCCGTTGGTTCATTGACCCACCCCCAAAACCAAGCAATATTTTAGTGTTTATCACAAGCTGGCCAGGTTGAATGACTGTGGTTTTCATCGCTGAAGTGAAATGGTACAACTTTAAACGATTCTACATTCTTTGTCCCACCACTGCTGCCACAAAAGGAGTATAGGAATATCTACAGAGATTTTAAAAGTCAATCACAACATCTCAGATCTGCCTCTGTGGCCAGGCAGAGTGGAATATCTTCCTTGCTACCTAATACACTGATGTAACATATATGCCCGGTGAAGGAACCATCTGTTGGCTCAGAACTTGGACAGGATCTCTCATTCCTTCCCACTCATCAGACACTGAGATACTTGCTAGCAGACAAGACAAATTAAAAATGGTTTGACTGGGCAATTGGGTGGGCGGGTGGAATATTGCTACAATTCTAAATCAACTCAGAACACTTTTGGAATCTAAAGGCAAAACCTTAGCACTGTCTACCAAGTGCATTTCATCTGTTGGGATTTTTGTTAAGTTTAGCATCTCCCCGCCCCAGAACATTGTGATGCCATGACCTGTGGCTTAATGCAAACTGTTCAACTTACTTGTGTTAGTCATGCAGCCTTGCCAAAACAGGAAATTCTACCATGCGGTGGTTTCCCATATTTACCATGCATGTGCAGTTCACATGGCAGGAACCATTATGTATAGGAGAGAGAAGCAAATGCCTTGAAAGAGGGAACATTGATGTGAAAAATGTGTCCATGTGCCAGAGAACAAGCAACTGGCCAGGGCTCCCTTCCTCAAGGACTGTATTAAAAACACATGGGTTGCTGGCCCTCCTAGGAAGACATTTTTAGTTACCAGTTTGCAACAGATGTGTTAAGACAGATAACATGCTGGACGTAGCCTGGTGAGACCTCTCTTCAAATTCTTCCTCAGTCATGACGGTGACGTTGTATCCATTACTGTCTCCCTCCTAGACCATCTCACAAGGATCTGGAGAGGATAAATGGGAGTAAAGGTAAAGGGACCCCTGACCATTAGGTCCAGTCGTGACCGACTCTGGGGTTGTGGCGCTCATCTCGCTTTATTGGCTGAGGGAGCCTTCTGGGTCATGTGACCAGCAAGACTAAGCCGCTTCTGGCAAACCAGAGCAGCACACGGAAATGCCGTTAACCTTCCCGCCAGAGTGGTACCTATTTATCTACTTGCACTTTGACGTGCTTTCGAACTGCTAAATTGGCAGGAGCAGGGACAGAGCAACAGGAGCTCACCCCGTCACAGGGATTTGAACTGCCAACCTTCTGATCGGCAAGTCCTAGGCTCTGTGGTTTAATCCACAGTGCCACTGGCGCCCAAACAGGAGAGTAGGGAGGGACAAATTCCCTGAATTTTCTGCTGGAAGGATGGGACACAAATATTATTTAATAAATAATAGTACGTACGATGCTCAGGCAAGAAGAATATCTTGACAAAATGACATATCACTACACATCATCCTCATCTTCATCACCACCTTTTCCATTTGTATCCCATTTTCCTTCAAGAAGCTCAAACCCACTCCTCATTTTATCTTCTCAGCCACCCTGTTGGGTAGCTTAGGCTGGGAGACAGTGGCCAAGATCACCCAGTGAACTTAACAGCTGTGTGGGGATATGAACGCTGGCTTCCCAGGTCCTAGTCTAACACCAACCAGTACGCCACATAGCTCAAGGTAGATATAGTCCCCATTTTGATAGCACAAGATCCCCCAGTCACAAGGAAGGCTGAAAACATGTTCAGCTCAACATGATTACAACACCCCCTCCAGTTCTTCCCCCTCAACTCAAGAAGTATGGTGTGAGCAGCCTCCTCCACATATAGCACGGGTAGGCAAACTAAGACCCGGGGGCCGGATCTGGCCCAATCGCCTTCTAAATCCGGCCCACGGATGGTCTGGGAATCAGTGTGTTTTTACATGAGTAGAATTTGTCCTTTTATTTAAAATGCATCTCTGGGTTATTTGTGGGGCCTGCCTGGTGTTTTTACATGAGTAGAATGTGTGCTTTTATTTAAAATGCATCTTGGGTTTATTTGTGGGGCATAGGAATTCATTCATTTTTTTCCTTTTCCAAAATATAGTCCGGCCCCCCACAAGGTCTGAGGGGCAGTGGACTGGCCCCCTGCTGAAAAAGTTTGCTGTCCCCTGACATATAGAATAAATGCTGGAATAGGAACAAGCCAGGGACGTCCCAGTGGTGGCACCCACTCACTCCCCAAAGAGCTACCAGTGCACCTCTCTGCTTTCTAGGTCTTAAGACCACAATAATATAAGGTGAGCCAGGCCAATGGCCCATCTAGTCCAGCGTCCTGTTCTCACAGTGGCCAACCAGATGCTTGCGGGAAACCCGTAAGCAGGATTCAAGCACTCTGCCATCCTGCAGTTTCCAGAGCTTTGTCATCATCGCCAGCAGCTGATAGCTTTATCATCTTTTAAAGTCATCTAGTTTGGTGGACATCACTGCCTGCTGTGGGAGTGAGTTCCATAGTTCAGCTCTCTGCTGTGTGAAGAAATACTTTCTTTTTAACCTGTCCTGAATCTTGCAATGTTCAGTTTCAGTCACTGTCCATCAATTCTAGTGTTACGAAAAACTTTCCTGTGCCGTGTGAAAACACCGGCTGGGGAAACCCAGCCAGATGTTGTTGTTGTTTGTTGTTGTTGTTACTCTTCTCTAGGAAGCCTGGGATCCCCATGCTGCTAGGTTTTCTGTGCCGCTGTTCCTAGGATATGCAATAGTGTTTATAGCTTCACTTCCCCCCAGCCCATCATAAAATTCAAGGCACTTTACTGATTCAGCTCTTATGTATGCGCTTTCTCAGACAAACAATGACTAGGCCTACTAGACCTGATTAGCTTCAGCAAAGTTACAACAAAGGGGAAATGTTTAATGTTTTATTATGTTTTTGTATATGCCGGAAGCTGCCCAGAGCGGCTAGGGCAACCCAGTCAGATAGGTGGGGTACAACTAAAACAACAACAACAACAACAACAACTATTATTATTATTATTATTATTATTATTATTATTATTATTACTGCGTCACATATCTTGAATCAGTGTAGGCTTAGGTTAACTTTTGACCGATATGATTTTGCAGACTGTTTTGCTTAATTTGATATTTGTTTAGTAATGATGCCTTAAAAAAAAAAATCCTTAATTTGTATGGCTCTTTTAGCGCTGTACTAGCTAAAGTGACTCAGGTTTTTATAAATATATGAATACCACACACCCCATGTGGTAGAGGAAGCTGCTCCTTTTAAGGAACTAAAAGAACCACATTGGATTCCCTGAATAAGCCCAGCAAAGAGCTTGCTGTGAGCCAGTGCTTAGCCCCATAACCTCCTTTGAATACCAGAGCTTGAGAACTCTTTGTCCTGGAGGTTAATAATCAAAGAAGACAATGACCCAAAGCAGTTAAGTGCTCAGAGTCCCACTGATGTCAGCAAGAGTTAAGCATTTAATTCACCATGGATTGCCCCCAAAATGCATAACAGCTTTTGCATATTCTGCATTTTTTCCCCTAACACATTTCTCTCTCTCTCTCTCTCTCTCTCTCACACACACACACACACACAGTGAATTTACGAAGGCTGGCAGATTCTTTTTCAAAGGAAAACTTCCAAAAAGAAGTTGTTTTAAGCGGTTTTCACTCTTTTGGGGGGAAAATGATATTTCCTCCCCCCCAAAAAAAATTCTAGTTAAATATAGTGTCAAATTATCGGAAAGAGTTAATAGGACAGTCACATCTTGTCACTGACTCAAGCAAATTAGCACACCGCTTTTCTTGGTTGCAAGCTAGTCACCCTAGAAAAGACTTGAGTGTAGAAGCTGAACAATAAGCACCAAACCTCAAAGTTTGCAACGTGGTGGTTTCTTTTCTTTCACTCGCTCAGCCAAATCAACTCGAAACACTGAAGCAGAAACAACCCTACAGTGCAAAAGTTGCCACCACAGACGTCAAGGGTAACAAAATTAAAATGTTCAGGGCAAAAAGTTGTGCTTCCTATAAATAAGCACGGGTGCTGGCTCTTTGATACATTCAGAAAGGACAACACGCGCTAGAGAAATGGCGGTATGAGCTAAATGCTGCTTTTTGTGATCCAGCAAGGAAAATGTGGCGGCGGCGTGAGCAGGATGAGGGTAAGGGAGAGCGACTTCTGTGGTCCTCTTCCAGACTGGGAACAGGTGGCTTCCTGGTGAAGAATGCAGCATCTAACACCCAGGTCTTAAATGCCGTCCCCTTGCATACCACATAAGAAGCCTGAGGTTGTAGTAGTTATTACACGCACCCGCATGCACCCACAATTATTGCACATACCATACACAATTATTTCTCTGCTTTTTGCTATCTAGGCCACATGTACACCACACGTTCATAGAACCATGATACCACTTTAAACAGTCATAGCTTCCCCCAAAGAATTCTGGGTAATGTTGTTTGTTAAGGGCAAGGCTTTTTCCCCCTGGGGATACTCCGGAAATGATCTCTTTCAGCTTCTGCCTTCTGGAAGAAGGTACAGGGTTATAAAGACTAGGACTAGCTGCCTGAGAAACAGTTTCTATTCAAATGAGATTTTGGTTTTAAACGCAGTGTAAGGTAGTCTCAGTTGGAGTATATTGTATTTAATTATGGGGTATCAGAGCTTTTAGGGGGCTAAACAGGCTGGGATAGCAGGCTTGTTGGTTTCTGAGTGTCTGATGTAGATTTTCAGTTTCGTTGTTCTGTATGGGACAATGACAATAAAGATTATCGTATAGTATTGTATCGTATTGTACCAGCACCCTGCCCCCCAAATGTTAGAAGTGTGGCACTTTAACAGCTTCATGGTGAGTACCGGCACAGTTTTTTTCTTAAAAATCAACAACACTGGTAAAGGAGGCTGAGAGTTTTTAGGTGACCCTTATTGCCCTCCGAGAGCCACATTTCCCGGAGTTGTTTAACAATCCCTCATCACAAGGAACTCTGGAAATTGTAGCTCCGGGAAGGGAATACAAGGACCTTGTTATTTTGGGAATTGAACCTCACCAGCTCTTTTGTATGACTTTTAGGTATGAAATGCTGCTTTCTGTGCAAATGAAACTCTGTAGACGTTGATACAGCGGTGGGAGGGGGATAAACATATCCCCGCAACTACCTTTTCTTTGACAGGCCTCCTGTTCTATACGGCAGGTAGAAATTCTAATGACAAAGCCTTTCATTGGCACATTGCAGTCTTCACATCACATAAAAGCCTTCACAAGTAGCATTTCTGCCTGTTGCACATCAGGAAAAAAGATGAGACCTTTCATCAGACCCAGTGAACCTATCTACTAATCTGCACACACCCCACATGTTTAAAGCATTTTTCTTTTCCTCTTAAAGAATCCTGAGAACTGTAGTTTGCTCAGGGTGCTGGGAAAAACTGCTCCTGTTTGGCTTTGTCACTGTTTGGCTCTTCATTCCCCAGCTTCTCGCTTTAACTACATTTTGGCAGAAGGGCTGACAACACACCCGCCCACCTCTCACCCCAATATCATTTTGTTCCAATATGTTTGCTGAGAGGCTGCTAAGAGGCCCCAAGCAAGACCTACAAACATCTGTAGCAATGATATCTCGGCCCAGGCCTAACTGACAGCACACCCTTTTCTGTGGGAAAAGCCCAAGTCTACACAAACAGAGCCCAGCAAGCGTAGGATAAGGCGGCTCCGAGTTTGGAAAACACCGTAGGCCAGTATTGTGTGGTTTCTAGGTTTCCCACAGATAGAGCATCTGGGCAACGTTAACCATGGCATTCCGTAAACACAGGCTGGGGGAGATAATAGGCCATAACTTGAAGGAACAAAGCCACCCACATAAATTGGTTTCCTCTGTTTCTGTTCTAATCAGATTGATTGGCCAAATGTAAATGCCTATAGAAGGAAACGCGGGAAGTTGTTTAACACACTTTTTGCAGCACAAGGATCTGAAGATAAGGAGCCAGGATGTTCTTCAACTGTTAGAAGGCCAACTATAACATTAAAGCAAAATGGAACAAGTGAGATTGTGAGTTCATTGGGCCAGCTAGTGTTCAAAATGCTGTATAGTTTGTTTGTTCTGCTTCAAGTGCTCCCATCTTCATTACCATCATGCCCTCCAACATTCCTCCGATGAAAATAGGGACACTCTTAACAACAACAACAACAACAACAACCAACCAAACAAACAAACAAATAACAAGAACAACAACAACAAGAATTTTGCCCCAGCCACTCTGGGCAGCTTCCAACATATATAAAGACATAATAAAACATTAAACATTTTAAAACTTCCATATACAGATGTCTTCTAAAGCTTATACAGTTACTTATCTCCTTGACTTGGGGGGTTGCATAATTCCATACCCTCCGTCATTTCTTTGATGAAAATAGGGATGCCCTGAGGAAAAATGGGCCATTCCTTGATCAAATCAGAAAGCAGGATGGCTTCTGTAAATCTGGGACTGTCCCTGGAAAATAGGGACACTTGGAGGGTCTGTTTACCATGGTAAGTTGCTTCTTATGCCACAGTGGAAATGCAGTTGGCTGGGCCTGTTGTCCAAACACCTAGAAGGCACCAGACTGGCAAAAGTTGGTTTAGAGGTTTTGGAATTGCACGGGAGGAGTAAAAGGTAGACGTCCTTGCCACTGATCACCACCCAGAAGGGAATAATGTGTTTATTTATTCCATTTCTGTCCCACCTTTTATCCAACAAGCTCAAGGTGGCGCAACATGGTTCTGCCTCCTCTCATTTAATCCCCACAAGAACCCAGTGAGGCAGGCTATGCTGAGAGGCAGTGAGTGCCCCAATGTGAGATTCATGACTGAGAGAGGATTTGAGCCCTGCTTTCCCAGGTCCTAGTCCCATTCTCTAACCACTATACCACACTGGCAACAACTGGGCATTATTAATCACCTGGAGTGTTTGGCCTATGTGATTCTAGGCCTTGCAAACTTCTGGTCCAGCACGAAGCCCGCTGCTGTCCAGGCTGCTTCAATTTTACATGTTATGGCAGGAATCAGGGAGATTCCAGGTTGACAGGCAGTGAGTGAGGTAAGAAAAAAATAACCTTCACATCCTGAAGCAGTCGTCTTTATCAATGGTAGCCTAGTGGACCCAGGCTGGAAATGTGACCTCTTACCAGAAATGATGTTTCCTGCCAGTGAATTCTTGAGGTCTGGTCCAGATTGTATACTCAAGGGGGTGGGGAGGTTATCTGACAGATATATAGACATGCTGGTGTATAACAGTAGATTACTTCTCCTGCTTCCTCTGAGACCTGCAGGTACACCCACTAGCTTTGCACCAGACTGTTTGCAAGCTGCAAAAACAAGAAGCTTATTGAGCCGCCAATAGTCCACGCCATAGATTTAAAGCAAATTTGATGGACATCTAAAGCATGTGTTAGCACCGCTAACTAATCCTGGGACCTGTAGTTTAAGAGTGCTGCAAATTGTGGCTCTGTGAGGGGGAAACTACAGGTCCCAGGATTGTTGGAGAGAAATGATGTGATTTAAATGTGTGTTGAATGTGCTTTGAACATCTGGTGTGGATCTTCTGTACATTTCTGTTCAGGGCGTCACATACAATACCTTAGTAACTCATACTACAACTCAGTGTCGTAGAGAAGTATTATTTATGCCCATATTACAAATGAAAGATGGTTAACACTGAGAGTCTGTAGTTTGCAGGAGACATTTAATCACAGCTAGATATCTACAGAGCCTGGCGTACTCTGGTCCATGGGGTCACAAAGAGTCGGACACGACTAAACGACTAAACAACAACAAAGATATCTACAATTCAGTTTGTTTCTCCCCATCACCACCACATCAGCTTCTGTGTACTTCTTATTCAGTTCAACCCTTGTCCTTTAGACAAGTCAAATTCATTTTCTCCTAGCCCTTTCTGTAGTAGATTTGGCTGTTATTAACAAAAATACACGGCCTCCAGAAATCCAGATAAAAACACCATCTTTCAACCCCTTTAAGCGCTGTCATTTTTTTATTTTTTATTTTTTTACAAAATAAACATTTGCCTTCTTTCTCTTCTTCCTTTGGGGTGAAGTGGTGGCAGGGAGAAGGAAGAGACTTTTTAATAAACTCTCGAAAATTCATTACTAAGGGTAGGGGGGCTTTGCAATGAATTTTCGAGAGTTTATGAAAAGAAAACAGAGGGGAGATCCCATCTGGTTTGTTGATGGCGCCACTTGTAGCTGGAGGGTGACTGCTTGGAAAACGTGCTGAGTGCTATGTTGGTGACTGATATTAATAGAGAGGCAATGGACAAATTGCTATCTGGTTAACCCTTTCATATGCTAAGCCGGGCTTCCCCTCCAGGCATGGATTAAGAGTCTTGCCTCAGAGTAAGCATGATTTGAATCCTCAGAGAAGAGGTTATTAGTCATTCCCTCTTCTGCCTGTTTTGACTGTTTTTCTGTTTTTACTCAAATCATTTCTTGGCAAAAAAATGTTTTTTGTGGGGTGGGGGAAAAACAGGGCTTAAATTATGGGAGTTGCGGGCTGTTAGGGTATCCCTACATTTTAAGAAGGTGACATTATTTCCTTGCAAGCAGCCTCATTTCCCTTCATTAAAACATTGCTTTCTTTTTCAGTTTCATCCCCAAGAGTTGCTGTCCTTTGCCAGCTGTGCCAAAAAAGTCCCTCTGGATGGGGATGTCTGTAGAATATTAGCAGCATTCATGGAAAAGTCAAAAGTGCCTGCAGGCTAGGCAAAACCTGTCACATGGGGAGTGTCAGGCTTCCTTGCTTGAAGACCAATTTCTAAAGAAAGGGTTGTTGTTGGGAGAAAATCCACACACACACACACACACACACACACACAAACAAACACACACCCCACCATCATTTTAAAAAAATCCAAACTCTGATTGCAAAATGTGCTCGTTCTTTGCTTCTCTCTTCTCACTTTGACTAATAGACAGATGGTGAGAAAGAAGAATCTCGATACCTGCATGTGCAGTTCTCAAAAATGCGTCCCAAGAAGATGCTTGGAAATGTTTATCTTTTGAAAAGTGCCCGAAGTCACCTCTAATGGCAACGGCTGTGAGTCATTAAAATGGCTTTTCAAAGAATAGGCTGCCTATAAAACAACTTCTACAAAGAATCGAGCCAAGTGTGACTTGCTGAAACATCCCAGTGTTTGGTTTCACAGCCAACCAGCCATGTGCTCTGTATTTTGTGGTTTTAGAGCTTGATTTTATTCTGTGAACCGCCCTGAGACCCCTGAGTATAGGGTGGTATATTATAATAATAATAATAATACATGGAGAAACTTGGGCAATTTGAGTACAGTGGTACCTCGGGTTACATACGCTTCAGGTTACAGACTCCGTTAACCCAGAAATATTACCTCGGGTTAAGAACTTTGCTTCAGGATGAGAACAGAAATCGTGTAGCAGCGGCGCAGCGGCAGCAGGAGGCCCCTTTAGCTAAAGTGGTGCCTCAGGTTAAGAACAGTTTCAGGTTAAGAACAGACCTCCAGAACGAATTAAGTTATTTACCCGAGGTACCACTGTACAGTGGCTGTGTGTCCAACTTTATAGAGGACTATCCTTTATCAATCATCTCAGGCCCTATAATCTGCAGAGGAGGCCCTGTTTGTGCTGAGGGTGGCTGACCAGCCACTGTTGACCAATGGCAAGGCCTCCTCAATGGGGCTTCCCCACTTATGCAATGCTCTCCCTGGTGAGGAGCATTTGTCTTCCCGTTAATAACTTTCATGAAGAACTTAAATATATTCTGATCCACCCAGATATTTGCATACCCGCCAACGTTTGCCTGATGAAAAGAAGGACACCCTATTCACCACCGCCACCATTACCCCCACCCATCTGACTGGGTTGCTCCAGCTACTCTGGGCAGCTTCCAACATATATAAAAACCATAATAAAACATTAAGCATTTAAAAAACTCCTTCCCTCTACAGCAGCCTTTCTCAACCTGTGGGTCCCCAGATGTTGTTGAACTTCAACTCCTATCATCCCTAGCTAGCAAGGCCAGAGCTCAGGGATGATGGGAGTTGTAGTCCAACAACATCTGGGGACCCACAGGTTGAGAACCTCTGCTCTACAGGGCTGCCTTTAGATGTCATCTAAATGTTGTATCTCCTTGGCTTGGGCGTCGCAGAACTCCATACCCTCCAACATTTCTTGGGTAAAAATAGGGACGTGCTAAGGAAAAATGGGGCATTCTGGGATCAAATCAGAAATTGGGATGGCTATTGTAAATCCAGGACTGTCCCTGGAAAACAGGGACACTTGGAGGGTCTGAAGCAACATTTTCCTCTTGCCACCTTGTTAAAGAAATCAGTACTGTTGCTGCTGAACTGATTCCTCCAGCAATGCATGGATGGCCACTTTAGAACTTAGCTGTGTTACTACTAGGATAAGATCTGAGCCAAAGTTGGTAGGAAATTGAATCTTAGCCTAGACCTGGTCTGAACAAGCAATTGAACCACATTTCAGATCGTATCATTTAGAGCACAACACAGCCTTCATTGTATTTTTAAAAAAATAAAATAATAAAATAATAATCACCTTCTCAGTCATTTTGTAAGCTTCTTAAAGGCCTCAGCAGACAGTGGTGCTTGAACACACAATATTCCTGGGAGAGCAGGGTTCGAATCTCAACTCAGCCATGAAGCTTACTGGGTGAGCTTGGGCCACTCACTGTCTCCTAGCCTAACCTACCTCACAGGGTCGTTGTGAGGATGAAATGGGGAGGAGGAGAACCATGTATTCAATCTTGAGATCCTTAACAGATAAAGGTTAAATGTAATGAATAAATAAATGAAATAATATTAGTAGAGGCCTAACTCTGAGGTGGTAAACCTGTGTCTGCTATGCCCCGTGACATTATAAGTGGGAGCTGACTGAATACCTCTTTGTGCAACATAAAAATCCCTGCACACAAAAATCTAGCATGTCAGGGAGGCCACCTAGTCTTCTCCCTGAGGGCTGCGACTGAATGAGCTGTTAATTGCTAGTTGCCTGAATGGTTTTGGGAAAAGTTCCCGGCAGGTGTAAAAGGGAGGGAGATCTGAACAGTGACCCAGACACAGAGCTGGAGGGGGGCGGGACTTTAACCCTTTGATCCTATCATGGTCCTGATCCAGGTTGAGGTGTGTGTGTGTTGCATCTCCTATTTGTATCAGTAGAAGCGTTATTTCCAATACAAATAGCAGGTGTGGGAGGGACTAATCTGAATTGGGACTTCAGTGGGGGGGGGCAAAGGGTTAAAGACATCTATTGCCCATGCTCCAGGGACGCAGGTGGTGCTGTGGGTTAAACCACAGAGCCTAGGACTTGCTGATCAGAAGGTCGGCGGTTCGAATCCCTGTGACAGGGTGAGCTCCTGTTGCTCAGTCCCAGCTCCTGCCAACCTAGTAGTTCGAAAGCAGGTCAAAGTGCAAGTAGATAAATAGGTACCGCTCCGGCGGGAAGGTAAACGGCATTTCCGTGCGCTGCTCTGGTTCGCCAGAAGCGGCTTAGTCATGCTGGCCACATGACCTGGAAGCTGTACGCCGGCTCCCTCGGCCCATAGAGCGAGATGAGCGCCGCAACCCCAGAGTCGGTCACGACTGGACCTAATGGTCAGGGGTACCTTTACCTTTACCTTTATTGCCCATGCTGGGGTCCTGATCCTTCCCCCCTGTGGCTGCTATTTATTTCTTTAGAGCTTTTCATGCAATTGCTTATTGTATGAGTGGCTTTGCATTTAGTTTGGGTGTGATATGCTACAGCTCTGTGTTTGCAACTCTATGGGCATTTACCTAGGGGTAAGGGACGCGGGTGGTGCTGTGGTCTAAACCACAGAGCCTAGGGCTTGCCGATCAGAAGGTCAGCAGTTTGAATCCCCGCGACGTGGTGAGCTCCCATTGCTTGGTCCCTGCTCCTGCCAACCTAGCAGTTCGAAAGCACGTCAAAGTGCAAGTAGATAAATAGCTACTGCTCCGGTGGGAAGGTGAACGACGTTTCTGTGCGCTGCTCTGGTTTGCCAGAAGTGGCTTAGTCATACTGACCACATGACCCGGAAGATGTACGCCGGCTCCCTCGGCCAATAAAGTGAGATGAGTGCCGCAACCCCAGAGTCGTCCGCGACTGGACCTAATGGTCAGGGGTCCCTTTACTTTTACCTTTAAGTCCCATTCAACTCAGTGGAATTTACTTCCCTGTGAATATGCATAAGATTGGATGCAGACACAGGGAAACCTGCATAGGCTGCTTGTGTAGGATTTTTCTCTTTCTCAAAGAAGGGACAACCCATCCTATGAGCTGAAATGATGCCCTAGAGGTGCTGATCTGACTTGCCTTCTCTCAAATTTTGATTTTGTGGTTGAACTTTATGCTTTAACAGTTGCATGTTAGAGCTTACCTTTTATGTGTTCTGGCTTCTTTACTTTTTAAAACAGTATATTTCAGGGATAGGCAGGAAGTAGATCGAGATGTACCGATAGTTCTATGAGTTATTTGCTGTAGATCAACAAGGATTTCTGACATCCATTCAATTGTTGGAACAAATGGCCACGATAAAATCATTCCTTCCCTCCCCAATTATACAACTGAAATGAAGAAAGCCAAGGCCTGATTCTGATTTTGCCTGATTCTCAAATGACACTAAGCCACAGCATATGGTATGGTAATGTGCAAACTAGTGGCTTAACAATGGTTTGTTTACTGCCACCAAACCATGATCTGAAGCCAGGGTTTGTTGTTGTAACTGTTGTTGTTTAACTGTGGCCTGGTGTCCCTTGGGAGTATAGCCCCACCCTGGATTCTACAAAGGGATGAGGCAAGAGTAGCTGGCAAACAAACCAAACTTTGGAAATATTAGCCATGGTTTGTATGATCATCTGTGGGGGGGAACTTGTAGTGTTTTTAAATTTGCCTTGTCTTAAACCAACCACGGCCTAGCGATATGGGTGAGCCGGGTTGTGGAAGAGGAGTTATGATACTCAAAACAAATTTCCTGGGCTTGGAGTTCTTGGAGCCAGTGTGGTGTAGTGGTTAAGAGCAGTGGACTCGTAATCTGGTGAACTGGGTTCGCTTCCTCGCTCCTCCACATGCAGCTGCTGGGTGACCTTGGGCCAGTCACACTTCTTTGATGTCTCTCAGCCTCACTCACCTCACGGAGTGTTTGTTGTGGGCGAGGAAGGGAAAGGAGATTGTTAGCCACTTTGAGACTCCTTAGGGTAGTGATAAAGTGGGATATCAAATCCAAACTCTTCTTCTTCTTTTTTAATTCTAAGTTTTGCAGCCGGCTCATTTGGCAAAAAGCAAAGGAAATCCTGCAAGCCTGAGGTTTGCTGGTGTGCCTTCTGCCAACGTCGGCAACCCACCCTTGGAATTTGAGATATGGCAGCCTTGTGATGGAAATCCTCATGCTGCCTTCCTTGCGGAGTGTTACAGTGGACTTAGCTTCAACCAGCAGGGAATGCCGGAAGGTGAAAGGGCACAAGGTCTTTGAGTGCAGCATTCAGAGGAGCTAAACCATTCCTGCGCATGAGGGTTATTTCAAGTTTATTGTCCAACAGCAAGTAATAGAAATGTACAAACCGTTCTGCAGCCATGTCTAGCAGTCCCTTTTATTTGGGGTCCTTCTGAAGAATGTTGCCTAAGGGTTATCCACGGCTCATTAAGCTAAACTCCCTTCCTGGCAGTGTAATTATTATTTGCTCTAATGTTTCTCCCTGTTCAAAAGGTATGACTTCATACCTTGGAAAACAGCGAAATGTCCCTTTGACAAGCTTAATTGGTGCATTTGTGCTTCTGTAAATATCACCATGAGTGGTCAAACAGGCAGAGAGGCATACCTACTGTTTTTTATAGATAAGAATCTTCTTGGAATGGGGGAATGAATGGCAAACTCTGTTCCTTTGTGCAGTATAGTCCATTTTCTTATTCCCATTGTGCATTTCTTATATCCATTGTATGAGTGTGGTGTAGTAATATATGGGAAACCACGGTTCATATCCTCTCTCAGCCAGGAAGCTCAGTGTGTGACTGAGGGCCAGTCATTTACTCTCAGCCTAACCTACCTCACAGGGTTGTTGTGTGAATAGAGTTGGGAGGAGGGGAGCTATGTATGCCACCTTCAGCACCTTGGTGGAAAAGTGGGATAGAAATGTAAAATTAAGTTAAACTATTTGATGTTGAACCATGAAGCATCCAAAGAGTTTGCATCAAAGTCCTGTGGTTGCTGCTACTATTGTTATCATTATGTATTGAAATTAAATTGTCTGCTGAGCGTGGAAATTCAAAAGTGATCTCTCTCTCTCTCTCTCTCTCTCTCTCTGATGTGGCAAAGTGCTTTTCCCTTGCAATGTCACTGTAGAGTCATTGCCTTTAGATGATTGCAAAAGGAACACACTCTTTTGTGGAGATCCTTTGGAAAAGCCTAGTTCCAGAAATGTTTCAGGGCTGGATACAGTTATACTTTGGGTTACAGATGCTTCATGTTTCATTTTTTTGGGTTGTGGACCGCCGAAACCCAGAAGTACCGGAACGGGTTAATTCCGAGTTTCGGCGGTCGTGCATGCGCAGAAGCGCTAAATCGCACTTTGCGCATGTGTAGAAGCACTGAATCGCAACCTGCGTGTGCGCAGACATGCCACAGCTGGTTGCGGGCGCTGTGGGTTGCGGACGTGCATACCGCATGGATTACGTTCGCAACCTGAGCGTCCACTGTACAGTAAAAGAAGCAGCAGCTGTGGAACACGTTGTTGTTCTTGCTATATTGCTATATTGTTGTAGTCAATATAAAATTCTAGTGTTTTTATATTGCATTTTTGTGTGTGTGCTAAGTGTGCAGGCTATTTGGAGTATTCTTTTAATAGAAAAGCGGAATTGTAGCCATACAAGTTGAGGATTCACTCTCAGCCAGAAGGAGAAGGTCTCTATCTCTGCCTGCCTGTCTCTCTCAAGCACCAGATCCCTGGATCATCTGATGAATTTTAATTCTGGGAGCTTCAGGACAGACCGTGTTCACACAGTGCTTAGTTAATTTATGGAATTAACCGCCACAAGATGTGATCAGTGCTTGTATACACAGCATTAAAAGGGATTAGGGAAATGCCTGGAGAAGAAGTCTATCACTGGCTACAAGTCATGCTGGCTGTATGTTACCTCCCTGGTCAAAAGCAGTGATGTCTCTAAATATTCGTCGCTGGGGGAAAACAGCAGAAGAGAGCTGCTACGCACATCTCCTGTGCTTTCCAGAAGCCTCTGGTTTGTGGGAAAACAGGACATTGGACCAGACAGGCTTTCGGACTAATCTTGCAGTTCTTTTTCTGAATGCCCACTGCTGCATGCCTGATGTTATGGACTGGAGTTCATGCGTGGAAAAAGTTTAATGAATACCATGTCCAGAATGGCTTCAGGAGATGATGAATGTTGGGGAAAGCCACCTCTTGGTAGCCTCTGAGTACCAAAATAGCTCTGCTGTGTTTTAAATTAGTTTTTATTGAAGATTTTCTTGTGTTACAAAACATACGAGAAAACAAGGAAAAGTACATATAGGGTCACCATTTTCGATTCATAGAGTCTTTTTCACAGTTCGTTTACGTTCAGTATGAGACAGTATCGTCAAAGACATCATGTGGTTGGGGGAAAAGAGAGAGGGAAGGCGGCTGCGGGGGGAGACATGGGGTAATGTTCTTTCATTCTATTGCATAGTGTTCGTGTAGGGTTTTGTGTCAGCAGCACGTGGGTAGGTGCTTTATTTATATACCGGTACTTATTTCTTTTCCTTGGCATTATGAGAGATTAGAGGATCCAGTGCTTGCTCGGTTGCATTCAGTGTTGCTTGCAGCGGCGTGGCAGTGACTTTAAAAATGGCAAAAATGGCCCTGAAAGAGCCCAGAAAGGGCAAAAAGGCACAAAAAAGAGAGCTTAGGAATCCCACAAGCCTTTGCAAATGCAATTCCAGGAGCCCTTGCACTGACAGTTGAGGCTTGTGGAGAGTTGGAGTTTGAGCAAGGTTTTGGATGGAGCAATTCTGGTGGAGTTTGGCATCTGGTAAATGCTGCTGGTTTTTTAAAGGGTTTCCAGAGGTTTGGAGGGTGTTTGCTGACTTTTCCAATGGTGCTTCAAATATACGTGATTTCATTTAAATGAGTGGTCACTCGGAACATAAGCTCTGTAGAAATGAGGAGTTGCCTGTAATGCTAAAGTGAAATTGGGGTTGCAGCTGTGTCTCTTGCACTGAGTTTTCACATTCAGAAATGCAGTATTTGCAGCGGGAATCCGCTGCTGTTGTTTCCATTCTAGCTTTACACTTACAATCTCATGATCTGGACAAGTACCATAATTTTCATGGCATGCAGAAGCTGCTACCAACTGGTTTGTGCTTTTAAGATGGGCTTATATACAGTGAACTCTCATTACAACAACTATCAAGGGAGGCTAAATAACAATTATTTCATTGGGCCTTCTTAACACAAGTTAAGAGATGATAAATGACTCGCGATATTTGCCCAGTTCTTCCCAATGTGTACTTGCTACGCAAATGGGCAAATCCTTCCTGCTCAGGTGTGGTTTGAAAGGAAAGTCACCTTAGATGCAGCTCAAAGTCTAACACTTTGGGTTAAATCTTTAATCCGCCAAAGCCAAGATAAGACCAAATGTCTATATATTTAAATGAAGTCAGGGTTTCCAAGCCTGTTTTACGTGCTCAGTATCCTCCTTCCCCCACCTTTAGGTAACATGATCCAAATAGCAAACCATGTGATTCTCTGCCAGATGTTTTCTAAATCAATATCCAGGTTTGGTAGGCTAATGAGATTTGTAAGTGTACCTTATCCAAGAAAAAGGGTTCTTTGAATCTCAGACAGAACGGGAGACAGAGGACTGACAGACTATAAAGAAGCCGTTGACTTGGCATGGGGCCACTGCTAAGAAGACACAATCCCTTGTGGCCTTATCAAAGCATGCAAAGGGCACACACAGAAGGGCTTCCATGGGCAGGTGGGAGCTGGTGGCACTGTGGTCTAAACCACTGAGCCTCTTGGACTTGCTGATCAGAAGGCTGGTGGTTCGAATCAATGCTACGGGGTGAGCTCCCATTGCTCTGTCCCAGCTCCTGCCAACCTAGCAGTTCGAAAGCATGCCAGTACAAGTAGATAAATAGGTACCGCTGCGGCGGGAAGGTAAATGGCGTTTCTGTGCGCTCTGGTTTCCATCACGGTGTCTCGTTGCGCCAGAAGCAGTTTAGTCGTGCTGGCCACATGACCAAGAAAGCTGTCTGTGGACAAACGCCGGCTCCCTTGGCCTGAAAGCAAGATGATCGCTGCAACCCCATAGTCACCTTTGACTGGACTTAACTGTCCAAGGATTCTCTACCTTTTTGACCATGGGCAGGTACATATGAGAAGAGATGGTCCATAAGATCTACTGGGTGTGAAATGACCAAAAACCCCAGCCACTGACCATCCTTACCAGGGATGATGGGAGTTGTAGTCACGGCTGACTTTTTTTAGCTGGAACTCACCGGGACTCAGTTCTGGCACCTCTCAGACGAGCGGCATTGTTATTCTAAGAGAACGAGGGACGCGTTCATGGAGAGTTCCGGCACCTCTTTTTCTAGAAAAATAGCACTGATTGTAGTCCAAGAACATCTGGAGGAAACCACGTTGGCTACCCCTGGATTATGGCGCATATTCATTTTCCTTCACGGAAACTAAGCCCATGTAGGAAAAAAGCCTTGCATCCAGAGGGGGCCAGCAGCTAGTGTGATAAGTGGATACATAAAACTGTAAAGCAGCATGTAATTTTGACTTTTAAAAGACTCCCGAATCTGGTTTAATAGTTCCTGTAATAACAGTTGGCAAGGTGGACGATGAAAAAGAAGCTAATCCTGCAACACATTTTCATTTTATTTTTTGGGCCTGGACGGTGCTTTGCTTTCCATATTTCTAATGGTCTCACTAACAATAGCAAGCAGGAAGGCTGTTGTTCAACCTTGTTCCTGTTTAGAAATGGGAGCACTGTTTTCCCACAGCCGTTTCTCCTATTGCTTGCAGTCAGTTCAGCAGCACTTTAAACAATGAAGGCTTTCCATGCGCACGAGCAACACTATATAAGGACATCGATGCCTTAGCAGCCAACTCCTAGGGGCTATGGGGGGTTCGGACCCCCAATAAAATATCTGAGGGGGCTGGGGCCACCCAAAGTTGATGACCATTGCCATTCAAATGGTTTGTGCATGCCTCGTGTCATGTGATCAGTTATGCAGGGTGGGGCTTACCTGCCCCCACCCAATATTTTATTCAGGTTGGCACCCCTGATCAAATGAAAGGAGCCAGAGTCCAGCGAAAAGGACACCTGTATTAAAGTTGTGCAAATCCAAATGAGGACCATTTCAAAGACAGGGCACAGCAGCAAACCCCAGTTTCCAAGTGTAGTGACAGCCGAACCTGGCTCTCTACCCCTCTATGAGGCACAGCTTGCAAATATGGATTTGACACATTGGCCACATTTGCATATAGCACACCCAGTGCCTTTTCTTTCAGGGGGTACTCAAGGGAACGCAGTACTGGGACCCATTTTTCTTGAAAAAAAGCACTGCGCATACCCTCCAACATTTCTCCAATGAAAATAGGGGCGTCACATTCCATCATGATAATTTTATTATTTTACCCCACCCATCTGACTGGGTTGCCCCAGCCATTCCAGGCAGCTTCCAACATATATAAAAACATAATAAAACATTAAACATTAAAAAAACTCTTCCCTATACAGGATTGCCTTCAGATGGCTCGGGGGTTGGATAGCTCCATACCCTCCAAAATTCCTCCAATGGAAATAGGGAGATCCTAATGGAAAGTGGGACATTCTGGGATCAAATCAGAAACCAGGAAGGCTTCTCTAAATCAGGGACGTCTCCGGAAAATAGGGACACTTGGAGGATCTGCATATAACACGGACCCAAACTTCCTGCCTTAGCATGGTTTAGCATGAGCAAGCATGGTGCTAGGGCCTGTGACCCACATCACTCCTGCTTCACCCCTCTAATACACTTGGGGTGTGGGTGTGTGGCCACCAGCATCAATGGCTACTCTATTCCGAACTTAAAAATGGAAAGCGTAATGCAACAAAAGAGGTTCAAAGACTGTCTCAAGGTAAATCTAAAATGATGTAGTATAAACAATGACAACTGGGAAGCACTTGCCTATGAGTGCTCCAATTAGAGAACAGCCTTTACCAAAGGTGTCATGGGCTTTGAAGACACTTGAACTCAGGACGCAAGGGCGAAACGTGCTAAGAGGAAGGCACGCTTGGCCAGTCCATACCATTATCAACTCCTGCCTGGAAACCAATGTCCCCACTGTGAAAGGATGTGTGGATCCAGAATTGGCCTCCACAGTCACTTACAGACTCATTGTTAAAACCGTGTCTATGGAAGACAATCTTACTCGGGAGTGATGACCCAAGAAGAAGAAGAAGAAGAAGAAGAAGAAGAAGAAGAAGAAGAAGAAGAGCAAGTCCCACTCCCTGTAGACAAAGGGTACTTCCAGATTATCTATTTATTGAGCATTTATCCTGATTTGTTTACAGGGAGGTTAGATGATGTTATACCAAAGCAAGTGTGCATGCACATGAAAGCTCATACCAATAACAGACTTAGTTGGTCTCTAAGGTGCTACTGGAAGGAATTTTTTTATTTTGTTTCAACTACGGCAGACCAACACGGCTACCTACCTGGAACTAGAACCAAAGCAAGTGTTAGCCCACACTTTTTGGTACATTTCCCCATTACTTTCCTTATTCGCAAAAAAATCCAATCTTTGGGGGGAAGTGAATTTGTTGTGCAAGACCTCCCACTCAACTATATTTACACCACTTGAATTTCCAGTATGTGATTGAATTCCACGCAGAGATTGCTACAGTTCTGGAAGTGCCCCAAGTTCAAAGCAGTGAGGGCCAACCAAGATATTTTGTCAGCTGAAGCAGAAAATCCCACCATCGCTTCTTCCCCCTTCCCTGGAAGTAAAAATCCAACAACAAGAAATTAAATAACTAGCCACTATAAACCATCTCCCAGAAGCAGCCACCTCTTGCTGCATTAATGGACCCAATGGGTCCCTTTATAAACCCACTTTCAGAACATCAAGCGAAGGATGGAAGCACAGCCACTGCCATCTTGCGCTAGGAATCTGAATCAGTGGAACAATTCCACAGAAAGCACCCAACAATTCCTGCTCTCACAAATAAGATCATGAAGTGATGCCCGAGCATTTGTACTGAACATTCAACTTAAAAGATCGTAGACAAAAACCAAGCTATGCATTTGCACACAGGAGCAAAACATTACATAGCAAAGCATGCCAACTGTTAACCAAAACAAGGAGGGGGATGGGATGATGACACGCATATATTCTCCCAGTTAGATGACCGTAGCTCCAGCTGAAGCCAACCAGAGCTATCATCAGCTCTATGTTTATCGAACAGCCTGCTGAGCGAACATCCGTCTCAGCAGTAAAACAGCCTACTTAATACAGAGGGATTTATAAGCTGATTAATGGTGAATGGCCAATTCAGAGATAACAAAGTCCAGACTCTCTGGCCCCTTTGATGTTGATACCTTGAGAACCAGGGCATCTATTTGTATTTTTTAAAATTGCAATAAAAGCTCTGATTTAAAGTCATTCCTTTCAACACTTTTTTTAAGAGCAAGAGGCTCAAAGGTTCAAAGCAACCAACTGCTTTTCCAGAGAGTTAAAAGTTAAGCAAATAAAGTTCTTCAGGACTTCACTAAACCTTTATCAGCAGTTGAAAAAAAGAAGACACATACACGCACACCCTTCAAATCATGATAAATACGGTAGCGTTGCGGCACACAATGGTGATCTGGAAGAGCTTATCATACACAAGTGTGGTGGGGGAAGAAGTCCAGGGTCTGGTCAGTACCAACTTTAGGCTGATGACAGAAACCTTTAACTTCTAGTTTTCTTTCTTTGTCCTTTTCACCTCATTACAGCACCAGTGCTTGGGCTATGCCCAAAAGCCAAAACATTGGCCGTTGTGAATCAACAGTATTGTGAACCATTTTTTTTTTAAACAACAACCCAGGTTATAGCAAATGATATAGACAGATGACTTGATCCAGATATGCTGTGTTCCCCAAATTTATGCAACCCTGAGGGTATGCTTTTTTCCTGGATTAAAAGTGGAGGCACACTTTGTCTTACACACACACACTCAAACACACGCACACAAAATTTCAATCGACTCCCAGAAGAACAGATAGGGATCGTTTTTGCAACTTCCAGAAAGTGAAATAACATTAGGTACATTCCTATGAAACTTCTCACATAGAGTGTTCAAGGTGTTTGGGAGGCCCCATGACCCATGATATAGTCTGAAGGCACATCAGGCCACCACCCTGCTGAAGCTAAGAAGGTCTGGGTCTGGTCAGCCAGCAGCCATACAATTGGTAACAGCATGTCTACTAGCAAACATACTATCACCAGGATCTGGCTGTGGCCACATTTGTGGTTGGACATGCATCCAGCCATTCTTCTCTTCTCTAGACCCATCACCTGCAGATTGGTCCTCTTTGGAAAATGAGTAACTTAAAGGTCTTAGAGGGGATCAGATGGTCTAGATGGGCCTCTGGCCTGATCCAGCAGGGCTCCTCTTGGGAGAGGGATGGCAGGATATACCTATATATTGCAAGCACATATCACAAGAAGAGCCCTGGCTCTCTTATGTTTTTAAGTGGTTTTAAAGGATGTCCTGTTCCATAATACTAATAGTAATTTTGTTATTTATACCCTGTCCATCTGACAGGGTTGCCCCAGCCCCTCTGGACAGCTTCCAACATATATTTAAAAAGTAATAAAACATTAAAAATTAAAAACCTCCCTATACAGGGCTGCCTTCAGATGTCTTCTAAAGATTGTATACAGTGGTACCTCAGGTTACATACACTTCAGGTTACATTTGCTTCAGGTTACAGACTCCGCTAACCCAGAAATATTACCTCAGGTTAAGAACTTTGCTTCAGGACGAGAACAGAAATTGTGCTCCGGCGGCGCGGCAGCAGCGGGAGGCCCCATTAGCTAAAGTGGTGCTTCAGGTTAAGAACAGTTTCAGGTTAAGAACGGACCTCTGGAACGATTTAAGTACTTAACCCCAGGTACCACTGTAGTTACTTATCTCCTTGGGTCGGGGGTCACATAACTCCATATCCTCTGACATTTCTCCCATGAAAATAGGGATGTCCTAAGGAAAAGCAGGACATTTTGGGATCAAAACAGAAACCAGGACGACTTCTGCAAATCCGGTACTGTCTCTGGAAAATAGGGACACTTGGAAGGTCTGCAGTTGAGCATGGGAAGATTGCAAGTGGGACCTGAATGCAGTCACATTTGTACCAGTTGGCAGGTACGCATGCAAGAATCACAGTGCACATGATGTTCAGCTGAGGCCAACTAAGGACAGGGATGGAAGGAGGTGGCCTCCATTGAGCCTGAAGACACCCTATCCACATGTGCCCAACTGTGAACTGTGATGGGGAAGGGGAAGCGGGTTGCGCCCTAAGCGTCTAGCATCCTCCTTCAGCAGGTCGAACTCTGAACTGCTTCCTCTCCTCAGAAAATAAATGGCCAAAGTCACCACAGAGGCATTTCTGGTTCAGCACAATTTCAAGCGAGGGAAACAAGAAACAGGAAGACAGGAGTGCTTATGAAGCAAAGATGTGCCTTATGACAAATATAAAACTCGGCGAGCACACGAGGTGAGAGAATAATAGGTCTAAAATTAATGCTTCTGTCAACAGAGCTGTTCCAATATTGTCTGCTGTCTCACACAAAGAATGTGAGGAAGTGTGTGTGCGTGTGTGTGTCTGCCTACGGTTTGAAAATTGCCTTCCGAGGGTTCCAGCTCCCCTGGTTTCTGACATAAAGGGAACTGAAAAAGGAAGAAGCTGTTTGCCTGACAGGTTCACAATTTGTGGAACGCTGCCTAACACAACAAAACAGGGCATTGTTAAAAAGAACACACAGTCCAACCAACCATTTCCCTTTGTGCATACTCCTGCCCTAGCCTTTGATCACCGCCAGCTCTCTAACTATCATCCGTAAAACAAACATGGAGCTTCAATGGCTTCTTGCCGTGGATAAAGGCAGAGGCACAGTCCTCCTATAGTCCAGCAATTCTCATACTCCCCTCACCACGGACCACTTGGAAATTGCCAGGGGCTTCTGGCAGACCACTTCATAATCAATTTCTGCTTCCCTGCCCTCAGCACCAGCACCATCAAAAACAAAATCATATTATAAGAACCATGTACCTTAGGCCAGGCCACGGAGAAATGCCGTTTTAACTACTGCATTTAAGTAAAATTTAGTAGAATGGACCGACATCTTAGGATGAATATTAAGGGTGATGTTAGTGAATCCACCCCTGGTCACAATGGCTTCTATCTCCAATGTCAGGAAAAATAAATCTAATGCAGGACCCGAAAAAGAAAAAGGAAAAAGCCAGAAGGGGACATCTGAGGAGGATAGGTGGGATATAAATTTAATATATAAACAAATAAAATGAATGACATGGTGCATGCCACAGAGAACATGGGCATGCACACGAAAGCTCATACCAATAACTAACTTAGTTGGTCTCTAAGGTGTTACTGGAATGAATTTATTTTATTTATTTTGTTTTGTTTCGACTACAGCAGACCAACACGGCTACCTACCTGTAACTAGAACTAATAATACTAGATAGCTGCTCCCAGACTTTGGAGAAGTTAGACTCTCCTTGTTGTCCTTCCACTGGCAGGTGAAGAACTATTTGTTTCTACAAGCTCTGGGGAACTGCTTTTAATAAAAGTGGACTAGATGAACCTTGGAGTCCCTTCCAACTCTACGATTCTATGAATAAATAAATAAATGGGCAGCAACACAGGAGCCAGAATAGATACAGTCATCATGTAAGCTCCAGCGCTAGGTGTAAATTGAGCCCATGCCAACAATGCATGCACTTAATGAGGAAACAGACATTGCAACTATTAACTAGGTAAAGTTGACAGGTATGTGCAAGTCCTTGTGAATCAGTAGCTAGGCAAGTAAGGGCTGGAAGCTGGGTAAAAATAAAGGTGGCACCATTTACTCAGGCAAAATGTGGTTTATTCAGGGCTGATAGAGAAAGCACAAATTATGCTTAACACAGAGGAGATTGCTTCACATGTTTAACTGCCTCCATACAGGGGTTGTTATAGCAAAGGTTGATCTCAGTTTACAAGTATTTCATACCAATAAAATATTCTGAGCGCTCTTCCTCCACCGCAGGTTCACTAATCTGCATGAAAAAACAATGGGGCCATTTAGGGAATGAAAAAAGGGAAATGTTCCCACCCTAAGACCAAGGTCCTTCAGAGACAAAGGAGCCAAAGGATGCTTCAGCTGAATAGACAATGACTGGGACCAGGGTCAGCAAATGATCTCTGCGGATTGGCTGATAGCCACGGCCCTTGAGTGTTTTATATTTAAACCCTTTATTTGCACTCAAGCCAAGGTCAACAGCTCATTCTACAAGTTCACCATTCCTGGAAAGCAAAAGCACCTTCAAGAGAAGGAAGTCTGGGCGTTGTATATTTATTATTTATTTATTTATTTATTTATTTAACGAAATGAATTTCAATAGGGGCAAATGTAAGGCTCTGCACTGAGACAGGAAACACCAGCTGCACAAATATGAGATGGGGTACACCTGGCTTGCCAGCAGTACGTGTGAAAAAGATCTAAGGGGTCTTAGCAGACCACAAGCTTAACATGAGTCAACTGTGTGATGCAGCGGCAAAAAAACCTAATGCTATTGTAGGCTGCATCATCATTGGAAGTATAGTGTGCATAATCCATCAACAGCATACAAATCAATATGGCTAACCTGATCCAAAACACCCACCCTCCTCACTCACACACGAAAACAAAGATCACCACAGCCAATCACAAACAAACAATCACACCCTAGGCCAACCCCAACCTCTCTCACCACCAAAGGAACACAAGTGAACAACACAAGCAACGCAGACACCAAACTCTACATACATTAAGCATAATAGAAACACCGCCACCCGACCCCACCCCCATCCATCTTCCCTCCCTCCACCCCCCTTTCTTCCCCCCCTTTTTTTTCTTCTCCCCCTAATGCCTCAACAAATGAAGCGGATTTGTAAAAATGTTACATGGGAAAAAAATACGAGGCATTACACTTCTGTAAAACAAGAAAATCCTTAATAAAATATTAAAAACAGGAAGTATAGTGTGCAGAGGAGGGCAACCAAGATGATTAAGGGTCTGGAAACAAGGCCTGATGAGGAAAGGTTGAAAGAGGTGAGCATAGGCGCCAACTCCCTGGGGCCCTGGAGCACCCACAAAATTTCCCATGAAGGGGCCAGGCACCCACAAATTTCGGTGCCAGGGCCATTCACGCTGCATGGCACCCATGGGCAACTATGGTTGTGGGGCCAAGTTGGTACTCCTGAAGTTGTATATCTTTAGCCTGGAAAAGAGGAGCCTGAGAGGGGATAGGATAGCCAGTGCTTTTTTTTTCTTAAAAGAAATGTTTATGGGTACTCTCATTTTCCTATTCATATTGAAATGAGGCCAAACTTAGATTCACAAAATGTTTAGGGGTATGCGTCCCCCCCAGGAAAAAAAGCACTGTTGATAGCCATCTTCAGATATCTAAAGGGCTGTGACATGGACAATGGAGCAAACTTATTTTCCCCTGCTCTGCAAGAATCTTTTATTTGTTTACATGATATTTAGCCACCCTTCAAAAAGCCCACCCCCACAGGGTAGTTTACACATCTGTCCAGTTAAAACAGCCAACCGCACAATAAAACTGTGAAATATAAACTTTTTTTAATAAAAAAAATTCAAGTAAATAGTCCTGCCATTAAACAATCTGAACCATTAAACAAAACTGCAGCCATAATCCTAAAATAAAACCAAACAGCACCACTCTGGCTTAAATACATTTCTTTTTATAAAATGAAGGATATGATAAATGCAGCGATTCAGATGAGAGCTGTGGCACTGGGATGGGGAGGCGAGGAACGAAACATTTCCACATACATTTTCGTAATCTGTTTTTGCAAATTTCTTCACAAGTGATCGAGAGGTAGGCATGAGCAGTGAGGTACACAAATTTGCTGGTGAGATGGAAAGGATATTTCCAGACTTAGTGAATGGGTCAAAAACATGGCAAATGTAGTTCAGTGTAAACTTGCACAGCCTAGTTGTTCTAATAAAAACTTCCAGGCTGTGTTTCTGCTAGAAGAGGATTCTCCCCTCTCCCCTTCACTTTCAACACAAGCAGGAAGCTGTTGAAAGAAAAATCTTAAAACATTTGTTTTAGTGCCATACAAGACACTCACATAGCTAGCCCTGGAACACCCTGCTCTTTGCAAAAAAATTCATGCCTGTGCTTTCAGCAGTCAGGAGAGCCATCCCTTGCTAACATGCATGCATGAATTGCATGTACCAGAAGGCAATTCAGGCACAGTTTGGCCATCATTTTCACTGGGATCCCGATTCAAAAGCAACATCTCTCCTCAGAGTTCTACTCCCCCCTGGGGGAGAGCTTGAAGAAAAGTTTGCAGCAGCTTGTCAGGTGGAAGTGAGCTAGGCTTTTGGAACATACATGGGATTAATCACTTTGGCATATTATGATTTGGGAATGTCTGTATAGAATCCTGACATGGGGGCAATCTAGTTCCCACTTCCTTGCACTGAGAGCCCCTCCAGACTGGTGTGTTGTTGTTGTTGTTTTGCAAGTGTCTTCTGTAACATTTCATTGACACAATAATAGTGGATTTGGGGTGTATGGGATGTTAGGGGAGGACCTCTGATGGGGGACATTTCATGCTCCTTCTGGGCTAGATTGTCCACCTTTGGTCCTCACCCAGAACTCAGCTCTCACCTGTGGCTCCTAGAAGCTGTCAGTATGTGACAGTGGCCACACCCCAGGAAACGGCTTTGACTGGCCAGCTAAACCAGGTGAGGATTGTTGTTGTTTAGTTGTGACCCCCATGGACCAGAGCACGCAAGACACTCCTGTCTTACACTGCCTCCCACAGCTGGGTCAAACTCATGTTTGTAGCTTCAAGAACACTGTTCAACCAACTCGTCCTCTGTCATCCCCTTCTCCTTGTGCCCTCAATCTTCCCAACATCAGGGTCTTTTCCAGAGAGTCTTCTCTTCTTATGAGGTGAAGCCTCAGCTTCAGGATCTGTCCTTCCAGTGAGCACTCAGGGCTGATTTCCTTCAGAATGGATGGGTTTGATCTTCTTGCAGTCCATGGGACTCTCAAGAGTCTCTTCCAGCACCATAATTCAAAAGCATCAATTCTTTGGCGATCAGCCTTCTTTATGGTCCAGCTCTCACTTCCATACATCACTACTGGGAAAACCACAGCTTTAACTATACGGACCTTTGTCGGCAAGGTGATGTCTCTGCTTTTTAAGACGCTGTCTAGGTTTGTCATTGCTTTTCTCCCAAGAAGCAGGCGTCTTTTAATTTCGTGACTGCTGTCACCATCTGCAGTGATCATGGAGCCCAAGAAAGTACAAATTGTACCCAGGTGAGTATATTTGTCTCAAACCCTTGTCTCAAACCCTTGGAGAGTTAGGGACTTCCCCCTGAATGTGAAGACATGCTCCAGGGGATTGAGTGGATGAGACCAACAGTGGGTCGGGTCCAACAGTCATGAAGGCATTTTCTGCACATGCTATGGAGGGAAATAAGGGCTTATCAAGGTAGCCCATGTAGGAGATCCTAAACCTCTACTACCTTGCAGGATATCTTCAAGAGAAGAAAAGGCTAAGGAGTAAACCCTGCACAAATCTGGAGTAGAGTCCTAAGATGGTTGGAAGACACCTTGTACACTTCCTTCTCGCAACTCCTGTAGCCAAGCTGGTGCCAAACTTATCGCTCTGCTTGCCTTTGGACCACATAAGTGAGGCAGAGAGGTGAGTCCTGCCATCTGAGCAGCCCAGGACCTCCATACACACTGCCCAGGCTTGTGCCCAACTGCTAAAGTGGCAGTTTGACTTCACCCCTCAAATCACCTTCCATCTGATTTGAAAATGTAAGCCACAGTTAAACTGAGGTGTGTACATCTGAGGCATCCATTGGACATGCAGAGATGATCATTTCATCAAATAGGAGGTGTGTTTTTTTTTGGGGGGGGGGGTTTAAAATAATATTTGTAGAAAGACCAGAAGCCTTTTGGATAGGAATAATTTTGTTAGGAATAATTGTGAGGATATAGTAGGGATCAGAAAAAATCATGGTTATGGTAGCCAGAATGGTGTATGCTCAGAAGTTGAAGGAGGGCACAAAAGTCTCACTGTGGTTTATCCCAACTTCCAAGGGAACTCTGGGAACTGTTGCTCTGGGAGTGGGGGGGATAAGGGTTCTCCTAACAACTCTTTAACAAACTACAGCTCCCAGAATTCTTTGGGGGAAGCTGTGGCTGCTTAAAACGGTATCATAGGGCTTTGAAAGTATGGTGTGAATGTGGCAGTGGAAGGTCTCAAGGGCCATGCAGAGAAGACTGGAGGACTGCATTTGGCCCCTGGTTGCACGTCCCCATCCCTGACCTATATAAAAACAACTCCAGTGCCACCTAGCGACTTAAACACACAACAACATTATCCAATGTATGGATCATGGTAAACAATTGGCTCCACCACCTTAGTCACCATTTTGCATCAAGCTCCACCCCTTCCAAGGGCAATTTGATCCTGGCTCTGTTGACATTTCCATTCTACCTTAAGGAACAGGCATGTGGAATTGTTGTGTGTCACATGCCTGCTTACATTCCAGCACAGTATGCTGGGAACTTCCATTTGTGTATAGCTTTTGCTTTTGCTGTTCTCTCTGAGACGACATGAGAGAGAGACGACATGTTTCTTTGTTCTGATTTATGTTTAATAAATCTGTAGTAATAGTATGACTTCACAAGCCTCACACCTATTCTGTGTGCGCAATACACTCTGCTAATAGTGTGCCCTGGCTTCTGAAGTCCGGGTTGCTGATTTACGTCAGAGCATGGGCCGATAGAAGGAGACGGCACAGCTGGGGCTTATCAGCTGGCCTCCCGGCCCTCTGCATGTCGACAGGCTCTGGTTGGTGGACCATGGAGTATTGGTTGTTTTTTAAAGAAGCAGTGGGTCCTACAATGCTGAAGTTGGTCCACCCCTGGAGATCTTGGTTGGGCTTCTGTTCTCCTATCCTCTGGTCCCCAATAACTCCTTTGCCAGGTGACTGGCTGCTTTCCATATGAAATGTTCTGCCTGCTTCCTAGGCACATTGGAGCTTTGTCCGTTCAATGTTTTTTAAAATGATGCTTAAACCCCTCTCCTTATGTTTCAGCGGTGCCGTGACAACGGCATAATTGACCTTAGACTACATTGCATCCTGTTGATCGCTAGGTAAGCTTCGGAATCAGCCGTTCCTTGGGAGACAGGGCATTCAGGGGCCTCTCTCCCCAATGAAAAGGTCACAGATGCACAAAAAACCCTGCAGCCTGTCACTTTCCTCTGCCTCTCGGCTTTCGGACAGCACCAATTCTGCCCACCCCAGTGTAGCGTTTCAGGAGGGGAAAGGCAACCTAAAAACCAGATGCCGTGGACATGTGGAACATTATCATATCAGTAGATTCAAACGAAGGATGGTTTATTCTGTTTACTTCTTTTGCATCATCAGTTACAGAGGTGCAGTGAGGTCATTTCAGACTCTGTGGAAATCTTATAACCACCCCCCCAACCTCTTGACTTTGCTTGCTTCAATATGTGACATGCCAGACTTGCTAGAGTTGTGTAGGGTTGCCAGACTCCAAGGACTGACCTCAAGTCTCCAGGCTTGCCTTACCCCATCCCTGGTGGCAGGTGGAGGGGCTGGAATCTCCAAGTAGGCAAAAGCACATTCCCTACCCATGCTGCCTAAGCAGGTGAGAAGGTAGGAGGCCCTCACTTCAGCTAGGCCAAGGAACTCCCCTTTTACCTTAGGTTTCTGTCTTCATTTCCAACCAGTGTCCTCCTACTTGCTCGTTTGGTAGACCTTTTTTTTATAGTTTTGCTCGGTGACTGTGGTCTGCCAATAGGTCTCCGGACTGGGTCCTGAAACCACACAATATAGGATGCTTCTGACCTGAAAGCCCTAGGAATGTGTGTGTGTGTGTGTGTGTGTGTGTGTGTGTGTTTTCTCCTGCTCATTTTGCCCCAAAGTTCTGCCTTGATGGCAACCCTGATAAGCTCTTCATCTGCTAATTATGAGGAGCAGCACAGAAGCTATATAGGAAATTGGATTCTCTCTCTCTCTCCCCCCCCCCCCACTTTCCCAACAATAAATGAAAAATTATATTCAGAACCACCTCTGAGGGCCACACTAGATGAGATGATGGAGGTCTATAGGATTGGATCTCTTGTTTCTTTTACCTTTTGCACTCTACCCTCCCCACAATGTGCTTTATTTGCACTCACACTATACACTTAAAGTAATACTTAACCACTTGAACAGTCATGGCTTACCCTCAAAGAATCCTGGGACCTGTAGTTTGTTATGGGTGCTGGGAATTGTAGCTCTGCGAACTACAGTTCCCAGGATTCTTTGTGGGGGGAGGGATCCGTGCCTACTAAAGTGGTACAGTGGTACCTCGGGTTACATATGCTTCAGGTTACAGACTCCGCTAACCCAGAAATAGTACCTTGGGTTAAGAACTTTGCTTCAGGATGAGAACAGAAATTGTGCTCCAGTGGCGCAGCGGCAGCGGGAGGCCCCATTAGCTAAAGTGGTGCTTCAGGTTAAGAACAGTTTCAGGTTAAGAACAGACCTCCAGAACGAATTAAGTACTTAACCCGAAGTACCACTGTATAAGTGTTTAAAATGTATGGTATCTACTTGCTGCCAAAATGTAAAGAGACCAGTGATCATCTCATCCCCATCATCTCATCTAGTTTGAGACTCCATACTTTCTGACCTCTCTTTGCAGCCATGAGGTCTAGAAACCTTCCTTAGAAACAAAAGAAACATAAGAAACAGGATGCTGAACTGAAAAATAAACACTGCCTGAGCCTGAACTCAGACTCAAGTAACAGATGACTCACCCCTTGTTGTTGTTTCATGCTTTTTATCATGGGGCCATAACCTCATAGATATTGTTAGCCTACTCGTTAGCAAGTTTCTGCAATGTCCCTGCTGGTCACTGGCGTTAAACTTTATGTGAGGTTTTTGTTGTTGTTGTTGTTGTTTTTGTACTTTAGGGCTGTGTGTGCGATAAGAGGGACTGACTCAGATTCACAGAGGGAAATATTTTATCAGAGCAGTCTGGCATGTAATTCCTGCTTCATTGATGCAACACTGGAGCAACAGATGGCTTTAAAGTTTGCTATCATGGAGTTAAGAGTTTTTCTTGGGATAATAGGTCCCAGCTGAGAGCTTCTACACAGCGCCTTGCTATTGAAGCAAGTAGGGTGAAATTTGCTTGCAGAGTCTTTCCCCTGTTTTCCGATTGCTAGAAGTTTGGGATGCAGAGTGCTTGGCCAAACTGGGTTCATGACGTCATGAAATGCTCTTTCTCTGAACAGAAGGATTATGGGAGCTCTGAACCATTTCTGCAGTATGGATAATAGTTTAGTGCATGGGCGCCAGTCACAAAATGGCCGCTGTGGGGGGGGGGATGTGTGGCACAATACAAAATGGCGGCCACATCTAAAACAGCAGGAAAGAGACAAAAAAGACCACAAAATGATGTTGGCATCCCTCACACCCTGCTCATCAACGGGCAAAATGTACCAGCAACAGCCATCGCTGTTCTTGTTCACAGAGAGATGTTCTCTTGGAGATGGATGCCCAGTTTTGCCATCCAGTAAAATGTGGGCATGTTTAAAGGGGAGTATTGAGTGTAGGAGAGGCTGAGTCAGTGGAAACAGGAACTGAGCAAGGGGGAGCAAAGTCTTTCCTGTGCTGTTTAATTTTGAGACTTTTACTGAAGGATACTGCAGGCACACTGGCATTTGTGCACACCACATTGCTGACCCCTGGTTTAGTACAAGGGAAACTTTCTACAAAGGGCTCTTCCAGCCGGGGCAATTTAGTAGCACCCAATCACTGCTGTTTTGCTTCCACCATAGCAACTCTGCTTTCAGACTTCTAGCACTTTGGAGCCAAATGGGCCGTCCCCATTTCCCCAGCCCTCATTGTGTGTGAGAGAGAGTTATTCCCACTCAGTACACCCCCAGTCATGGTCATCACCCCCCCCCCACAACTTAGGGGTGAAAGAAAAGACAAAAATATAAAGGCAATGCTGTTTGGAAAGGGAAGATTAACATGATAAGAGCTGATTCTTAAAGTGGAGAGATGGACCAGAAAGAAGGAAATTGCCAGAGCAATCTAGGAAAGAATCTATACAGGCCAGAATTGCAAAGAAAGGTCACAATAATAGTCTGAGTTTAACAGTGGGCTCATCTCAGTCTCATTTCTAGGCACAGGTCTGGGCTTTAAAGCTCCCGTGTCTGAGTGGGGTTTTTCCCCAGCACTTTCCCAGTGTAAACCTGCATTTTACCGCTGAATCGGAGCAAATGGCAATTGGGTTTTCTGCAAATTGCTGTTTGCTGCAATTCAGTGGTAAAATGTGGGTTTTCCTGGGGAAAGTGCTGGGACATGAAAAAACCCTGCTCTGACACGGAGCTTTAAAGTCCGGACCTGCCTTAAATTCAAAGCCTTAAATTCTGTAAGTGCAATTGTATTCCAGAAATTGTTTGCATGCAATTGCAAAAAGCATAGGCACTGTTTCATCACCCCGCATTCAGAATACACAGGGGGTGCTTTGGGTATATCTGGTCAGCTCACTATTAATTTGATTGATTGATCGATCAATCAATCAATCAATCAATCAATTTATTGATTCGTAAAACTGGTAGCAAAAGATTTCTGCATCATCAACCAAGCTTTTAATATCTAGGGCAAACTGGAAAACTAGGTTCACCCTGTAAGTGAAGAACCCATTGTGCTTGCCCTTGGAAGGCTGTATTTGTCATCACTGTGATTTTTAAGAACAAAATTGCTTAGCAATGATTTCATTACCTTTAAAAAACAATCCTAACTGTTTCCCCTAAACTCAACCTTATCTATGAATCAGGAAAGCAGGCAAAAAAAGAAGAAAGAATTCAATTAAGTGAAGATAACTTTAAAACTGTTGTCATCTAATCCAAGTTTCCCCCATCCAATGTGCTTCTCATCCATCTTTTGAATGAAGGCAATTCCTGAATGTCTCTTTGAGCAGCTGAGAGCTCTTCTTATGTGTTGCAACTGAGACTGGAGAGATGGGTGGGTGGTGAGTCGGTTGGGGTAGTGGGGGGGCGGGGCGGAGAGATTAAAAAAAGACCGGCTAGGTTTTCATTGCCAGCATTTCTGCGTTGAAGCAGACTGAGAGAAATGAGTGTTAAGCAAAGCCTTTGACAGACCTGCCGACGTCAGCATGCCAGGTTCCAACAGGCTGATGCCTGCAACATAACTACAGATTATGACACCTTTGGCAAGAGCTTCATATTAACTTCGCAGCCAACTGTCAAGGAGGGTTTCCTCTAACCCACCGAAGAAGAGGCAAGGCACAGAGTCGAAGCTAACATGGGACATGGAGCGCAGCAAAGATGTGGCAAATTTTAATAAGTGTCCTCCGGCTTTTGCTGCTGCCTCTGTAATTTAAAAAATAAATAAATAAAAGAGAGTTGAGAGAACAAGTATGGTGGTGTGGTTGGAGAGCAGGGGCTAGAGATGTTTCTGAGCTCCCAGCTCCAACCAGCCTCAGCTACTATGGCCAATGGTCAGGCATGATGGGAGATTCAGTCACCCAGGTTCAAATACTGGCTGAACCAGGAAGCTGATTGGCCAGTGATTGGCCTGCAAACTAACACAGGGTTGTTAGGAGGATAAATTGTGTGGGTGTGGATGTGGGTAGGGAAGCCCACCTTGAGCTCCTTGGAAGAAAGGTGGAATATAAAAAGTTCTCAGTAAGTAAAATAAAAAATTAAGGAAGAAAAGGATGCTCCAGAATAAGCGTTTCCTTAGCAGCAGCTCTGGATGACACTTTCCCCCCTCAAATTTCTGTGAGAAATTAGCCTGTCCCTTCCTCCGTTGGTTTATTACTATTATCCTATTATTTGTTAAATTTCTATATTGCGCTTCATCACAAGGCAGTTTACGATATAAAATCAGAAAAATACATAACATAGTGACAATCAAATTCTCCCCAATGTAACCTTCGAAATAAAATGAAATAAAAAAATAGAATGGTAATACCTTACTAAAGACCAGTGAGTGATGCTGCCCCCTAAGTCTGCAGTTTATAACAGGCTTCCAAGTAATTGTATTTAAAGATCAATGCTTTTGAACCCTAATCTCTCAATACTAATATATGGCCTGTTGAAATTTGGGTCGTTTCAGCCACAAATTAATAAAAGGGGCATTTTAACTCATTCTCTGGCTTAACTGGTTGTCTGATTTTCCTCCCAACCACCCCCTTCCTACGAAACCAGCAGGAGCGCAAGGGGCTTGGATTGTATACTCACAAGCCTTATGTGTAAATTCTCAGTCCCATTAATAAAATCTTGGTTGTAAAAACCCCCAAGGATGTTTGTTCAAGGATGTTAATTGGTTGATCAAACTTTCATCTGCACACTGACCCACATTAAAGCAATGTCACCAGTTTTACCCAAGGCAGAAAGTTCTAACAGTAGTTCGTTAGCTTATCCTAATAAACCTCCCAGCCCCCCTTTTTTTCCACCCTAGTTCAGACAAACAAGAGGCAACGCCCCAGCCATCAAAAGTCACAGAATATTCACACCCTGTCCTGTTTCTGAAGCAGTAAATCAGGAGCGGAGGAACACAAAACACCCCACCTGAAGTAAGTTCATTACTTCTGAGTTTTTAGTGGGACCGCAAGTGCTGGAATCATTAACGATGTTGTTTTAAAGAGGGATTGTAATTGAGCTTCAAAGCTAACTGCTCCCCCATAAAGTTGAATGGGACTTGTTTACACTTCTTGGCTCCATTGTTTTTTAGCTTGGGCTTTATGAAGGTTTTAGGAGGAAGACAATGGCACATCTGTTGACACTCTTTTTTCTACAAGCCCAGATGGGCTGGGAAACCAGGGTCTTAAAGAGAAGTTATAAGAGACTGAAGAATGCTGGGGATCAGAAGTGGGGAAAGGGTTGCTGCCTTCAAGCCTCCTCTTGATGGCTTCCCACAGGCATCTCATTGGCCACTGTGAGAACAGGATGCGGGACTAGATGGGCCACTGGCCTAATCCAGCGATGCTCTCCTCATGTTCTTAACACAGCAGGGAAGCTCACCACATATATTCTCATTCTCCCTCTTTTCCAAACCACAAAGCTTGATTTTAAAATTGTTTCCCAACAGAATTTTTCTTCTTCTTTGGCAATCACTTGGAACCGAATAAGAATGTCTTTCATAAACACGGTTTTAAAAAGTGAGTCCGTAAGTGTCTGTGGAGGCCAGTTCTGGATCCACACGTCCTTCCACCGTGGGCACATAGATTTGCCAAGTGTGCCTTCCTCTTAGTGCATTTCTCCCTTTCGTCCTAAGTTCGAGCATCTTCAAAATCCACGACACCTTTGGTAAAGGCTGTTCTCCAAATGGAGCGCTCACAGGCCAGTGTTTTCCAGTTGTTGGTGTTTATACTACAATTTTTTAAGATTTGCCTTGAGAGAGTCTTTGAACCTCTTTTGTTGACCACCAACATTACACTTTCCATTTTTAAGTTCGGAATAGAGTAGTTGCTTTGGAAGATGATAATCAGGCATCTGCACAATATGACTAGTCCAATGAAGTTGATATTGAAGAATCGTTGCTTCGACACTGGTGATCTTTGCTTCTTCCAGTACACTGGCATTAGTTCGCCTGACACGCCATAAATGAAAAGACGACTGAGTTGAGGCATTTGGGGGTCCATTGAACTATTCAGAAAGCAAGGTGGGAAGGAGCTGGATCAATCCCACTTAGTCCATTGGGATTGAAAGTGCTGGGAAAAGAGTTAACAGAAAGCAGAAATGATTAGTCTGTTAAGGCATGCAAGAACCTGCTGTTGACACAGGAAACTCCTAATCCTAGGAGGGGGTCTGCTTGTGGGTTTTCCACAAGCATCTAGTTGGCCACTGTGAGAGCTAGATGGACTAGATGGGCCATTGGCCTGATCCAGAATGTTCTGCAGAGAAGTCATTAGGGGCTTGCCCACATATGAGCATTATTTAGCTCTCCACACCAGAACATATTTGAGGAACATATATGAGGAACAATTTCAGTCTTTCCTGTTCATACCAATAGGTGTTCCCTTTAGTGTTTGTCAATTCTATTATGTCAATTAACTACTGATGTGGCATGTGTACATGCACCTTGTTTTTCTAAAAAAATAATAATCACAAAACCACACAGTCAAGCAATTGTAATTTTGCTTGTTCAGTTTCCTGGTTTTCTGCAAATCTGAGCGATCAAAGGATATATAGATATAGATATAAATATACCTGTAGATAGATATAGATATATAGGCTAAGCTCGTGATACTTCCTTCCTGGAAAAGAAATGAAAGCAATTGTATATTTTTAGCACACACACTTTTCAGATTTCTGTCAAAGATTTCTGGTATAGAGTTTTTTTATGTAGTTTGCTTGGGTAGTTTCTAGTTTTGTGCAAATCTGAGGGATCAAAAGAAAAAGCAAGTCCTCCATTTGGGAGTGCCCCAGAAATAGTAATGAGTATAGATGGAAAAGAAAAGAAACCATTGACAAAGTAATGGGCATGGAAAGAGGAGTAGCAGAAAGTGGCCATTGATCCATCCACCCAAAAAGACAGAAATGGATTGTTTGTGACTCTAAATGCAGTGGTTTGGAGACTGATTTCCCCCATTTATTGGGTTATTCCCATAACAGGTAAACCTAAATTTACTGGGGGAAACCCGCCTCACTCTACAAGTAGTGAGGGTTCCTTGCTTCATAACTTTGCCCTCCAGGAGTTAGAAGGTGGCAGGAAAGGACAGAGCTTTGTGCCTTATTCCTGCCACCCCTGCTCATCTGCTGGCTCTACTCATGAGCAGGATGGCCAAACAGGGCTCACGTCTAACATTTACCAGACACAGAAAGGTGAAAACACATGTCCGATGTTATTCCGCATGGAGTAAGAGACAACTGAAGAAGGAACCCAGGCCAAATATTTATATTTAAAGGTGCGCTGTAAAAACACACGCCTTGTTTAAAAACCCTGGCCTCAAAACCAGCATGTTCATTATGCATAGTGGAAAAAGGCAATTAAAATGTAATGGAGCTTGCTGAAAGAACACTCCAGGCCAGCACTCCAGGCGAATGTGTTATTTGAGCAAATAGGAGAGTGTGAAAGATAGACTTCATTTCTAACTTGCAATTCTCTGGTCCTGTTCACTCGAGGATTTCAAAACAAGATGTGAAAATAAATAAAAACCTCACAGACCCCCCATTTGAAAGGTGCAGGTTTTGTTCAATGGCGGAAGCTGCCAGGTAGTTTGGGCCAAGGGTGGGTGCCAGGGGCCCACCCTCCCACAATCCAAATCACAGGGAGTCTCAGCGACTTTCTTGCCTCTCCAGGTTCCTCTTCCAAGCCAGTGCCAACCCCTCCTGCGGGCACAGCTGCACCCACAGAGGGAATGAGCATGCCCTACGTTTTCTAAGGAACAACCTGAATAGACAATAAAAGCAGTTTTCCAGTCCTGCTGCACTTTGAACCCCCATGCCTCCACCATATTTATTTTGTCCACACTTGAAAAATTATTGGGATCGATCTTTTCTCTACATCCACCTTCTTTCCGTTGCACCATATGTGTAGAGCACATTTAATGCACATTTAAAGTGCACAGCTTTGCTCAGAGAAAACTACAAACTCTAGTTTGCTAAGGATGCTAGGAAGAGTGGCTCTGTAAGGGACAGACTGCAGTTCCCAGGAGTCTTTGGGAAAGTCATGTGCTTTAAATGTGTGTTAAATGAGGGTGCATTTTCCAGTCACAAAATGGCTTGGAAGCTGGATTCTGGAAGTACCATCCATGAGGCAGAGTGAAGTAGCCATCTTGGTGGCGGAATCTCATGCGGTGGTGCCCCTGTGGTGGCCCTGGCCTGGCCGCCTCAGGGACCACGCGGTGGCAACTTCCAGTGAGATCTCACCAGCTCTTGGTAGAAGCCACCACCACACAACCCTGGTAAGAGAGGCTACAGCAGTTGCAATGGGGGGGGTGCCCATTCCTATTTTGCCTCAGTCAATGAAACTGGATGGGCCACCCCTGCCTACCACCCCATTGTAACCTGCGAAACTCTGAGAATCTTCCCTAGAGGCCCTGTCCATAATGCACCAACCTACAGGTCCTTTTTTGTTGTGGCACCTCATTTGTGGAGTTCCTTCACCTCCACCCATCTGCTTATTCTTTTATATAGGCTTTAAGTGGGACTTCGTACCCTTTGAATATATTTCCCCACAGTTGTTCCTAAATGTGTTTTAATGCTGTTGATGCCTGCTTTTAATGGTTTAACAACAACAACAAATCCACATTCCCCACCCCTTTCATTCCTTTCCTACTCTGCCCTGGTTTTAGCAGTCTTCATAAGCACAGCTTAATACTGATTATGCTGTATACCAAAATTGAAACTGAGAGGCAGGATATAAATATTTCAAACCCATAAATTAATGGTTTTCAGCCTTGCCGCCCCTGCATTTCTTTATGTTTACACCAACAGCTTCGTGCTCAGGACAACAGTGTTTTGGAAAAATGATGTCGCAAATTGAAAACACAAAGGATTACAGCTTGTAAAAAGTGACTCGTTGGTTCCAATAAATGTGAATAGTTTCATTAGAGGAGGTTGGAGTCAAAGTATGACACCAATTATATTAACAACTGATTTTCTTGTAACTCTCAGTCAGTGAAAACTGACTGATATTTGGCCAATACGGTATTAATCTAATATGAAAATGTGGCTTTATTTTATACAGTAGACTTTCCCCCTTCTGAATTCAAATGCCTGCAGGTCCGGCTTGCAAGCTTCCCAGAGGCTTTTGGTGGGGTATTGTGAGAACAGGATGCTAGACTTGATGGATCTTTTGGCTGGTCCAGCAAGGCTCTCCTTATGTTCTAATATACCTCAATAAAAAGTCATGCTAAGGCAGTTTTAGGGTGCAACAACCAGGGTACACTGGGTGCTGCACTGCAGGGGATGCCAAAACGATGGTGTACAGTGGAGCACAAGAGGCTGTGTGTGTGTGTGTGTGTGTGTGTGTGGATTTTAGCATCACACGGGATGCCACAAAAATTTGCAAGCCCAAAGTCTGCCACTGCAGTTCTTCCTTTGGATTATACAGTGATACCTTGGGTTACAGATGCTTCAGGTTACAGACACTTCAGGTTACAGACTCCGCTAACCCAGAAATAGCACCTCGGGTTAAGAACTTTGCTTCAGGATGAGAACAGAAATCACATGCCAGCAGTGGGAGGCCCCATTAGCTAAAGTGGTCCTTCAGGTTAAGAACAGTTTCAGGTTAAGAACGGACTTCCAGAACGAATTAAGTCCTTAACCTGAGGTACCACTGTATCTCAGGGTGCTTCCAGACTGTCATTATTTTGGGGTGTGATTTAACTGCATTCCAGCAAATTCAAGTTGTGCAATTCAAGTTGATTGGAAGGTTTCGCGCAACAGACCAATTTTCCCCAAAGTCCAGGCTCCCCCCCCCCCAAAAAATAAGGAAAATGAAAAGGAAATGCACTGTAAAGGATGGGATAACACTTGCTTTGATGCAACATCATCTAACCTCCCTGGACGCAAATCAGAGTGAATTCTCATTAAATAGCCAACATGTCTAATCTCCCTGGAAACTCAGTGAACCCCCTGAATGCTCAATAAACAGGTTTTCTGAAAAGCACCCTCAGCCTAATGTTCCCATTTTAGCAAAAGACTAAAAAAATACTTTGGGGGGAGGAAGTGAAAGGGTATCAAATAAATATCTGTGGGATTTGAGCAGTGTTGTCAAACATTTGCATTGTATAAAGTGCCTCTCCTCTTAGGGCCCATGCAAGTCATGGAACTGTCTCCCTTGTCCTTTTTCCAACTTTTGCTCCACCCATTTCTTTTGTAGCTTCCGCAAGGTTGCTTTAGCAAACCCTCCGGGCTCTCTAGAAACCACACAGGCCACTGGCGGCTGGTGTTTCAATCTGTGAAGTCAGCAGAGTTGCAGCTGGTTAAGAAGAAGAAGAAGAAGAAAAAAGCTACGCAGGGCAAAATGTGGGTAATCGTGGCAAATAAAGGCTAATTCTTTTACAAGCAGAATTTGCTCGCTTCGCTAGCTTGTTATGACTTGAAGTGTCTGGCCATTGAACTGTGCATCTGGCTCATTTGATGCTATGAAAGAGATCATGTCCTGATGGACAGCAGTACCAGCCTGAAAAAAAGGAGAAGAATGATCCCAAAGAACTAAGAACAAGAGGGTCCAGCGCTCTTATGATTTTAGGACAGTAACAGCCCAGGCAAGCTGCTTTAATAAGCAAAAGACACAATCCAAAGAATGTGTGTGATATGGATACTTGGTCAAAGCCGTTGGTTTTCTTTCAATGACTGGCTCGGAACGCCAAACCTGCCATTGCCACCCTGCTGGAGATTCTATTATAAGCCCATGGAAACGTGGAATGCTGGCTTGTCTTGCTGCATCAGCGTGCAGACAAAACGTTAACAAAACGTCCAGATATCTGCAAGTCTGCCATGATGTTGTAAAACGGTTTAGATTCACACTAGTTATGGCTGGCCTGCGCTCATTGGCTGAGTTCTGTGTGCTTCTATTTATTTTGAGTCTCCAGTGTTTGGGGATAAATGAGGCACATCAAAATCTTTCACTATCCGTTTATGACCAGAAGTTCCTGTTCCTGCAGCTGTACCTGTCCTTAGAAGGTGCCTTCACGTTCTTTCGGAGGGGGCTATTTCCCCCTTTTATCTCAGATCCATTTACACAGAGCAGTTGTCCTAACCTCCTTAATCCAGTGCATCATAAAGCTCCCTTCTTGAGCATTCCGTTCCACATTCTTCCTTGTCTTGCGAGATGTCTCTGGGAATATTGTCCCTCGCTCACCTGGCTTTCCTGAGCTGCTGTGAGAAGCCCTAGAGGCTTTTAGGGCAATCCTACGTATGTTTGACTTGGAAGGAAGTCCCGCTGTTTGCAGGATTACATCCATAGTTTCCTTTGCATGAGAGAGCATTGGAAGCTTACGGTGCTTTCATAACATTTGCTTTCTTCAACAAATATACAATCGGAACATAATAATGAAAGCACAAGACTCTTGCAGCAGACAGTAAAGCGATTAATCCCCCATCTGGCCCCTCAACCAATGGTCCCATACAGATTGTTCAAACAGCAAACTGGGTGCAAAACAGTGGTGCACAGTCAGTGGACTAGGGGGGCTAGGCCAGTCCCCTAAGCATTCCCGGTAAATGAAAGCATTAAAATTTGGTGCCTTCTTCTGCTCGGTTTAGGAACGGAGGCGTGATGCTCCAGCGAGGTCCAAGAGTCCTCCTGCCAGCTTCCCAAGGTCCTCCCAGCACATGGCGCCGAGTTGAGAGGGCACAAACTAGTGCACTTGAGATCATGCGCAGAACAGAAGGTGAGACAAGGGAGGGAGGTTGAACTCTGTTCCAGAAGGAATTGTTGTGAAATACGAGATAAGAAATATTTGAGGGGGGCTGCCAATTTTTGTTTCCTCGCTCAGGGCGTCATATTACCTAAGTCCACCCTGCCACCACAGGAATGTGGCCCCCAAAGATTGTCTATGAGGGAGTATGGTCATTGAGCTGAAAAATATTTATCTATCTGAAGAGCTGGCAGGTGACTGGCCTTTGTCTGAAGGGCTGGCTTAAGGACAAAGAGCCATCTTTTGATGTGGCAGCACACACACTTTGGAACTCTCTGCCTAATGACATCAGACAGGTTCCTTCACTGTACTCTTTTTAAAAAGGCAAAGGTAAAGGACCCCTGACAGTTAAGTCCAGTCGCAGAAGACTCTGGGGTTGTGGTGCTCATCTCACTTTACAGGCTGAGGGAGCCAGTGTTTGTCTGCAGACAGCTTTTCCGGGTCATGTGGCCAGCATGATTAAGTCACTTCTGGCTCAATGGAACACCAAAACCAGAGCAGCGTATGGAAATGCTGTTTACCTTCCCGCTGGAGCGGTACCTATTTATCTACTTGCACTGGCGTGCTTTCGAACTGCTAGGTTGGCATGAGCTGGGACCGAGCAATGGGAGCTCACCCCGTTGTGGGGATTCGAACCACCGACCTTCTGATCAGCAAGCCCAAGAGGCTCAGTGGTTTAGACCACAGCACCACCCGTCCCTGTACATTTTTTAGTGCCTGCGAAAAACTTTTTTTAAGGTGAGCCTATCCAGATACATTTGAAATTCATTTTAATCTGGGTTGGGTTTTTTTGCTTATTGTTGATTTCAATTTTTTTAAAAAAATGTTTTATAGAGTTGTTTTCACCTGGACAGCAGACTGCGCATGCATGCAGTCCACATGGTCACAGGCTTCCCCACTATGGTGAGATGCATTGTATTTCATTTTTAGCTTTCTAAATTTGCATCAATATATAAAAATCAGCATATGCAAATTTCATGCAAGCCTTTGTCCTCTTTTTTTATGGGGCAATGCTTTTCTGCTCTTTCGGTGATGCATAAGTGGCTGGCCATCGTACCATGCAAAGTCAAGGAGGATTAAAACAAATCACAGGCACAGAAGTCTCCAAGTGTATTTCAGTTCTGATCCAAATCATCCCTTATTAATATAATATTGAAAGTTCCCCCCTTCCCCTTAAACTCATATCTTTGGAAATTCCAGCTGGAATTAGTGCTAGCAAAGGCTGTTTTCAGGGGGGATGTTTTAAAACCTAGCAAAGAAACATAAAATGTTTCTTCAAGGCAGCCAAATGGTCCCAGATTCATATAATTGGAGGCTGGCATCTGTCTGTCTTGGGAGAAATGGAGGAACACACCTTGGCGGGGGGTGAGGTCAAGTTGTTGGAAGGTTGCAGCGCCTGCTGTGGCTGTAGAGACTGACGCAGAAGAGATGCACCCCAAAGAATCTCTAAAGAGACTCATCAAATATTTTGCTCAAGCTTGTAGGGAGTTTGGCCTTGCCACCAGCCTGATGAAGACCAACATCATGGGTCAAGATGTTGCCAGTGCTCCATGCATCAGCACTGGTGACCACACGCTTGAGGTGGTAGACCATTCTGTCAATCTGGGTTCCACCATAACCAGCAACTTCTCCATTGACACTGAGCTGGAGAAGTGTATTGGCAAGGCAGCTGCGGCAATGGCTCGCCTCTCCAAATGGGTATGGGAGAGTGTGAAGCTAACGGCCAATAGCAAGTCAAATAGCATGCTACTTTATGGAAGAGAGTCGTGGGCAGCTTACAACCGCCAGGAGCAGTGCCTCAATGCCTTCCACATGCACCGCATCACATGGCAGGACAGAATTCCAAACAAAGATGTGCTCTCCCAAGTCCACATTCCCAGCATGTTCGCACTCCTGTCTCAGCAACATCTACATTGGCTTGGTTGTGCCCACAGAATGGAAGATGGCAGGATCCCCAAGGATGTGCTCTATGGAGAGCTGGCTTCTGGCACCAGGCCAATTGGCAGAACAACTCTGCACTTACAAACATGTCTGCAAAGGCTGGCAAAGTCAACCTGCAATGTGGGAATCCATCACCATCATTATCTGTACATAAAGGCAGAAGATGCATTTTAAACTTTGCTTCTTTAAAATGCAAGGTCCTGATCCAGATAGAGTGTGATCCATGGCTGGAGAGGAAACATAGTTTGCATGATTACTCTCTCTGCAGATGCATGTCTGGCACAGCAAACTCACCTGCTTCTGTGCTAGGAAGATCCCCCCTTTCCATATCCCGTTCATGAGGTTTACATCTATTTCACAACTGCATTATGCGGAAAGCCAAAGCACAGAGTACAAAACAGGATGTCAAAAGCATGACATCATAAAAATAGATAATGTAGGCAGAGTTTGCATCCAAGGGCAGCGATTGTGATGAATGGCTGTAGCTCTTTCTATTTATGTTACTGTTAATTTTGGCTCCCCATCTGCAGATGGAAGAGAGGGAATGTGCTGCCCAGCTCACCCCCTTCCCGCTCCTTCCTGCTAATTCGTGTCTGTGAGATTGATCCACGAATGAGTGCTACTGTGCTCATGGACCTGGGCACAAATTTAATGAACCACTCCAAAAATGAAATTATAATAGGTGGCACCCAACAGTGCCTTTCTTTTTGTGGGAGGGCTTTTAAATCCAGCAGTGGCTTTAGCAAATAGATAGGGGAGGGGAGGAAAGCCACCCACCTCTTCTATGCAGTGTTATTAAAGTCACTTAAATAATACAGATGGAGTCCTGAGAGAAAATAAACCCTGCTACCACTTTACTGAGCAGTGTATAATTTTTCTTTGCCGGGGTGGGGTGGGGTGGGGTGGGGAATAAATGGAGAGGTTTGGTCTTTCTTACTTCAGGCCTTTTACATAGCAGGGAGAAACTCAACCAAACATACAGAGTAAAACTCCCTCAGAACTACACAGCCAATTGGAGCACATGCTACCTCACTAGAGATCATGTCATTTTGCCTAGTTGCTATACAACACTCCACCTGCACTTTGTTAGCTGACTTACTGATAACAGAATTAATCTATAAGTTAATAACTGAACTTATAAGTTAATAACTGAACTTAGTGCAGGAATCTCAGCAAAAGCATTCATGACAGCATTCTAAGAGCATTCAGCCAAACACACTTCAGAGGAAGGCCGAGCGTGGAGTAGACCACCCTAATCTTTAGTTTTTTGTATACAAAAATGGCTAAATCAGAAAACAAACCTCCTGCCTACCACAGACAGCTTGCATGTGTGTTGGACGTGTCTTGTCATACCGATATTTCTGGTTCAAGGTAAGGGAGATAAAAGTAGAACAAGCAGCGACAAAACTATCACCAGACTTGAAACTTACACTGTTCAACATTACTCATTCATTAATATCAAAACTACATGGCTCGCAAAATTAGTAATAGCAAAATTAGTAATAAAAAAATTAGTAATAAATGGACTGGAGAACCGCAAAACTGCCTGTGTGCAGTTTGGCAGATAGAGAGGGGTCCTGTTTCGCCACCTGAGGCAAAATGGGAAGGTGCCGCCCCACCCTGCTGCCAGTCTGTTGAAGCCTCTCATACCCAGGATGCACAGAGGTGCCTGTCAAGCAGCGGTGGTGATGGCAGGTTCCAGTGAGATGGCTTGAGATCTTGCAGGAGGCTGGCACTGTGTGTGTGTGTGTGTGTGTGTGTGTGTGTGTGTGGCAGAGGCAGAGGGAGAAGGAGAAGGAGAAGGAGAAGAAGAGAGAGAGAGATTCCTGGACTGCAGCAGGTGGCAAGGAGAAGGAAAATGTGTCTTCTGAAGCTCTGGTTTGCACTGGGAGGAAATCTCCCACCAGGGATGGGTAAATCTGTCATTTAAGGTTTCTCTCAATTTCCCAATTTCCCAATTTCCCTATCCTAAATTCCTTTTTTCTATTAAAAAAACAAACCCTAAAGAAAATTCATCAACATGTTAGTGTGAATTTCTCCTAATCAACACATCTCTGTTCACAATTTTGCCTAATACAGACATTTCCCCCAAAATATTTTTGTACGCTTTCACTAATCTATTCATATTCATTTATTTAATGGCAAATTTCAAAGAACAGCTGTGTTTTGTTATTGTATTGTTTCAGAAATAATAATAATATAATTATTATAATTAATTATTATTATTATTATTATTATTATAAATTATAATATAATTAATACGCAACATATTAACTATAATTTATTATTATTATTATTATTATTATTATTATTATTATTATTATTATACTGCCCTGTACCTGTAGATCTCAGGGTGGTTTGCAACACTTTGGTAGGTTTCTCGATGAATCGTATTTCTTCCCCATCCCTTCTGCCATCCTCAATGCTAAGGTGGAGCAACTCTTGTCCACCCCCCTCAGCAGCACATAATTAGAATATGGAATTTGCTGCTACAAGGTAAGGCCCCCAACTTGGATAGTTTTCAAAAAAGAGGATTAGGCAAATTCACAGAGGAAAATGCACTAAATGGCTACTAGCCATGCTGGATGTATTCACCATTGGAGGCAGCACGTCTCTGAATCAGTTGGCAGAGCGTGTGACTCTTAATCTTGGGGTCATGGATTTGAGCCCCACGGTGGGCAAAAGATCCCTGAATTTCAGGGGGTTGGACTAGATGATCCTCATGGTCCCTTCCAACCAGAGCCGTAGCTAGGTGATCTTGTGCCCCTGGCAGAACCGTCCAGATTGCAACCCCTAGTTCTTTCTGCCTCTCCTCCAACCCCCCCTTCAGTTCACCCTCTATTTCATGGGTAGGCAAACTAAGGCCCGGGGTCCGGATCTGGCCCAGTCGCCTTCTAAATCCAGCCCATGGACAGTCTGGGAATCAGCGTGTTTTTACATGAGTAGAATATGTCCTTTTATTTAGAATGCATCTCTGGGTTATTTGTGGGGCCTGCCTGATGTTTTTACATGAGTAGAATGTGTGCTTTTATTTAAAAGGCATCCCTGGGTTATTTGTGGGGCATAGGAATTCGTTCATTCCCCCCCCCCCCGAAAAAAATATAGTCCGGCCCTCCACAAGGTCTGAGGAACAGTGGACCGGCCCCCTGCTGAAAAAAGTTTGATGACCCCTGCTCTATTTAAAACCTTTTCTTATGAGGCAATAATTGATATTTTTATTTATAGACATATTTATGGACATATTTTTTAGCCGATTTTGTGCCCCCCTCTTGCCTGCGCCCCTGGGGGGGGGGTCACCTCACCACTCCCTAGCTACGGCCCTGCTTCCAACTCTACCATGCTATGATTCTATGAATGCCAGTTGTGGTGAATCACAGGTGTTGTTGAGCTCAAGCCCTGCTTGTGGTTCCCTATTGCATGAACAGGATGGTGAGCTCAGTAGGCTTTTGGTCCTCTGTTCCATATGTGAGCGAGTGGGATCCTCTCCCCGTACGCTTTTAAGACATGCCCACCCATATGCCCTCCTAACCCCTTTCCTCCCTTGCACTGGCCCAGGATTGATATGCCGGTATAATTTATTTTCCAAGTGGTCCTAACGTGAGGAGAAGATTGGTCTCTGTGAGGGACATGGGACTGAGTTGTGTTGGGCTTGATGTGTCTCTCTGTTCTCCCGAAGTCCTTCATGGCTCAGTGGAAATGGAACACAACAGCTAGCTCTGGAGATGTTTTGTGGAAACAGGCCTTCTGTGTACAGAAATACACACCACTTCTCATAAATCAGCTCACGTCAATCAAAAGCACATACTGCTGGGGCTGGAGGGTGGGACTGCGTTTCTTAAATCCAACCAGGAATGCCTCTTTAAGTAGACTTCTATTGCCTTGAAGAACTCATAGAGGCTGTCTCCAATGAGGGGTTGTTTCCAACCAGAGACAGAAGGTTATGCCAGTTTTGTTTCTCTCCATTTTCCTTTTTTTATTATTAAAGATTTTCTTGATTTACAAAAGTGTGTGCAATGTCTCTCTCTCGTATTCCCCCCCCCCATGTAACATTTTTACAAATCGGTTTCATTTGTCGAGACATTAGGAAGAAAAGGGGGAAAGAGGTGGAAGGGGGAGATGAGTGGGGTTGGGGTTGGGTGGCGATGTTTCTATTTTACTTAATATATGTGGGGTTTTGTGTCAGCGTTGCTTGTGTAGGTTCTCTGCTGTTCACTTGTGTTCCTTTGGTGGTGAGAGAGGTTGGGGTTGGCCTAGGGTATGGTTGTTCATTTATGGTTGGCTGTGGTGGTCTTTGTTTTCATGTGTGAGAGGGTGGGTGGGTGTTTTGGATCAGGTTAGCCATATTGATTTGTATGCTCCTGGTGGATTTTTGTCATTGTCTTGTTGGGCTGTGTGTGTGATAAAGGGGAGCCATACCGGGGTGAAGCCGTCTTCTTCTATTTGTCCCCATGTCAGTTTCAGTTTATTGGTTAATTTTTCTAGTAAGGCTGTTGATTTCTCTCTGTTTTTACCTTCTTTCCAATTTACCTTCACATTTCTGCTGCAATTTTGCGATTTTTAAAAATAAATCTGAAAATTCATCAGCATTTTAGTGTAGCTTTCGCCTACTAAACAATTTTTGTATGCAGTTTTGATTAATGTACACATTTTGGCAAGCATTTCCCTCCAATAGAATGCCTCTGTCTCTCTCTGTGTGTGTGTTACAAATATAGGCATTTTTATGCACATTCCCCACTTATATATACATACTTTTTTGTAAATGTGGCTTTTTTGGAGCACTGCATTGCAAAATTCAACTGAGTGCGAATTTTGAAGGACTGCTGAATTTCAGTTCTCATATTGCTTCAGAAACTGAATTTGATAGATGTGTCTTTGAGTGTGAACAGAATTTAATTCCCTACCCCCTGTTTCAAACTGAATCCTACTTGGAGTAGGCCCATTGAAATCAATGTACTTTGGCTAGTCATGCTTTTCCTGTAGAGCAGGAGAAAACAAGCTTGCTCTATCTTCCTTAGCACAGATAATTATGCGTGCACCAACTAGCTCTGATCTAGTGGTAGGAGGGAGCTGATTAAGATTTCCATGGAGATCTGTTTCTAATATTTTGGTGTTAAAAGTCTCCCACAATGCTTCAGTAGAAAATAAAATATATTTCCTTGTAAACCTCTGGTTGAAGTTTGTGCTAGCAGAGTGACATGAATAAGGCAGATCGAGTTCTGAGAGAAAAGAAACTGATAATACTATACTGAATAAAACTGAACAAGATCAGCATATAACTTGTGGAGAAATATCGAGGTTTGTTTTTCTTAAATCAGGCCTGGTTCATAGCAGGGAAATGTTCAACTAGTGACATATACAAAAGAATACTCCTTCAGAACTACCCAGCCAGCCAGAGGATGTCCCACCTCAGTGAAAGCTACACCACTGTATCTGTTTGCTAAGCTATACTTCCTTCTGTCCCCCTCTTGACTCATTGGCTTTTAACACTGACAAAATTAACCCTTACGTTACAAACTGAATGATTCCCCACTGTTCTACTTCCAGCCGTTTATTTGTTGCTCCCTGCCGCCCCACCAGCATCTTTCAGTGTGCTAAAGATATGTGAAGTGGATTAGAGGGCACTCAATCTCCCATCGTTGCACATTGCCCGGCACATTAGGGGTACAAATGTAAGAACTGGTGGAAGAGTCAGTCTCTTGCCATCCTGTTTTTTTTATACGGGCTGAAAAGGGAAATGGGAATGTCTTCTGATTTTTATCGGGCTCTCTCCACAATACCTAATTGTTTCGGATTTTACTTTGCCACTGGCGGTTTGGTAAAGATCAGATGGAGATCTTGAGGTTCCTGTAGCCTTTTGCTGTGTTCGACAGAAAACGTGCACGAACGCTTGTTTACAACTTGTCATCCACTTCTTGCAATAAGGAAACCAAAGGTCTCTGAGCTTGGCGACGCTGACGTCATGCTACCACATCCATTTTTCTTTGTAAACAGCTTGCATGTCTGTGTGGGCTTCAACAAAAAGGGCTGTAACCTCGGAGATGGCATCATCTCCACAATGGCAGGTTTCTAATCTGAGAATGCGACGAGGTGAAGTAGAGCTGGAGCCTCTCCGTCTTTGATGCTGCAGGAGGCGAGGTAAAAGCTGCATGTGGGAAGGCAACTCATAGCTTCCTGCATTATTCCTTGATTCACGGAGCGAGGTCGTGGTCACCAAACCAGGAGTCCTGCACACGGAGAGCATGTTCCCACACGCACAGTCATCGCCTCATGACTGCTAAGTGTGAAGTGATGGCTTCCTGGTGCGAATTTGCTGTCACAGACCTCTAAAACCCCAGACAGAAATTTTGCTTTCGTTGAAGTCATCTTTCGGATTCAGTGCCTCAGTTGTCAAGGGCAGGCTAATCATATGTGGAGAGATCTCCCCCCCCTTTTAAATTTAATTTATTATAACATATAAAACGCGTACATTTACATATACACAACACACTACCTTATTTTCATAGCATAAAACACACCTACATTACTCTATATAATACCTACCTATACTGTACATATCAACATACCTACACTCCTACCCCACACGGACACCCACCAAGTGACTTGACTTCCAGCCGTTCTTGTTACGCTACTTTATTTTTCCAACTAGCTTAAATGCATTTCATTATTTCTTTGATCTCTTCTTCTATCTCAACTTTACTCTCCTTTCACTCTAATCATTTTCTGGATTCACTCAGTATCTGTCAAAAATTCTACTTTTTCCACATAGATTTTGATGTATTCCTTAAAGATAGCCCTCTCCTTATTCACTTTTTGTACCATATCTCCTCTTATCCTCCCTGTTAATTCGGCAATATGGAAGTATTCCATCATTTCAGATAGCCAGTCTGTTTTATTTGGGATGCTGCTGCTTTTCCAATTTTTGGCAATTAATAACCTTGCCACTGTAGTAGCATACATAAATATTGGTCTGACTGTTCTTTTTATTTCCTCTGACATGATACCTTGGAGGAAGGATTCTGTGGTTTTTTTTCAAATGATAAGCTAAACATATTTTTCAATTCTTTATAAATATTTTCCCAGAATCCCACTATCTCTTTGCACTCCCACCACATGTGTAGAAAGGTTCCTGCCCCATTGTTGCATCTCCAACAGACATCACTACAGTTTTTATACATTTTTGCCAGTCTAACCGGGGTCAGTACCATCTATATTGCATTTTCATTACATATGCCGGGAGATCAAGCAGTGTACATGTGGCAACCAGTTCACAGCGAGCACAGCACCTCAGTCAGTGCACTCCTGTTATCACCCGGCACCCACCCACCTGTGTGCAGGTCAGATCTGTGCAATCCATCACTTTTCTGAGAGGGAAGGTTTGGGGTATTAGGTGCACATACATGCAAATGTACATGTTTAGGTTATGGGAAGATGTGACACATGGCATGACAACTGGAGGAAGAGGAGGCTGCAGGGTCCCCAAAATTTACATTTTCACTCTACTGTTCCTCTAAAGCAGCGGTTCTCAACCTGTCGGTCCCCAGATGTTGTTGGACTACAACTCCCATCATCCCTGAGCTCTGGCCTGGCTAGCTAGGGGTGATGGGAGTTGTAGTTCAGCAACAACTGGGGACCCACAGGTTGAGAAAGGTTGCTCTAAAGGTTTCAAGGCAGCATATATGGTCTCCTCCCCCATTTTATCATCACAACAATTCTGTGTGGGGTAGATGGCTGCTGTTATTGTTTCATTTATATCCCAAGGATATAACTGTAACTTCCTTCCTCCAAGGAGTTTGAGATACAAACATACATACGCACATAATTTTTATCTGTAGGCTGCCTTCCCACAGTTCAAACCGTGCTCAAGGTGGCTTACCACATGAAAAAATGCATAACTACAACACAAGTCATGAACCAGAAACATTATGGTTTTCCACACAAATCACAACAAAATCTAACATAAAGATACAAAAAAACCCAACAGCAACAAACCCTCCCACAACAACACTCCAGTCCAAGGGTGTATACATGGCTCTCCTGAATTTTTTATCCTCACAACATTCCTGTGAGGTAGGCTATGCTGAGAAATTGTGAGTGGCCCAAAGTCACCAAATTGAGATTCATGGCTGAGTGGGGATTTGAACCCTGATCTCCCAGGTCCTAGTCCAGCCACTATAACACACTGTGTAAGAGTGGGTCAGGGGATTCGAAACAGGGACTGTCCAATCTCATTCCCAATGTATAGGAAATGTATAGGAAAATATGATTTTTCTGTTTTGTGTGTGTGAACTAGTTCTATGATTGACAGGTGTAGGGGCCTTTACCCCACAAGATGGTGGACTGCTGAAGTACCAAACAGCCAAGAAAGTTGAGGTGAGACAGACTACGGTCGCACCATACATTTAAAGCACATGGGAACTGTAATTTGTTAAGGATGCTGGGCACTGTAGTCCAAAACTTCTGGTAGGTGATAGGCTGGCGAAGGCACAGAGTTACAGGCATTTATAAACATGACACAAAACTGTTATCATTGGGAAGTAGTGTCTCAGTCCAGCTCTTGTTCCTGCTTAACACCAGCGTAACTCGAGGGACTTCGGTGGATTTTTGCCAAAGTGTAAATGAGATTAAAACCAGGCTGCAGGGCTGGAGCAAGGCATTTTGCAAACGTTAAAATAAACAGAGCGCTATTGGGGGAACTCTAAATGCAGGTCTGTGCTTTTAACAACACAAGCGATTGTTTTTGTAAGAAGCCAGCTTCTCCTGAAAGAAATGAGCGCTTCTTTCTCTGCCACCCAGCAGCTTGTGGGCTCACGTGGGCATCCTCTGGGCTTGCCGTTCTTTGTGCTGCTGTCTTGAAGAAGATTGACTGAGAACTATGATTCCCAGGATTCCCTGCGAAGAGGAATTGATTGTTAAACCATTCTGAAAACTGTAGCTCTGTGAGGAGAATAGGGATCTCCTTACAATTCTCAGCCTGCTTAACAAACTACATCTCCCAGAATTCTTTGGGGGGGAAAGCCTTGACTGTTTAAAGTGCTATCAAAGTGCATGAATGTGGCCTTTCTCAATGGTGCTATGAGTCACCAGCCGCAGTAAATGGATCGGATCAAGAGCTTAAGGTTTCGCCTCCCTCTGTCTAACGTTAGGTCTGGAAGAGCTAAATCCATGCCTTCCCCCGTTCTTCTCCTATGTCAAGGATTTACATTCGTTCCAACTTACAATAAAGCACAGTGGGGATTCATTTCTACACCAATCAAAATCAAAACCCTGCATATAGAAAACTAGCTCTTCACTAGGACATACTGCCCTAGATTTCTGTGTGAAAAATTGTATTCTTTATAAAGGAACATCCAGACTTGTGAGCCCCTGCCTGACATCTCAAGTGATAAGGGCCAGACACAGGTATATCACCTCACTGAGGACTAGGACATTGCTGAATATGTTCTCTGGCATCAACATTTTTGCCCAGTGAATTTATTGAGGGGTGGGTGGGGGAAGTGTATTTTTTTTCCGAATGTGTATGAACACTTGCACAATAAGATTCAAGGAGGTATGACACTTCAAACAAACCAGTTTGTGAAAGTTTAAGGCAGGGCTTTGTACTTCCCTTTCAGTGGTAAAAGAAATATACCTTGACAGGAAGAATGCCTCATTTCCTCTTCAGGCTTATTGCTATTTTAAGCAGCTCATATTTGTCTAGACATCACTGCTGCTTTGTTGACACATTGTTTATCGGTGTTCACAGATATGCAATGTGAGTTTTGCTTGTTTTTTCATAAGGTTAGATTTTAGATTTCATAAGAATGTAGGTGTGGAGAAAAATACACTCTAGTTGCACAATACTTCAGCCAGCAGAGTCGGCGGTAAGGGACGATAGGGGTTGTTAGCCCAGAACATTTGGAGGACACCATGTTGGCTACCCCTGCTGTAAAAACTTACAGCATGATTAAAGGCACCATGGAACTCTTGGAATCTTTTTCCAAAGTCCAAAAAGCAGGGAAGGGCACCCAATATGGGATTGGATTCATCATCATCATCATCATCATCATCAATGTTTATTGTACTAGCCAAAGGCCACACCAATTTCACAATGGTTTGCCGAACTACAAACCATAATAAAAACATACACCGATAACAAAACAAACATTTGTAATAATGCCCCAGCCACTCTGGGCAGCTTCCTGCACATATAAAAATATAATAAAACATCAAACATTAAAAACTTCCTGATATATGGCTGCCTTCAGATGTCTTCTAAAAATTGTGTAGTTCTTTATCTCCTTGACATCTCATGGGAGGGTGTTCCACAAGGAGGGCGCCACTGCTGAGAAAGAGAAGTAGGAAAGCCCAAACCCTGCTCAACTTCAAATTAAATCACCGAATTTCCCAGAACTTACAGCAATGCTAGGATTGGGTTCTTTGTCTACCATCAGAGGCAGTATGGCAGGTTCTGGGAAGCACCGGCGGGGAAATAACTGGGGTGCCCAGATTATGTTGGCAAGCTTACCATAAGCATCTATGTGTTTGCAAGAACAGGAAGTTGGACTAGATGGGCCTTCGCCCTGATTCAGGACGGCTCTTCTCATGGAAAGCAGCAATGGGCGGGGGGCAGCTCCAACTTTTGCTCTGTCTTCTGCGCTCTTCCCAAGAAGGAAGTCCCTGGTTTCGCCCCTGGTGTTTCCAAGTAGGGCTGGGGAAGATTCCTACCTGCCTCAAACACTGTACAGTGGTACCTCGGGTTAAGAACTTAAAATTCGTTCGGGAGGTCTGTTCTTAACCTGAAAGTGTTCTTAACCTGAGGTACCACTTTAGCTAATGGGGCCTCCTGCTGCCGCCGCGTGATTTCTGTTCTCATCCTGAAGCAAAGTTCTTAACCTGAGGTACTATTTCTGGGTTAGCAGAGTCTGTAACCTGAAGCGTCTGTAACCTGAAGCGTCTGTTAACCCGAGGTACCACTGTACAGCTACTGCCAGTCAGTGTAGACCAGGGGTCGGCAACCTAAGGCCCACGGGCCACAAGCAGCCCACGGGGGTCGTTTAACTGGCCCATGGACCCCCGCTACCTGCTTAGGACCCCCGATGCCTGCTCAGTCGGCTCCCATGCACCGCGCTAAACTGGTGTGGAGCAGAGCAGGGACTGCCTTCTGCGATGCTAGCCGGCTTCCCATTGGCTGCAGGAAGCTCCTGCAGCCAATGGGAAGCTGCGCACACCTCCTCCGCACCAGAAGGAGACGGAAATAGCATTTGCGCATGCGTGTGCATGTGCACTCCGGCCCACTGCGGCGTTTGCGAGACTGTGAACTGGCCCAAGCCACAAAAACTTTGCTGACTGCTGGTGTATACAGTACACCAATGGGCTACATACAGATTTCCCCCCTCAAAAAATTCTGGGCACTGTAGTTTAATCCTCTCAGACCCTCCAAGTGTCCCTATTTTCCAGGGACGGTCCCGGATTTACAGAAGCTGTCCTGGTTTCTGATTTGAGCCCAGAATGTTCTGCTTTTCCTCAGGACATCCCTATTTTCATCAGAGAATGTTGGAGGGTATGGAGTTTCGCGACCCCCAAGCCAAGGAGATAAGTAACTATATAACCTTTAGAACACATCTGAAGGCAGCCCTGTATAGGGAAGTTTTTCTTTATGTTTAATGTATTATTATGGTTTTTATATATGTTGGAAGCTGCCCAGAGTGGCTGGGGCAACCCAGTCAGATGCATAGCTGTCAAACGTCCCTTATTTGGAGGGACAGTCCCTTATCCCAGTGCCATGTCCCGCGGATGTCCCTTAAATTTCCCGGGTTTCAAAGGAAGCAGCTCCTCTCCTTCCCTCCCTGCCGGCCAGGGAGGGGGGAGGCTCCAACTGTGTTGCTTGGCTTCCTGGCCCGCCCCCCTCCGGCCTCCTCTCACCAGCCTCAGCCCCTGGGAGCCCCTCCCCGCCAGGACTGGCGGGAGCCTCGGGCCCTTCTGCCGCCATCCTCCTCGCGGCCGCCGAACTGAGCGTCTCTGCCTGGGGCCTCCCCTCTGCCTGTCGCCGCTGCTCCCGCTCCCACTAGGCCATACTGCGGATGTGCTGCCGAAGGACCCGGATGAGATGGGCAGCCTGGCATGGCCTATGAATTGCAGGGGAGCCTTGAGAGGAGAGCGAGGGCAACCATAGAGAAAGCAGTTCAGAGAGAGGAGGAAGAGGAGGAGGCGGAGGCGTGGGCAGCTGTTTCAAGGGCTACAAGGGAAGGACCGCAAGAGCTTCTTCCATAGATTTGTAGTGGTAGACTAGCATAGATGGTCTGATCTGCGGGTTTACTTCGGGCACTATCCCCCCCCTTCCTTCCACCCCACCTGATGGAATTGAGAGCTGCACATGGAGCACGAGAGAAAAGATACAGAACTGCAGCAGCATCTTCGTAGCTTGGACTTCGTTTTGCGTGAAAAGTGGTTGCTGCTTGTAGTTATTTAATTGCAGTGTTTCATCGGCTGGTGTCTTGAGCAGCAACCTCTGGAAATGAAGGGCTAAAAACTGCCGTTGCTCTCCAAAATTATCTGGTCCCTTTTAACTTCGTATTTCAGCTGGTTGACTAAAATCCCTTATTTTGGCTGCTGGTCCCTTATTTTCAAATCTGTAAGTTGACAGCTGTGGTCAGATGGTGGTGGATAATCATAACCATAATTATTATTGAATAATAATTCCAAAATAATTCTCCTATTTTCATTGGAGAAATGTTGGAGGGTGTGATCCTCACAGAGCTACGATTCCCAGGAACCCTTTGCAAACAGAACTCTTTGAGGGAAATGTGTTTCAAAATGTGCTTTAAAGGTAACCTAAGTCAGCTTCCTGTGTGTTTCCTGTAAAGTTACTAGTGACATCTTGGCAAGCCAAATAACTCTTGCTTCATTATGTGCACTGTTTTAAAGTTATACTGATTGCCATTTGTGACTTAAATAGTACTTAAAAAAACACAAAACTGCATTCACTTCAGACTTTCTTTATTAACATTTAGATGCTAAGCCAAGGTGGCCCTCTTCCTGACGGTTTTGGGATTTCTCCGGTTGCCTCTTGTTCTTGATTTTGCTGCTCTGGTCACTGCCACAACTCTTCACTTTATAGGGTGTTTTAAAATGTGGTATGTTTTTACATTCTCTTTTGTGCTTTGCTAGCTGCCTTGGAGACGTCTAGTAAACCTATGCAGACATGAGTACAGGTTACAAACATTTCGGATAAAGAAATAAATGACAATACTTTGTATGTTGAAATACATGGATGCGCATGTGCGCAGTACTTTTCCAAACATGTTGCTGCTTTGCTGTTTGCTTCTGCAAGGTGGTAGCAAGCAGGTGGAGCTAGGCAGTGACAGGTATATGTTCAAGGGATATAGGACAGGCATGGGCAGCAAATGACTTGAGCAGAGGGTGGCGGAGAAGTGCGGAAGCGAGACTTGATCCCTGCCTGAGTAGTAGGTTCAGATCCCAAATTGCAAAAATATTCAATGTACTAGGACAGTATTGCCTGCACTGACTGGGTTTCAGGCAGGCGTATCTCCCAGCGCTGCCTAGACAAGCTAGGGATTGGATGCATGTAAAGCAGATCATCAACCCATCCCTACTGAATGTGCGAAGGGTGGTGGCTCAGTGGTAGGGCACCTGGACTGCTGCTGCCAGCCAGTGTGGGCAGTACTGAGCTAGGTTGACCAATGGTTTGACTCAGTGTAAAGCTGCTGACAGCTGTTGTAACAACCGCTTTCACAGGAAAAGCTGTCACCTTTTCCCTTTTCTTGTGAGGAATCCTATTTGGAATAAGGGAATTACCCTTAAATAAAGGGAAACGTTGACAGCTATGTTCGCAGGATCCTGCCTACGCATAGCTGTCAACTGTCCCTTATTTGGCGGGAAAGTCCCTTATCCCAGCGCCGTGTCCCGCTGCTGTCCCTTATTGATGATGTCCCTTAAATTTCCTGGGTTTCAAAGGAAGCAGCTCCTCTCCCTCCCTCCCTGCCGGCCAGGGAGGAGGGAGGCTCCAACTATGTTGCTTTGCTGCGTTGCTCACCCAATAAGGAGTCTAAGAACGACTGGGGGGGTGGAGCTTGCATGCCTTGTGCTGATCAAATCGGCCGCATTGCCAGGGTACTCGCCTTTGCTCAGCGCTTCCCAGCGGAGAGGTGATGGTGGTTTTCCTTCCTACATCCCCTTTGCTGGGTTACTGCGCTGTGGGAACCACCACTTGAGGCTTCGTTTGGCTGCTGGCTGGGCTTTCTGCCTTTGGCTTGGAGGGGCTCAGAAGTTGAACATACCTGTGCTTGGAAAATCCCTTATTTTGGCTGCTGGTCCCTTATTTTCAAATCTGTAAGTTGACAGCTATGTGCCTACGGGAGGCCTTCAAATCCACCAGTATTATTCCTCTGCCGTTCCAAAAGCACTTTTGCCAGCAAGTTTACTGGATTGTGCTGGCTGCCTATTTCACCGTTTCCCCCCCCGATGAAAATTTCTAATTCAATTTATATCTTTTCCATGACTGGCACAGAAGAACAGCCAGACCAAAGTCTGCAGAGGCAGGAGGAGGAGGAGGAGGAGGAGGAGGAGGAGGAGGCAACTCCTAAGGTTAATCAGGAAAAGCTGAGATTTTGCAGCGTGGAGTTGTAATTCCGGCCCGCCCCCATCCCCACACAGAATTGATCTGTGGCTGCGGCCTTTTCAAACAATGTTATTAAAGAGAACACCCCCCTCCCCCCAATGTTTGGAACCTTGTGTCAATCTCTTGCTCTGTGATTAAGCAACAGTTTTAATTGGAAGCTTGACATTTAAAGGGTGTGAGATGTAAATCAGGCCACGATCTGGCTTTAATCACTGCTGGGACATGTTTCTCTTTTTTAATGAAGTAGTAAGGTTTGGTGATCATAGCACATTTGGATTGGGGTAGATATGCATCTTGCGTGTTTCTGGAATTGGTAGCGCTGAATTCTGTGGCTTGCATTGTCTTTTCTTCCTCCTCTCTCTGGATGAAGTCAGGGCGCCTCATTTGCTTCTCATCTTATTTTTTTAGATACAGTTGGAAATAACTAGGGCGTGGAAGGCGTATTATGTATTCCATATACACCCGCAAATTTAGCTGGGGTTACTGGCGCCTCAATTCCTTCATTGATACATTCAATAAAATCACACCATGCCAAATAAAATCGGTTTCTGTATGTGTTATACCCTTCTATAAGCACATACTTTGGGTTAGCTTTTCAAAGAGAGCCCCAAACCAGACCCCAATATTTGTACCAATATTCTAAAGCCACATTTTACAATATTTCCTGAATTCTGTAATAGTGAATCTGGCTGCTAATAAAAGAAGGCTGATTAGGCCTTTATTCTCGCACTCCGCATTTTGCTTGTCCTAAATTTAAAAGTGCTGACTGAGCGGGGCTTTTGTTCTTGTTCAGTCTCAAATCGCTATTGAGGATGTAAGTGAGGACGAGGATAATTATGGCTGCAGCTTATAATCAACAATATTAAACGACTTAAAAAGTTTTTGATTCACTTAAAATAAATGCAGTAGTGGACACGGCCAAAGGCCCAATGTGGGCTAGGCAAAGTATTTGGACAGTAAACTATTTCCCACTCATATTGACTGTTAGGAGTTTGTGCTAGGCACCCCTAAATTTCTGGGCCTAGTAGGAGTTAGAATTTAATGAAGGCCTAGGTGTTAAGGCTAGGTGCCCGACCTGTGTGTATTAAGCCAGTGCATATTAAGCTAGATCAGTGTGTGTATTAAGCTGTGTGCTAGACACTTCTAATTTTTTAATTAAGCCAAGTGTTAAAAGCTAATTAAGTAGGCTAACAAACAAAACCAGAGCTTAGTGAAATTAGAGTTAGAGCAGCTGTGATGTGAACAAGAGAGAAAGAGGCAGAGCACAATGAGGGCTCTCTGCTTGAATCCTATCCTAGGTGTGCCTATGGGAGAAACAAGACCCTCTTGGAGTGCTGGCACTGTGAACCTCTCCATTGAAGGCTCATATTGCATATTATGTTGTTGTTATTTAGTCATTTAGTCGTGTCCGACTCTTTGTGACCCCATGGACCAGAGCACGCCAGACACTCCTGTCTTCCACTGCCTGCCACAGTTTGGTCAAACTCATGCTGGTAGCTTGGAGAACACTGTCCAACCATCTCGTCCTCTGTCGTCCCCTTCTCCTTGTGCCCTCCATCTTTCCCAACATCAGGGTCTTTTCCAGGGAGTCTTTTCTTCTCATGAGGTGGCCAAAATATTGGAGTCTCAGCTTCAGGATCTGTCCTTCCAGTGAGCACTCAGGGCTGATTTCCTTAAGAATGGATAGGTTTGTTCTTCTTGCAGTCCATGGGACTCTCAAGAGTCTCCTCCAGCACCATAATTCAAAAGCATCAATTCTTCAGCGATCAGCCTTCTTTATGGTCCAGCTCTCACTTCCATACATCACTACTGGGAAAACCATGAGCCTTACTCCTAAATAAGTGTGCATGCTCATCAGAGTACAGGGATGTAGCTTAACTGGTGCAATGCAACTCTTTCTTCATTCATCCCTCAAATTTCTCCATTGTTCCCCAATGGGAAGAGCAGTGTTTTAAAAGTACAGTGGACGCTCGGGTTGCAAACGTGATCCATGTTGGAAGCACGTTCACAACTTGCAGCGTCCGCAACTCGCATGGCCTGCAACTCGCAGCACCACACGCTCAGGTTGCGATTTGGCGCTTCTGCGCAAAGTGCAGTTTAGCGCTTCTGTGCATGTGCAAGCGCCAAAACCCAGAAGTAATCCGGTACTTCCGGGTTCGGCACGGTGTGCAACCCGAAATCGCGCAACCCGAAGCGTCTGTAACCTCAGGTATGACTGTAGGGTGGTACCTCAGGTTACAGACGCTTCAGGTTACAGACGCTTCAGGTCACAGACTCCGCTAACCCAGAAATAGTACCTCAGGTTAAGAACTTTGCTTCAGGATGAGAACAGAAATCGTGCAGCGGTGGCATGGGAGGCCTCATTAGCTAAAGTGGTGCTTCAGGTTAAGAATAGTTTCAGGTTAAGAACGGACCTCCGGAATGAATTAAGTTCTTAACCCGAGGTACTGTAATAAAGGAATTAAAAGAATTACCTAGAATTCTTTTTACCATGTCACTCTAACATCCTTTTTTATGAAACTGGAGCTATTCAAGTCTCTCTCTTTTTAAATCCTTTATTTGCTAACATCTTTTTTAACGTCCCTTTAACGTCTAATGTAGCCCCTGGAGTCTGTGCATGGGTCCTTTTAAGTGAGCATCTTAGCTCCACGTTCTGCCTCCATTTCCTGCAAGAAAATGTTTTATATGAATGTAACTTTCACCTTTCAACAAAGTTCATTTACTGTTATGTTTGGTATCCACTTTCGGGGGTGGGGAGAGAAATGCAATGGGCTTTTGAGAAGGGTATACTTTCTGCTCTCGATATTGGGTATATGGAGCAAAAGGCATGCGCAATAAGTCAGGAATAAGATATTGTGCCAGAGAGGACTCTCCCTGCATGAATTCAGCATGTGAGCAAATGAGTAAGTGGTTTAGAATAACTCTTGTCGCTGAAAGCCAAGAGCTGGGCTTGATCTATTCAGGAGCATGCTGGTAACAAATAACATATTGAATCCCTTGGCCATGAGAAAATGTCAAACCGTCCTTTGATAGATGACTAAACTCATATAGCTTGTGCAGCGCGGGAGAGAAACATATGACCATTAAACTATTAATCCCACTGAGGGGAAAAAAGAAAGGCTGAACTTGAGCCTTAATTAATTTTGTTGTTGCTGCTGCTCTTGCTTAATCAGCTTTTTCATGGGTTATTGGCTTTGGGTTGTTGGAAGGTAAGCACTATTATCCTCGCTTTGCGGCCAGTGACATGCTCAAGAGCCTGCTTTTTAAAAATAATTCAGCCCTGGCATACACGGCCAAACCAGACGTGATGTTCAATGCGTGCAAGCATTTAAGTGTGCTGCATTTTTTCGCTCTTGAAAATACAGCTGCGCCTACCACAGTCGGGATCTGGACTGTAGCACAGAGAAAAAAGGGAACTTAACTCTTCCCCTGCTTTCCACATTCCCAAGGAAAATCCTGCCTCTGGAGCTGCTATGAGCCTCAGGGGAGAAGTTTCCATTCTGGGTCTAACAGAGCTTTTGGTAGCAGAGGTGGTGTGTGTGTGAAGCAGGGATTTTTGGCAAGGCAGGGAAAGCTAAAGTTCCTTCCCTTTCAGACCCTGAGCTTGAGTTTGTGAGTGAGCGCAGCCGACGTAGGTGCCCTTTCTTCCACCGGTGGAGTGACTGATGGGTATGCGCATGCTTGCATCCTTTTGTGATCCTGCCTCTTTTTCTGCACTTTCAGATGTGGCAGCCATTTTGTGCTATGTCTTGCATTTCATGGAAGCCATTTTGTGTTGTGCCTTGCCCCCAAACTGTTTTGTGTGCTGCGCCATGCCCCTGTGGCAGCCATTTTGTGCTGCACATTGCTCACACAGGAGCCATTTTGTGACTGGCTTCCATAGCACTTTCTCTCAAAAATCCAAGCCAAAAACGTTGCCATCCCCTGCTCCAGAACCTGAGCTCCCTCTTTCCACGGTGCTGCTATTTACAGAACAAAAGTCACATAAAAAATATTACAATCATTTTACCATTACTGGCAAGAACAAAAGGAAAGCTTTCACAATGTTTGGGACATATCGAATGTATCTCAGAGTAGTAAATTGTCCCCCAAATATTGCATGAGGTGTCAAAAGAAAAGCCCTTATGTTTTTCCCCCCTGGGCCAATCTTGTTCAAAAAAATTCATGAGTGTTTGGGGGTTTTGTATTAAGATCCTAGCACTTTCCATTGATTGGGACACAAAAACATCTAAATGCAGTTAATTTCTTGGGTTCTTTTATGTCCCAGGCAATTTTTTGGGTTTCTGAAAAACAACTCCTTACAAGCACTTAAATTTGTTTCCCTGGATAGGGTTTGTGTTGGTTCCCGACAGTGGAATAACACCAACTCTCTACATTAGCTGGGATAAAAAAAGGAATCAAGTAAAAACCACTTGATTTCTTAGGCAGTTTATGTCCCAGATGCTTTTTTTGTTTACTGTAAAAGGATAAGTGGCTGAAATTTGGAGACATATTTTGCTACTGTGCCGGTGACAATGTTCTGATCCATAAAGAATATCTTATAGTTCTAGTTCTTTGTCAGTTCTGCAGTGATTGCATCCAACTGCCATTGGTAAAGGCCGTCAATGATTCAAGTCTAGTTTGGCCCTTATTATACCTATGCAGGAGCTTTTCAGCTTTGCCTGAGGCGCTTTGGCAAGTTGAGAAACAAATAGTTTGAATGTTCACATAGGTGTTTCCAAAAGGAAATGGAAGTGACTTTTCTAATCTCCACTGGTCCCCCTCAACATATGACACAGACATTGGCCGAGGTGCTGGGTTGGCCCTCAAAAGGCAGTCCCATTAAATTTAAGACCATATAGCACCAATCTTAAAGGAGCTACATTGGCTCCCAGTACATTTCCGAGCCAAAGTGTTGGTGCTGACCTTTAAAGCCCTAAAAGGCCTCAGCCCAGTATACCTGAAGGAGTGTCCCCACCCCTGTTGTCCAGCCCAGACACTGAGGTCCAGCGCCAAGGGCCTTCTGGTGGTTCCCTCACTGCAAGAAGTGAAGTTACAGGGAACCAGGCAGAGGGCCTTCTTGGTAGTCGTGCCCTGTGGAATACCCTCCCATCAGATGTCAAGGAAATAAACAACTGTTCAACTTTTAAAAGACATCTGAAGGTAGCCCTGTATAAAGGTAAAGGGACCCCTGACCATTAGGTCCAGTCGTGGCTGACTCTGGGGTTGTGGCGCTCATCTCGCTTTATTGGCCAAGGGAGCCAGCGTACAGCTTCCAGGTCATGTGGTCAGCATGACTATACAGCCCTGTATAGGGAAGTTTTAAATGTTTGATATCTTACTGTGTTTTAATTTATTGAATGCTGCTCAGAGTGACGGGGGTAACCCAGTCAGATGGGTGGCATATATTATATAATAGTAATATATAATAGTAAATATATTACTATTATTAAGGTTTATGCCAAAGTAAATGCTTATAGAATCTCAGCCTAAATGTCATTTAGTAAGGACCGCAAGAAAGAGCAGCTTTTGAAAAAATTGCTTGCCTTTTCTTATTCACTCATCAGCAGTGACAGCTTGGGTTCTACTGATTGCAGATGCTGTGCCATAATCTTGATTAATGATTAGCTTGGCCACGTTTGGTGCTTTGAAGAAGCAGACCTGTAGGTTTCATGTGAAATATCACTCATTCTATCTGGGAGTGCATTTTGAAGCACGGCAGGAATTTCTCACACGGTTCAACCCCTCTGCTTTGTGCATGCACCAAGTTTGCATGGAGTTTTCAGCAGCGCCTCCATCTGGAATTGATTCCAGTGAGACAAAGAGAGAGAAAAGAGATTTATCTCGCATAAGGAGATAGAGCAGGCTGACAGTGATAGATGGCATGAGAACAAAGCATTAAAAGTCATTGTTGTTGAACACTGTGGATACTAGGTAGGGATGGAACCAGAGATGCAAACCAGAGCAGGTATTTACCTCTGCATTTTATTTTATAAACTGAATTGATAAATACCAAATGTGAAAAATAGAGGAGTGCAGGGTGGAATCATGAAATTATTGGGGTGAAAAAAAATCAGACCAGAACAATATTATAAAGCCAGGAGAAAAATAGGAGCAGCACAAAAATACTTTGATGGAGACACTTTTAAGAATGCATTTTGAATGCATGAAGAGTAATGACCTGGGAGATAAATTAATAGTCATGGCCAGAATCCAGTGAATGCTTGTATGCTCTTCCAACAATAGTCACATCTGCACTGGAGGAAACGTTCCCATTTTCTCCTGCATCTGCCTGGCATATAGGAAGTTCCATGAATAGTCAGTGGTCTAGAAAACAAGTCCTATGGAGAAAGATGGAAGGAACTGGGTTTCTTTGGCCTGGATCTTAAGTGGGGCGAAAGCTATGGGGGCAACTCCCGTAATAGAGCATCGTAGACTTAGTGGTTAAAGGTAAAGGTAAAAGGACCCCTGACCATTAGGTCCAGTCGTGGCTGACTCTGGGGTTGCGGCGCTCATCTCGCTTTATTGGCTGAGGGAGCCGGCATACAGCTTCCGGGTCATGTGGCCAGCATGACTAAGCCGCTTCTGGCGAACCAGAGCAGCGCACGGAAACGCCGTTTACCTTCCCGCTGGAGCGGTACCTATTTATCTACTTGCATTTTTATGTGCTTTTGAACTGCTAGGTTGGCAGGAGCTGGGACCGAACAACGGGAGCTCACCCCCGTCGTGGGGATTTGAACCGCCAACCTTCTGATTGGCAAATCCTAGGCTCTGTGGTTTAACCCACAGCACCACCTTTAACCCACAGCGCCACCGACGTAGTGGTTAGAGAATGCTAATTGTCTTTATGGGATGGGAAATCCTGAAAACTGGAAGTGGAGAGGAAGGTGAATGGAATGGAGTACCTCGAAAGCAAGGCTGGTTGGCTGGAACACTGAATAGAACCACTCTGCACTGCAACGTTTTGCCACTGATCTCACTTGCAATCTCTGTTGATCTGCCTGTTGGTAAGAATGTTTACCAACCAATGCGCCTGATTAAAATTTGGTTGGATCAGCCATTTAGTGAGCTGAAAACCTTTTCATTCTCCAAGACCTTTAGATTTTGGGTTTTTAATACTGCTCTTAATATGACTATGTTGCTGTTCCATTTTATAATCATTTGCTTATTATGGTTCCACCCCACCCCCACCCCCGGCTATTGTTGTTTTTGTATTTTATTCAAAGCTGCTCTGCAAATTTGTAATAAAGAGCAGGATATTAAATCATAATAACTGCTTGGAGGACAACAGCAACTTTCCAAGCGGCCGCTGTCGTAAGTTGCGACTTAGTCATTAGATGTTCAGATGCAGTTTAGGATGTCTCCTTTTTTACTTCAGTATTTGAAGCAAGTCTTGGGTGAGAATGGCCTGGGTTGACATCTGAAGAGTTCCTGCACAATAACTGAACTTGGCTCAAAACATGAAAATGAAGCTTATTTCACGTCATTCTCTCTGTTATTTGTTGAGATGTAGGACTCATCTGTTGATCATATTGGGAGGGTTTTTCATTAAGGGAAGTAGAGCACTGCCTCACCCCTCTCAGAACGCCCTCAAGCAGTTCCCAACTTCCTTCCTTCCTTCTTATAGCTAGTAGCACTGCTTGTCAGCTGCCGCCTCCTCCCCAATGTTGCCCTTGCAGAGAGATGGATGGGGAAGAAACTTGAATTAGTTGGTTCTGTTGGTCTCCCTGCCTTTTTCTCCAGCAAGCCCAGCAAGCACCAGCCACCATTGTGTTGAACTGTTGGGGGAATGTTGTTGAACGGTTGGGGAGTGGGAATAGTCCTTGCTCCATTGTAAAGCCAAGATGTCTAAGAAGGACCCTTTAAGGCCTTTCTTCATGTGCCCCCTCTACATGAGGGTGGCAACATGAGAACGGGCCTTTTCTGTAGTGGCTCCCCGTTTGTGGAATGCTCTCTCCAGGGAGGTTCGCCTGGTGCCTTCATTATTTTTAGTCCTCAGATGAAAACATTCCGCTTCAACCAGGGCTTTGGCTGACTAATATTTCACAGCCTTTTAAATGTGTCTGTGGGAAGGGGGCGTAATTGTTTTGTTGTTTTTGTTTTAATTATTTACTTGTGATTTTATCCTGTATTCAACAACAACAACAGAAGGAAAAAGATCTTAGCAGGATTGGGCCTTTTTCAGCCCATTGGGTTGAAAAAGACAAAGCCATGGATTGGAAAGGCAAACTGAGGCCATTTCCCCAAAAGGCAACACAGACAGGTCTTGCAGATGTGGAAAATAAGAAACAGGTAGTTGGACTAGTGTGGCTGAATAAGCAGGAAAATACTTGCAGGTTCAGTATGTGAAGCAGAAATAGTCAAGCCAGAGAGCCAAATTTGGATGTAATAGCAAATGCTTTGTTGCACAGACAAAAGCGTAGTTTTTACAAATACCCAATGAGGTGGTTCACCTACAGCTTAACAGTACCATTTGGGCTGCAGTGTAGGAGGGACTTTATATTCTTATATTTCCATCCCACCTCTTTCCATCATGGAAAACCCCCCCCAGACCCCCAGATAATCACCTATCCAGGCCCTGACCAGGGCTAGACCTGTTTAGGTTCATCAAGGTGCTGCTGCTGCTGTTCTCATGTACCATTAGGATCACTTCTGGGATGAATGCTCCTCGCTCCCCAAATATCTGCACATATGGAAATGCAGCATGTCAGGAAGGTGAGATCAGAACCCTTCTTCTTAATTTCTGCCTTTCTATGTGTAAGGAATGGCTTTGTGCGGAGGAGCATCTAACCACGTGAACCCTGAACCTCTTTTTTGAAGTGGCAGAAGTTTGCCCCCTCATTTGGTAAAGGGACCCCTGACCATTAGGTCCCGCCGTGATCGACTCTGGGGTTGCGGCACTCATTTTGTTTTATTGGCCGACGGAGCCAGCATACAGCTTCCAGGTCATGTGGCCAGCATGACTAAGCCGCTTCTGGTGAACCAGAGCAGCGCATGGAAACACCGTTTACCTTCCCGCCAGAGCAGTACCTATTTATCTACTTGCACTTTGACGTGCTTTTGAACTGCTAGGTTGGCAGGAGCAGGGACCGAGCAACGGGAGCTCACCCCATCGTGGGGATTCGAAGTTTGTGTCAAAGTCTGTTAACAGGAGGTGGAGATTTATATATTGACAGGGAACCAATCAAAGTTGGGGCTTGTGATGGTGGTGATGACAGAGAGCCAGCAGAGGTCTGAGGGCCAAAGGAGGTCTACCATTTTTTATACATACATAGTGCAGGGGTTGGAAACCTTAGGCCTAGAGGCTGAGTACAGACCTCATTGCTTGGCCCTTGGTACTCTTTGCAAGCCAGACACCTCACTGAGCCTGCTTCACACCTTCAGTATATTTGCATGGCTGGAATGTGCCACTGAACCCTCATGATGGCTCTGGATGGTGGATAGAGAAGCTTGTGTGATTGTGTGTGTGTGTGTGTGTGTGCAGAAACTAGCTTACTGTACAAATGGTAAATGCACTTTCCTCGCTCCACCCACTGTTGCCTCTGGCCCCACCCCACTACTGTAATGTGGCCCTCTGTAGGTTGTTTAGAAGGGAATGTGGCCCTCGGGCTCAGGAAGTCTCCCCCACTCCTGGCCAAGGGCGTTTGACCATGAGGCTTCTGGAAAGCTTCTGCAGTTCAGGCTTGCTGCTCACAGCGGTTGACCCAGACGGTTATTCTGAAGGCTAGCCCTGTCATTTTATGTAAGTTAAAATGTCAAAGTTTTGCAATTCAAGGGAATTTGTTTAGAAACACTGAAGTTCCCATGGAGATTAATAATAAGCACCATGTCCAGAGCGTGTTCAAAGTCTTCACTCTACAAGTTGCATATGCTGTTATTTACTGTTGGCACGTTTTTGCAAACAACACCAACAACAGGCAACACGTAATTGCTGTGCGTAGGATGGGGGGACGGGACAAGGAAAAGTTGGTGTGGAGAATGGCTGTGCTGTTCCTCAAGATCAATATATATTTCGCTGACGGAGGTGACATCATTATAAAGGAAGACTCTTTGCTTCTACCATGAGATATGTTTAAAAAGGTGCATCAATGGCTTCTTGGAAGGTCCTCCTTCCCTTCTTGCTTCTCACGTTCGTGCCCAAGCGCCAACTTTGTGGAGAAAAACCAGACGTGACAAATACTTTATTTGGGTCAATTAAGGCCACAACTTTATTGATTACAGATGCAAGAGGTTTGGCATAGGCATTGGATATAACCAGTGCTATTTTTTCTAGAAAAAGAGGTGCTGGAACTCACCACGAACACCTCCCTTGTTCTCTTAGAATGCCAACGACACCCACCCTAGAAGTGGTCTAGAACACTGCTGGAAGTGTTGCTTATTGCGGTCAACCCTGGAGAGGGGATGTCCTATGATCCCCATGGGATCTCCATTATTTCTCCCCTAGCAATAAGTATTCAGAAGTTTATTGCTTTGGTATACACAGATTAGTGAAGAACAGAAGGAACTACCTTGCATGCCAAAGCAAGTCAGATCAGACCAAAGTCAGATTCCTCAGGAAAGCTCATAAGCATGGTAGAAATGCAACAGCTCTTCATTGTTGCATGTTCTTAACATCTGGCAAAGAGCAACATGATAAAATGATGTCAGCAAGGATGGCATTTAATCTGGCATCTTGACACAGGTATGAGCTGCCTCTTTGGTGTTCTTATGCCTTCTATTTGGGGCATGTGGCTTAGTTGGGTGGTATGTGCAGCTTGTACGCCTTTGCTGATAGAACGATAAGCCGGCTAACGTTTCTGCTGGCATTTCAATAACAGAAAGAAAGATGAAACAATTTTTTTTTAAGAAGAGGAAAAGAAGGCTCTGCTGCAACCCCACCCTAGCATTTTAACCAACCGGCTTGTTTTGTTAAACTTGTGTCACCTCGAGCTGTTTGCCTACCACATTCTGTTTTCTTTCAGATGCCTGCATGTTTCATAATAGCTTCTCCAGCTTTCAGCAGATGAGAGCCAGACCACTGTGGTCAAAATGGGCATCAAAAGCCTATTCTGCACATTTAATGAGGTAGGAGTAACAAAGAACACACCAAAGCTACCTGCTCCTGCAAAACATACCCCCCCCCCCGTGGAGTGCAACTTATTTGTGGGAAACCAAGGCACACCAGCTGTTATCAGCCGGTCAATTCAATCTGACGTCGTTTGACGCAGGCCAAATTCACTTCATACCTGTTAAAACATGGTTTTGCGAATGCATTTTCATGGAAGCATCTGATGCTTCCAGCTTGGTGCTTTGCTGCTAAATGAGAAGTACCTCTCCTGAACACATAGATGGGGCAACACAGGAGAACTCTACACTATCATGACTCCTGAAGACATTGGTTTGGACCACACTATTTTTGTTAGCTCTCTTAAGCACATCTATCGGTTATGAAGACTGAGGCAAGGTCATATGGGTACCATGGCTAGAAGGGAGGGTGGCACAATGTCTAGCCATGTCAGGGCTGAGTCCTAGGCAAGCCCAGGTCAAATGAGACAAACCTGGAGCCAGAAAGAAGTTGGGACTGAAGAATAACCACAAACCCAGGAAACCAACAAGAGTACAAGAAGACACTGGTTATGTGCACACTGCGCATTTGAAGCATACGATGTCCCCCAGAGAATCCCAGGAACTGAGCTGCAATTCCAGAGGTTCCAATGGATATTCTGAGTGGCAGTCCTGCCAGGTCCTATGGTTTTTCACCAAGAAGCTGCCGTCTGCAGTTCAGGGGTCCCACCACATGGGGTGCTAGACACACCCAGCAGCACTTGCCAATTAACTGTGGGCTTCTAGGCATGAATGGTTTTAATGGCACCCAATCATTGCATAAGCTGCAAGTGGAAGAGCAAGTAAGCTTCCAGATTTCTGGAATCTAAATAACATTCTAGTGCCAGGTGGGCAGTTCTCTTTTCAGCAAATCTTGTAGGAGGTGGGGATAATTTTTGTTTTGACCATGGTGTACGGGGGACTAGGTCTCTTCTTTCTAAATAGACCTCCAATCATGATTTGTTGGCTATCTAATGAGCATTTGTTCTGATTTGTTAGATTTGTTGTGGGGAAGTTAGATGATGTTGCATCAATCAAAGCAAGTGTTACACCAGACTTTCCAGGGCCCTTTCCTGTCACTTTCCTTATTGCAAAAAGTCTGATCTTTTGGAACGCTGGTTTGTTGCACAAGACCTCCCTATCAGCTATAACTGTGCAACCTGCATCCACCGGTACATGACTGAATCCTACCCGAAACTGGTGACAGGCTGGAAGTGCCCTAAGAATGTTTATTTCCACTATTTTTAAAGTAGGCAAATGCAAATGGAAGTATCCAAATGAATAGAGTGTTTTTTTTAAAAAAAAGCCCAAAATAAAACTATCTGAAAACATAGCAAAGTACTTCCACATGCTGTGCCTGTGTCCTTGGTGGCTGTCAGCCTGTTCCGACTTTGTATATTTGCAAGATGGAAAGAGCTTCCAAGTGATCTGATGGATGATTTGGAAGCGACACTTGCTGCAGAAAAGTTGGTAGGTGCAGGGCTGCAAGACTACACGGAGATTCACTCAAGTCACAATACAGGCTTTCACAAGGCCAAATGCTATATAAACATGGTGGTTTGGATCAAATGGTTGCTTGAGCTGAAGGTGACTGCGATGTGGTGTAATGCCAGAAAAGGACTTGCTATCAGAAAGCTCTGTTAAATTCTTAGCAGCTGCTACTGTGTGTTGATGCCAAGGAAAGGACGTTGCTCAGTTGTGATTATTCTTTTAATGCAACTCTCCAAATGTAGTAGAGTATATACTCTTTATTGAGAACTACGTGCATGTCAAGTGGCGTGTTTCAAATATCAGCTGTTTTTCTTTTGGTCCTTTTTTCAAAAGAACCATTAATCCTTCGAACATTATGTTTAGAAGGAACTTATTACAATGGGAAAGTGTTTGTTTCCCATCATTGCGCAAAACAGCAGCAGCTGTAAAACTCTCTCAATCACATTTTCATACTGGAAGTTTCAACTTTATTTTTAGAAAATATTGCATGTGTAAGAATTAAAGCAAAGCTTTGGATTTGTAAAGAAATAAATTAAATGCATTATTATAGGTTAGACAATGTTGTATGCTTTAATTTTGAATGTTTGCAGGACCCAAAGGGAATGAAAACCAGGGTTGTTTGAATCGTTACTTAGGTTTCACCAATTAAAAAAGGCCTACTTTCTGGGTTATGATGTGTGACTGGACATCTAACATATTTTTTTTTGCACTAGAGACAACTCTTCCCCAAATTGGAAAGTGTGAGTATGAATGGAGTGGAACACCTGCTTGTCACAGTTCATATATTTGGATTTACTCTTGGGTGCCAGCTGTGAATTCTCTGATTTCTCAATTGTCCTGCAAATCACATGGAGCTAATATAAGATATTAAAATGCTTGCAAGGAAAATCTACGATAAAGAGTGGATCATGCAGACACCACGTTTATGTCATAAGCATTCACAAAAATGGACTGATGTGAATTTGGATATATAAATTACTAAATGGAGAAAAGAAGGGAAATTACACAGACACCTGGACTATTGCCAAATTGCTGGTATAGCTGTAGGGTCAGAGGTACTTTTTCCCATCTATGGTGGAATTGCCCACTGGTTTCTAAATTCGGGGCTGAAATTTGTAGGGAGATCTCTAACATACGCAAAAGTGATATTGTAACAACTCCCCCCTCCAACTCCCCTTGTTAAATTTGTGGGATGGTTATATGTGTAATTCACGCTCAAAAGGCCAGATAACATGGATGGATGCTGGTTGGAGCTAGAATCTCAATAAACAGAGCAGCAGAAAACCCTGTAGGACATACAGTTAACACTTTGGTACAAAAATATGTGGGCACCAGCAGCATTGGAGAAAATAAGCCACAATCTAAAGATGGCTGGAGAACTCAAAGGCATCTGAAAACATGGAATGTTTTTATACTGCATAGTGGGACTTTATTTTTTACCCTTTGGGAACTGGCACACAAATTCTCTACTTGTTCTGATGAGGGAAATTTGGTTGTCTTGAGGGACCCTTTTCCTGAAAACTCTGTGGTATGATGCGAAACTTAGTTTTATATTCCGCTCCTGTAACTGTTGTTTTTTCATTGTTTAAATAAAGTTTTTTTAAAAACCCAAACTTCCACATCTAATCTGGCGCCAAGCCGAAACCCCAGATAATGTTAAAAATAGGATTTGCCTATGCCGTTCATCATGCATGTCAGGGTTTTTCGTTTTTGCTATCCATCAGTTTGACAGATTTCATTTAAGACAAAACCAAGACTGTACAGTCGAACCTTGGTTGTCGAACATAATCCGTTCTGGGAGACTGTTCAACTTCCTAAACGTTCGACAACTGAGGTACGGCTTCCGATTGGTTGCAAGAACTTCTTGCAGTCAAGTGGAAGCTGCGTCGGATGTTTGGGTTCCGAAAAACTTTTGAAAACTGGAGCATTTACTTCCGGGTTTTTGGCGGGCGTCCAAGAGCCAAAACATTCAAAAACGAAGCTGTTCAAGAACTGAGGTTTGACTGTATTATGAAGTGCACGGACGTAAGCAAGTTATGGAAACTGCGATGGGACATGTGAATCGACTAGCGTGCCAGGCTGAGCGGATCATGCCCCTTGAGATTCATGGAAAAGCCTCCCTCAGTGCTCAACACACTTTCGCTCACCATGATGTAGCAATTCTTTTGTACTAAGTGTTCTTTCCAAAGAGTCATCCGAGAAGCAGAATGGGTGTCTGGGGACCTTTTAACTGGGCCTATAAAAAGGCTTTGTGGCAATAAAATCCTGTAAGATCTCTCTTCAAATGCCATGATTATAGAAGAAAATAAAGGAGCAATTACCTAATGGGGCTGCAATTTTCAGACTAGTAATCATCTCACACATGTTCACGTTTCCTCAGATAAGAAAAAAGAAATCCAGCACAGCAGTGTCACAGAGGCTGTGGGGGTCAGTGATTTGGGGTGTGGGGAGGCAAGCACTCAGTCCTTTTACAATGGACAGTTGTTTTCTACATTTTCCGGACTAGGTAAGTGATGGCCATAGTTACGGAGAAAAGTTTGTTTTGAGAGGAAGTGTGTAACTATGATCCAACAGTGTGGGTATCGGGACAGCTGAAGATTATGAAAGGAAAAGGGCCATAGGTCAAAAGCAGAGGAGATATGATGAGGAAGTGTGGTGATCTATCGTGTGGCTTTTGGCACACTTGTCATGGGATACTTCCTTTCAGACAGGACAATGGGAGATTATTTGGAAGTACATCAGCCTGATAAATAAAAGGTACATCCAGTGAAAAAAGAATGTTTTTAGGTGTGTCAGGATTGTGGATTTTCCTAGTCAGGATTTGCACCTGGTTATTTTTAAAACACACACAAACTTATGTTTTGATACCTGAATATTTTTGCTGTTGTTTAGTCGTTTAGTCGTGTCCGACTCTTCGTGACCCCATGGACCAGAGCACGCCAGGCACTCCTGTCTTCCACTGCCTCCCGCAGTTTGGTCAGACTCATGTTTGTAGCTTCGAGAACACTGTCCAACCATCTCATCCTCTGTCGTCCCCTTCTCCTTGTGCCCTCCATCTTTCCCAACATCAGGGTCTTTTCCAGGGAGTATTTTTGCAATACTCCACACCAATTTTACTTTTCCATACATTGTTATGAATTTCAGCAAATTGGCAAGGGATGCTCTTCCCAACTGCGAAAAACAGATTATTATTTACTTAGGGCATTGTCAAAGGTGATATGTGCAGCTTGATCCCATGCATGTATACTTTGCAGAGTTCAGTGGTGCTTACTCCCAATTTAACAGCATAATCCTATAAGTTCTATGAAGTAGGTCCCACAGAATTAAACGGAACTTACTCCCTGGTAAGTATCAATCAATGCTTCCAGTGTAAGTGCTGGGTCCAAGGACGTCTTTCTACTCTAATGAAAGAAAAAGTCTTCCATGTGGTTTCCCCCAAATTACAAGTGCTCATGTGAAAAGATTGTATTTGATGAGCCATGGCAATAGGTAACAATAGGTCAACATGCATTGTGGGTAGACAGTTCGAGTCTCACCGGATATAAATTAAGTAATAATAAATAAAAGCAAGAACCAGCAGTTAGAGATGGGTGAATCTGTCAGCTCTGTTTATTATTTTTCTACCCTTTAATATAGTTCTCCCAATTTTCACTTCAGTTTGTGATTTTTTTCTCCTAAGTTCTCATGAAAATTCACCAGCAGTTTGCTGTGAATTTCTCCTAATATAAACATTTTTTGTTTGCAATTTTTGCCTAATATACTCATTTTTGCACACTGGTTTCCTCTAATGTGACACATGTTTGTATGGTGTCACAAACATATACATTTAAATGCATACTTTCCCCTAGCTAGGGTATTTATTTTTGTACACATTACTTTGCTGGAGAACTGTGTTGCAAGTTTCTGAAAGCTGCAAATTTCAAGGGACGGCTGTGTTTCAGTTTCTGTATTATTTCAGAAAGTGTTCATTAGGCGTCTTTGCTTACAAACAAGAACTGATCTGAGTTTTGCTCCATCCCTAATTTTCCCCAACATGCATTGGGGGTAGAGAGTCAGAAAAGCAAGAGCCCAGAGGACTTCTCAGTCACATTCCCTAATTCAGACACCCAGACATTTAAACCATATTGTTTGGAAAAACAAAGAAGGAAAGACAGAAGAAGAGAGAATTATATATATATATAAATAAATATTTCTACTGTTATTTTGTTGTAACAGTAGAAAACCTAACTGCAGTATTTAATGAGGCAAGAGGGGTGGGGGGGGGTTATGCTTTGAATTACCATTGTTCTGTCCTTATTTCACACTAATTTGTGCAGGCACAGATGAGAGGAAAGAATTTGTGAAGCTCTTTTACTCCAGGAGTAATTCCATTGTGAAATCAGTGAGACTAATTGAGCAATAAAAATTCCACCCAGTGACTGTAATCCTCAAACTGCTCCGCTGGTTGAAACCACAGGTGGTTCCCACCCCCCTCTCCACCCCCACCCCCCAGCAGAGTCCGTTGCCCATGTACTGCTTTATGGACAGATCTGATAGTGTGGAAAAGACATCCAAGCATCTGGCCAAAATGAAATTTACTGGCAAAGGATGCTGTCATAGACCCCAGGCTGGAATAGCTGCTCTTCCTTGTTTCTTTGCTTCACTCCCTCGTTCATTGGTCCTCAGCCTTGCTTTGGTTCAGCATTACCCTTATCTCTGCAAATGGCATTAACCAGGAATGCCGCAACTTAGGAGATGGACCAGGAGTCTCCTAGCAAAGTGCTCATATAAGCTGTTTGGAGCCTGCCTACAAAAGAACCTGAAGTTCTTAAATGCATAGAGTTGTGTGAGAGCCACAGTCCCATTGATGGGAGACCAGATTTCCCAATTACTTTGGAGACATTTTTTTTCTTAACTTCCTCCAGAGTGACAGCTTCCCATTGGGGAACAATGGAGAAATTTGAGGGACGAATGAAGAAAGAGTTGCATTGCACCAGTTAAGCTACATCCCTGTACTCTGATGAGCATGCACACTTATCTAGGAGTAAGGCTCATGGTTTTGCCATGAATGATGTATGGAAGTGAGAACTGGACCATAAAGAAGGCTGATCGCCGAAGAATTGATGCTTTTGAATTATGGTGCTGGAGGAGACTCTTGAGAGTCCCATGGACTGCAAGAAGATCAAACCTATCCATTCTGAAGGAAATCAGCCCTGAGTGCTCACTGGAAGGACATCCTGAAGCTGAGGCTCCAATACTTTGGCCACCTCATGAGAAGAGAAGACTCCCTGGAAAAGACCCTGACGTTAGGAAAGATTGAGGGCACAAGGAGAAGGACGAGATGGTTGGACAGTGTTCTTGAAGCTACCAGCATGAGTTTGACCAAACTGTGGGAGGCAGTGGAAGACAGGAGTGCCTGGTGTGCTCTGGTCCATGGGGTCACGAAGAGTCAGACACGACGAAATGACTAAACAACAACAACAAGACTCATAACACACCTACTTTCAGCAGCCAGAAGCATCATAGCAGACACTGGAGAGACCTGTCAGGAGTAAGCATGGAGCAATAGTATCAAAGAGTATGGGAAACAGCCTTATTAGAAAAACTAACCAATAAACTGAAACTGACACGGGTACAAATAGAAGATGTATGGTTCCCCTTTATCACATGCACAGACAACAACAAGAACCTGCCAACAGCATACAAATCAATCTGGCTAACCTGATCCAAACCCCCCCCCCCCAATATCACTGCAGTACAGCCAACCAAAGACAATCAACCACACCCTAGGCCACCCCAAACCTCTCTCTCCACCAAAGAAATACAACAAGTGAATAGTAAGAGAACCCACACAAGTGACACTGACACAACCCCCCCATACACTAAGTAGAAGAATAGAAGCATTGCCTCCTGACCCCACCCCTCTCATCATTCCCTTCTCCCCCTCTTTCCCCCTTTTCTTCCTAAACCAACACTGTATGTAACACTAAGGTTTCATAACAAATGAAACTGATCTGTAGAAAATGCAACTTGAAAAAAGAGACAATGCGTGTTGTCAGGGCTGCCTCAGGTCTCAGCTCACAAAAGACCAACGCCAAGTTCTTCTTATATACAAAAGTGTTTATTGGAGTTCATTGTTTGCTTCACATCCGAGGCGCGCAGCCCCACGTCTGTTACGCTTAGACCGTTGAAGTCCCCTCTGAATCCGTCCCTCCCCTGCACCAGTTTAAGAGGCTTGCGCTGCTCCACTTCTTCCTCTCTTTCCTTTTCCGCAGGGTCTTCCTGCCCGCTGGGGTTTCGCCCCTCCTGGATTCCCCTGACGTGGAATCCCCAGATTGCTCTTCCCCCCTCCTGCGGGCTTTGGGACCTGGCTCCTCCTCCGGGCTCCCTGTACTTCCGCGCGCCTCCACATTTGAACTTGGCGCGCGCGCCCAACCTCTAACCTTCCTTTTGATAGTTACACTACTCCCTTCACTACTCCCCTCCCCTTCCGGGAGGGTGGCTTGCTCCGACCTCCTTCCCTTCTCTGCTGCCGGAGCTGCTTCCCCTGATACACTGGAACCTCCACCCCCTTCGCTGCACTCTGGTGGGGAGGCTGGTCCTGACGCCCAGCTGCCACTTTGGGATCCCCCGCTGGCCCCCTGCTCCTGACACGTCCCCCCTGGGGCTCCCCTGGCCTTGACCACCGGCGCCCCCTTCTGGGAATCCTCTGATTCGCTGGAAAGACTCATGGAATCTCTTGAGTCATTGTCATCCTCTTCCTCGCTGTCCTGGGATTCATCCCCATCGCTCTCCATCTCCTGCCTACCCTGTGCCTCTGTCCCTGAACCCCTGACACGTGTATTTTTGTAAACTATGACATTTTAAATAAAAATATATTCAGATTATCTAGGAATAAGCCCTCCTTGCATAGAGTGTACTGTGAGAGTCACCTGGGTGGATCTTCCAGGCCCAAATCAGGGGTGGGGGAAATGTCATAAGCTGACAAAGTGAGCAGGACACAACAGCAATGGAGGATACAAAGCAGATGGAGAGCTGCTGCCAGCCAGTGAAGACAATATCTAGGTAGAAAGAGCAATGGTCTTGTCTGGTTTAAGGCAGCATCCCATGTTGACTTTTGTTTTGGTTCTTGAGTTCACCTATTGTAGTGATAGCTATCCACAGGTGTTGGCTGTAGGCCTTTGTAGCATTCCCTTCTGGCTCCATCTTGCCACCTCGCACCAGCACACTCTGGCTTCTCAGATGGTTTAAATCAAACAATGCATTATTCATATAACACAATATGCATTCTCCAGCCCTCCACAAAGGAAATTACTTCTAGCTGCTTCTAAGGCTCCATCCTGTTTCAGAAAATTATCTGGAGTCCCTCTTAGAAATTTTAATTGCCTGAGATTCAGTTGAGGAACTTCTAAGAATCGCTTGCTCTCTGAAACGTAACCCGAGAGCTAATTTAGCTTTTTACATTGAAAATTGAACATAATTACACCATGCAATGGGTTTTGATGTTGTAACGGAGCACTAAGTAAATTTGGAATGACAAAATAATGGCATCGGGAACAATAGAACCTGGGCATGCGGAATTCGTGTGTAGTTGTGTTCAACAAATTCTGCGTATCATTGCTTAATGCTCCAATTTGGCTCCCAGCTTTTCCTTATTCTTTGTACATAGCTACGACTAGCTGAGAGGCCCTGGGGCCTCTTAGGAAGCAGAAACATGCAAGAATCCTAGAGAACTTGAAAGACTTCATATGATTTCCTGACATTTTGCTCTAATGTGGATGTTTCTCTCTCTCTGTCTCTAAGATCAGCATGACTGCCTTTGCATTTTAAAATCAATTTTAAAATTCAAAATTGTGAAACTTTTCTGGGGCTTGTGTGTGTGGTTAATATCAAAGGCACTGCCTAACAGCAGTGGATGCTGGTCCATTTGGGCAAATGGGCCACTGCCCCACCAGTCCCAACCTTCCTTCTTCTTAGCATCAATGTTGCCCTTGTGGAACTCAGCAGGTAGCAGGTTGAGGACATTAGTGGAATTAGTTGTCTTTTTCTGTCATTGGCTCTGGGTCCACCTACTGTAGACCTCCCTGCCTTATGCGCTGCCAGTCCCCCAGCAGCCAAAGTCTAACAGGCATCTATAGATCTAGCTTTTCTTGGTTCAGACTAGACCCTGCTGGAAATCTATAGAACTTTTAGTGGAGAAGAGTTCGTTTAAGGAAAGAACTCTTGTCCCAGGATAACAGGGCAAATTGGGGTGGGGCAGGAGGGTCCATTTGACCAGGGTCCTGAAGCTCAAGGGGGGGCCTCAAATGTGGGACATGAGGGGTTTTTTGGGGCACTTGATAAGTTTCACAACTTGTTTTCATGCACATCGGAGCAAAAAGTAGCAAACTCTCTTAGCTTAGAGCTGCAGATTTAAGCCAATAAGATATGTGCTTTGGCAAAAGACGTAATTTTTTGCTGACCGAGAATAGATTTCATCATATAATGTTCATAAATATTAATCAAATATTACATTGGTTCTGATGGTGCAGTTTTATGAATGTGTCCTCCCAGATCAGCTGGTAATATAAACAAACCATGCACTCTTTTTAGGGTGCCTTATTTTGTTTTTGTGTGTTGTCATTCTTTTCTTTTCCTGGCGGCCCAAGGTCCCTTTGGACCTCTGAGAGGGCCAGATGACAGCAGCATTCTCAAACCAACTTTGCCAGTTTTCAGCTACTGCATCTGCCTTCATTTTTAAAGACCAGGTTGAATTGGAAGCTCCTGGGCACAGATTGGATACAAAAGGCCCAAAGAAGGCAAAGAGGCCGAAAGAATGAACAGGAACAACCCTAAACTGGTTGCCTCACGGGGGTCACTTGAAGAATAGGCTGCTGATCTTTGCTTCATGACACTTTCCTGTAACTTTAGAAACAGAACATGTGCTGTCCAGACCCCAGTGGTCTCTCATCCCCCCCTCCACCTTCCACCGGTCGGTAAAACCCAGCAATTCCTTCCCTGCTTCTATTTTCTAGACTTCTTCCAGATGTGCAAGTAAGTGTAAAATAGCAGGATCCCAATTACGCTGATCCTTTCCCATTTGCTAGTCATTCGTTTTCTTCTTTATGTGTAGTCTGAAAGCATGACTCAAAGGAGCCCAATAAAATCCCGCAGCCGCAGGCACGTGATGGGACGTAGTCTGTAGTTGCATATGAATTATTCTCTCTCCACGCCCCCAATTCTGCCTTTTCCTTGCTGGCTGAAGAATAAATACGCAAGCATGCATGGACAGTGTGGTGTAGTGGTTAGGAGCAGTGGACTCATAATCTGGTGAACCGGGTTCGATTCCCCGCTCCTCCACATGCAGCTGCTGGGTGTCCTTGGGCTAGTCACACTTCTCTGAAGTCTCTCAGCCTCACTCACCTCACATAGTGTTTGTTGTAGGGGGAAGAAGGGAAAGGAGATTGTTAGCTGCTATGAGACTCCTTAGGGTAGTGATAAAGTGGGATATCAAATCCAAACTCCTCTTCTTCTTCTTCTTCTTCTTCTTCTTCTTCTTCCACATAAGAAGTGCTATTCAGGTGCTTTTGGATTCAGTCCTTGCAGATAGAATGAGCATATGATGAGGCTGGTCCATTAGAGTGAATGGGGGCACTGCCTCACCAATCTCTGTCTGTCCTCAGCCAACCCTCACCTGCCTGCCTACCTTCTTACTTACAACCAGTCAGGGAGTGGCTGTGCTCTGGCTCCACCTATGTCTGTCTGACCTCTCTACCTTCTGCCCTGCCAGCTGCAAACAGCACCATCCACCACAGAGGATGTTTGTGCAAGCCCTGCTCCCAATGTTGCCATGCATACCACATCCAGGGGATTCTTCCTGTGCCCTGCTGAACGTGCTTAGAACCCACCCTGTGATCCAGTACACTGATAGTTCAGGGTTCCTTCTCGAATGGAGAAATTAGAGGGTATCCACCTGAACGCATGATGAGTCTCCCTCTATACTGTGACGCACCACCCCAGTCTCAGAGCGGTGTGAGATTCCAGGGGTCTGGGTTTGTGTTCCCTTTGGAATGAAGGCACAGCAACTAATCAGTTTAATAAATAGTAATAATAATAATTTCTAGTCCACCTTTTGGGCTGCTTAGCCTTCCAAGGCAAGTGACAACAAACCAAAAAACTGCAGCATCAAAATGTTAAGATTTAAGAGCAGAGGATAAAACAGCTCTTAAGTTCAACAACCATGACATCACCCCAAAACAGATCCCCAAAGGACAGCGTTACTTCACATCCCGATACCCTCCAGCCCAGTGTCCGTTTTACAGACTTCCAGTATCTTCTCAGAATTTTAGGCACATGCAATAAAAAAGGCACCATAAATTTGCTCGTGAACGGAGGACAAAAATACAGATTTGCCAACCTTTGTGTACATCTCTAATTACTGCTGCAATTGCATCGAGCAAACTCAGTCATAATCATGGTGTTGGGGAAAAAAATGCAGTTCTTCAAGCCTAACTCAACAGGAATGTTAATCTTTTAATTAGCATATTTTCATCAGAGTATTCACCATATAAAATGTCGCAATGCCATTGGACTATCCTTATTTGCTTACATTACATCCTGGCATGTTCTCACTGACATTTTTAAGCATTCTTGTGGACATGTTGGGATGCCATTAACAGCTTTAAGCGTTTGGAGCAATGTAAGGCATGCTCAGCAAAGATGGCATGAGCTGGCAGAGGTTTTCCTGAGAACCAGGAAGCCTGCTATTCGGGTCTCACTTTTGCCGCTCACTTCTGCCAGATGGCCTTAGAAGCAAGCTGCTTTCCCCTTTCTCTTTCTCTGCATTTCTTCCATAGCATTTACAATGTAGCTTTGAGAATTTATTGATTTCCAGCAGTGCGATGTGGCGGCTAAAAAGCTAATGCAACCCTAAGCTGCGTTAACAGAAGAATAGTGGCTAGAACATGAAAGCAAAAAGCCACGTGGAAGCATTTCCCCGTATGTGTCTCCCATCATGTAGCCTGCCCATGAGGTGGATTGAGACAGCTGCCATTGAAACTGGAGAAGTGTGAAGTGGCAGCTTCTGGCGAGCTCTTGTGGGAGTCCCACAAGATCTCACTGGAATCCATCACTGCACAACCCTGGCAAGCAAGACTTTGGTGAGGGCAGGAGCGGATTTAGGTCTGATGAGGCCCTAAGCTACTGAAGGTAATGGGGCCCTTTATATGTCCAGCTGTCCTTTGTCAACAACAAATTGTCGCTGTTTTTGTGTGTGTTGAATATATGCTATATGGTAATTTATGGACCTAATAGGTATCTAAAGCCATTTGAACAGGTTGCTGTGCAACCAGTCCTTGCAGAATGTAGGCACCCTATATATAGAAATGGGCAAACCAGTGATATTTTAGAGAGAAGGCTAGCCCATTACTTACATCATAGGAAATGTACATCCAGTTTTTTTCCTTTAATTTTTTGGCGGCCCCCCAAGAGAGTGGGACCCTACGCTATAGCTTGTTTAGCTTACCACGTAAATCTGGCACTGGATGAGGGGCAGTCAGTGGCACCTCCCCATTTCCCATTTTCCCATTTCCCATTGCCTTGGGTGGCAAAATGGGATGGGCCGACCCTGCCATTATGTGAATAGGGGGGAGAGTGAGGATACACTTGTTGGCCCTGCTCCCTCCATCATGTGTCTGATAGCCTGGCTCTGTTGCCCACTCATCTGTTTGGACTGAACTTCTGCAGGGCTGCTCTACTCCTGTAGGATACCCATCATGTTTTCTGCTGCTCTGTGTTTTATTTAGGGCTGCCATACGTCTGCAATATGGCAGTCAGAAGCAGTGTCGGGATGGAACTTTTTTGAGACTCCCCCCCAACTTTTGAGTCTGGATTATCACTTTTTGAAATAATGGCAACCCTATTTTATTTACAATTATTTTATGTACATTGGTTTTTCAGTAGTGTTGAGGATGTTTTAATTTATTACTTTTATTATGCACACTGCTTAGATAGCTTTGTCATTAATCAGTTTATAAAACTTTCTAAGAAAACAAATAAACCAACTCCTTCAAACCAACCTTGCGATGGACTTTAGATCTTGGGTCTATTTTTCTCTTTTCTTACCAAGTTACACAACAACCTATCTTCCTTTCAGGTAGCTACTTAACTCACACCATTTAATAAAGTCATTTCCTTTTACTCATCCTCCCCAACTCAAATATTTGAACAAAAAAACCAGAATTAAACAATGTTTATCAATCTAACTTATTATCCAAGTTATTTGGAAAGAAGTAGTATTCTGTACATTGTGTATGGAATATCTTATTGTTATCCTTTTCATAGCCTACCTTGAAAACTTGATGATCTATAATAAATAATTTTAAATACTATATAGAAAGAAAGATAGATGTAGATATATAGATGTACAGTGGTACCTCGGGTTACAGACGCTTCAGGTTACAGACTCCACTAACCCAGAAATAGTACGTCGGGTTAAGAACTTTGCTTCAGGATGAGAACAGAAATCGCACGGCAGGAGGCCCCATTAGCTAAAGTGGTACCTCAGGTTAAGAACAGTTTCAGGTTAAAAACGGACCTCCAGAACGAATTAAGTTCTTAACCAGAGGTACCACTGTATAGAATTTCATGCAAATGCCAGACTATTTCCCACTGCCTGTTAGTGGAAGCTAAGGTTTTGGCCAATGTACTGGCTGCCCCTGGGTCCCTGATAGAGAAAAAACCAGCCAGCAATTTCAAATGGTTTTAGCAGAGAAGGCTCTGGAAAACGGACATTTCCCCAGTTTCTGTGAGAGAATAGTTTCAAAGCAGCGGGTGATCAGTACCATTTCCGATCCTGTGGAAACGGAATTTGGGAGTTGGGAAGGAAACCTTTTTTTCTGTTTGAACAGTGATCATTTTAAAACACCAGTCTTCCATTTTTGGCTCTTGGGTACCTGTTTCCATGGGGACAGGAGTGGAAGCTCGCTTGTTATCACTTTTTGAATGGAAGAGAGTCAACAAATGCAAAACACCATTTCAGACAGGCAGCTGTGGTGTGGAGGGGAAAGTCACAGTGGGAGTCATTTTGCAGTTTTTAGTGCCTTTGTGGATGGAAACTGTACGTGAAAAAAGAATGAAAGCTCTGGAAACCAAAGAGAAAAAAAGTATTTGTGCAGAGTTGTGTTTTGTTGGGGAAAGGCATGGCACCCACAAGAACCCTACATGTCATCCTTTTATAGTAAATGGAGAGCTGTCTTTGTGCTCTGTGTAAACTGCAAGGGATTTGCTGGCGGTGTGCTCGTCCAGCACCCCAGGATTGAACAATCAATTGGATTGCCCCTGTTTTCCCCTTGCTTCTGTGGCTGTAGGTGACTAAAATGGGTAGCAGACCCTCCAAGTGTCCCTGTTTTCCAGGGACAGTCTCGGATTTACAGAAGCCGTCCCAGTTTCTGATTTGATCCCAGAATGTCCTACTTTCCCTTAGGACACCCCTATTTTCATCGGAGAAATGTTGGAGGGTATGGAATAAGGCGTCACTATTTTCATCGGAGAAATGTTGGAGGGTATGCAGTAGCAACTACCAGATACCAGCTGGAAGCACAGCAGGGATTTTGTGCAATAAGTAGATAGGCAAGGAACGGTGTGTGAGAAGCGCCCCCTTCTCCAGGCAAGTGTGACGTTAACCTATGAGAGTGCTGGAGGTGAAATAGTTAAACAGGTTACCCAATCAGAACCCAGGGGGTGGAGTCAGAGGGACTATAAAAACAGCTCTGGGAGGGGCGAAGGGAGGAGTTTGTTGGGAGTTGGGTGGTTGGGTGGCGTGCGAGTGAATTGGGATAGAGTCTGTGGGGAGTTTGAGTTAGTGTAGCGAAATAAGCTGAGTCAGGAATAGTTAGGGGCTAGGAAGACAAGTAAATATCTGAGAGGTGGGTTAGTGAGTGAGAGCAGGTAGCGGAAGTTATGGGTCTGGATAGGCACCTCATGGTTGTAATTGACTGATACCATTTATGAAACCACACACTTGTTAATAAATAAACAGAAGTTTATGTTCCAATTTAACCCTGACTGGACTCTGTATTGTACCCGGTAGGGCCTGGGTGGTGGCAGCGGGAAATAAAGTGGTGGCACAGGGATCAATAGACAGTGAAACGTCCAGGGACCCTGTGTGATCACCACAGCAAGTATGTAAGATTTGCGTATATAACGTCCAGAGCTTTGGTTTCGGCCTGAATCTCAGTGTGGGCGGCCTTTGCAATGCCTCTCAGAGCCCTTTTCTCTTCCCCTCCCTCCTTCCCTCTCACAATAACACTGCACAGAGTGAATCCTTTGGCAGTCATGCTGGCTTAGAATAGGAAAGTAAATATACAACTGGATAGGAGATGATGTCAGCATCTCGGCTAGGCCAGGCCACAGTGCACAATCTGTGTGCACATGCATTTTGAAGCGGGAGGGAGGCTGGCTTTGAACCCAAGAGAGCCAGCTGTGCCTGCCGCACTATTCCCAGTTTCTGGGTCAGGACTGGAGAAAGAAATTATCTTTTGGATCTTTCCTTGCTGCAGCTGTCAGACAAAGGTCTGGGCTTCCTGAGAGAGCTGTGAAACGACAGCTTTCAGGGGGACAGGAAAGTGATTTTCAAAGCAGAAAATAGCAAGGAGTCGGGGGGAGGGTTGAACCTTTGCTTTTTTTAAAAAAAGATGATTTTAATTCCTCTTCCCCTTTCCAAGTCATATGTAACTAGCTGAGCAATTTGAGAAGAAATATGCAGAAGACGACATGCCCAGTGTTATCCTTGTTGGGTTCTCACATAGTGGGGAGCCAAGGCTAATATAATACTCTACGAATGCCTACTGCCAAAGTGCCCAGGAAAAAAACGGGACATCCCGTTTTTTCATGTGAGAACGCAGGGGCCATTTTGGGTGCCGCCATCTTGTGCGCTCTCGCACAGTACTCTCACCCTGAAAAAGCACTTTTGTGGAGCCTGTGACCTTGCACAGAGCTGAAAAAAAACACACATTTTGGGGTGCCGTGCAAGATCTCACCATGAAAAAAATGCTTTTTGGGTTGAGAGTGTGGTGAAGGTCACGCGACTCGCCTGGGAGCACATCCTGGAAGATGTGTGTCCCAGTTTTTGCTCCGGAAAAGTTGGGCAGTATGCAAATGAAAGAGAAAGAGATCAGTCTTGAATAAACACTTCATTTCAACTAAATTTGCAGCTGGGGCAGGGATGGGGAATGGGGCAGGGATGGGGAACCCCAGGAATGAGGCTCAAATGCCCCCCTCTCTCTGGCCTTCAGGACTGTCCCCAGGCCACATGTCCTCTCAAGCCACACTCCTCCACAGCCCTGCTTTGCACCCTCTCAAGGAAGCATCTTTCAACTGAGTCAAGACTATTGGTCCATCTAGCTCTGTATTGTCTACACTGGCTGTCAGCAGCTCTCCAGGATTTCAGGTAGGGATCTTTCCATGGATCGAACCTGCATGCAGGGCAGATGCTTTCCCACTGAACCAGGTAGAGACCATTGATGTGACCCAGTATAAGGCAGGTTCCCATGTTTATTCTGAATAATGCTTTCATTTTCCTCTTGCGTTAATGTAACGTCTTACCAGAGGCAGGCCAACCCTCTCCCCCATCACACACACAAAAAAATTCTTCTGCTTCAGCATCTCTGTCTGTATTCCTGTATGATGAGTAGACTTTCAATGTACCTTCCTTGCCTAAGCATGTTACATAAGAAACCCATAATATGGAACTGCAATGTAAACTGTCTGGATTAGAGTGCAGTACAAACTGTCTAGCTAACGGACAAAAAGAACTTTGCAGCCTAGGATTATTCTCCATTTTCACTGGAGTGGAGGAGACGGCTCTCCTCTTTCGACACACGGGGAAATTTGTATTGTTGCTTTTTTCTTTTTTTTAAAAAGAAATACATTTAAAAAATCAGGAGTTTGAAAGGAGTGGGGTGCATCTAGAACATGGGTAGGCAAACTAAGGCCCGGGGCCCAGATCCGGCCCAATCGCCTTCTCAATCCAGCCTGCGGATGGTCCGGGAATCAGCATGTTTTTACATGAATAGAATGTGTCCTTTTATTTAAAATGCATCTCTGGGTTATTTGTGGGGCATAGGAATTCATTCATTTCCCCCTACTCAAATATAGTCCGGCCCCCGACAAGGTCTGGAGGACAGTGGACCGGCCCCCTGCTGAAAAAGTTTGCTGACCCCTGATCTAGAATGTTGGTAAAGGTGCGCCTGGAACAATCTGCCTATTCTGGGAAAAGCCAAAGGCAGTTTGGGACAAGCCAGAGACTCAGCCAGCTAGTATTCTGGGCCTGCCTGGACTGAAAAAAATCAGGGCAATTGTTGAGCACCTGGCAGAAGAGTGCTGCACTCAGCTTGCTTTGTATCAGAAGGATGGAGCTGCTTTCAGTTGAGTGCTTTCGGCTGGCTGGGATGTGTCCTAATGCCTCAGACTTGGATGAAAGCAGAAAAGTGTGTGCAGAAATCTCTTAAGTTCTGAATGACTGGAATAGTTTCTCAATTGAAAATAGGGATGCCCTATTCCATCATAATCATTAATAATGATACTAATACCCTGTCTGTCTGACTGGGTTGCTCCAGTTACTTGGGGTGACTTTCAACACATATAAAAACTTTATAACATTGCAGTGGTACCTCGGGTTAAGAACTTAATTCGTTCTGGAGGTCCGTTCTTAACCTGAAACTGCTCTCAACCTGAGGTACCACATTAGCTAATGGGGCCCTCCCGCTGCCGCCGCGCCGCCGCAGGATTTCTGTTCTCATCCTGAAGCAAAGTTCTTAACCCGAGGTACTATTTCTGGGTTAGCGGAGTCTGTAACCTGAAGCGTCTGTAATCTGAAGCGTCTGTAACCTGAGGTACCACTGTATACAGGGCTGCCTCCAGATGGCACAGGGGTCACATAACTCCATACCCTCATTTCTCCGATGAAAATAGGGATTTCCTAAGGAAATGCGGGACATTCCGGGGTCAAATCAGAAACCAGGACAGCTTCTGTAAATCCAGGACTGTCCCTGGAAAATAGAGGCACTGGGAGGGGCTGCTACTGTAAGAGTGACATACAAAGCCTCTGAACCTGCCTGGCACTGGCTTAGAACATATCTCCCACCTGTGTCAAAGCATTTGCCTTGCGACACTTGATTTTTTGGGGGATTTTTTTTTAAAGAAAACATATATATAGCTGGCACTGAATCAGGATCATAGTGTGGAGGGAGGAGGGATTTAATCCTTTGCCTCCACCATTGTCCCAGCTGGAATCAGGCCCCCTCCCACCCTGCTTGTCAGTGGGTGTCAATGCAAAATTTTCTTGTTACTTGTTAAGTGCTAATTGTTGCTGGGGCTGCTTTGAATCCACTGCAAGGATGAAGAACTGCTCAGATCAATAGATATATGGCAAAGCTTGAGTCATTGTCAAGTTGCATGCTTGTTCCAAATGAAGTGGGAAGTACATTTCTCGTTTGTTTTTTTTAATTAAAAAAGTTCTTGCATTGCATTATCTTTACATTGATACATATACCATCATATGTATATGATGATTGACTTATACTGAGCCAGACCATTGGTTCATGTATCTCAGTATTGTCTACACCAGGGTTTTTCAAACTTGTTTCTCCAGCTTTTGGACTACAAATCCCATCATCCCGAGCTAGCAGCACCAGTGGTCAAGGATGATGGTAACTGTAGTTTCAAAGCAGCTGGAGACCCAAGTTTGGGAAATCCTGGTCTACAATGACCAGAAGCAACTCTCCGAGGGTTCGGGCTGTAGCGTTTTCCAGCACTTCCTTGAGATGCCAGGAACTGAACCTGGGACATTATGTTTACAAAGCCTTTGCTCTACCTCTGAGCTACAGCTCTTTCCCAAAGCTACATCTACCGTTACTGTTGTACTGTATAACACCAGTGGGTTGGAGAGATATTAAGAATGGCTTTGCTGGATCAGCCTAAGGTCAATCTAGTCCAGCAATCTGCTCCCAACAGCTGCCAGCCAAATATCTTGGGGAAATAAGTCCACAAGCAGGGCACTGAAGGTGACAGACTTCTCCTCTTCTTTGTCTTCAGCAGCTGTGATTTTTTTAAAAAAACAAAACAAAACAAAAAAACAAAACTTCAGCACTTGCATCATTGTCAAAACAAGCAGAGTATTATGAAAATCACAGGCCTTAAGCCAGGCCCCTTTAGCTGATAGAGGAAAATTAGTATACTGTCCCAGCGCTGTATTGTGTAATTCAGTTTTTGTGGCAGTGGCCATTGCAGCCTGGCCTGGCTGCGGAGGGAGGGGGGCAAAATTCCTTCCCGTGTGACCGACCGACTGCATCACCAGCCCCAGCTAGCCGCAGGGACTGTCAGGACTTTTCCACAAGCTGAATTTAAACAGGCCAATCATAGCCAACTAAGAAGGCTGGAACTGGGAGATGGACCTGGATGGAGCCTGGCTTTACTCAGGTCTACCTCCAACTTACTTAAACCTTGGAGTCAGCAGCTAACAGGCCATAGGACTCCCCAAATGGCGCCCTGTAGCGATTGTCCTATTTGCGCCATGCGGGGATCATTATCCCAGGATCAACCAGTGTGGTGTAGTGGTTAAGAGCGGTAGTCTCATAATCTGGGGAACCGGGTTTGAGTCTCCGCTCCTCCACATGCAGCTGCTGGGTGACCTTGGGCCAGTCACACTTCTTTGAAGTCTCTCAGCCCCACTCACCTCACAGAGTGTTTGTTGTGGGGGAGGAAGGGAAAGGAGAATGTTAGCCGCTTTGAGACTCCTTAAAGGGAGTGAAAGGCGGGATATCAAATCCAAACTCTTCTTCTTCTTCTCTTCTCTTCATCAACCCTGATGAAGTGATTAGCCAGCAATCAGACTGTTTGATTCAGAATACTTACCCAGTGCCTATGCCAAAGCCTACTTACATCTGTAATCAGTAAAGTTGTGGCCATTTCGACCCCAAGATGTCATGTCATTTTTGTTGCTTTCTCCCGGTGGCCTCGGGCTCACTGCACCTTGGCCCGTAAAGAACAATGGAATATGCTGTCATAAGAGTATATTTTCCAGTACGCCTTGTGAGAGCATATTCCATAATTATTTGATTGGATTGATCCAATCTTCAGAGGTGTTTTCACCCCACCCCTCAGAGTGCTGAATTACAGTCCACAGCATAGAACTGTCCAAGTTTTATCCTACCTTAAAACTGAACTGAATGGGATTTGGAGTTTGTGGACTTCAGGGAATATGTGCAGTGCGGAGAAGGTGGTTTTCAACTGCGACCATTAATTTCAGGAAATGGCCTTGGGGATAGTTTTCATTTGAGTCTGAGACCGCTTGGCTCTGTTGGCTCATTTGCTATGGCGAAGTTGCCATGACGGCAACACACATCTCGGCTCCGTGACACCTTTGTCCTGAAAAAACCTGCAGCAAAGCACACTCTTTTAGACAGAGAGGACTTAGCCGCTTTGTGACTGAAAGGAGTTGTCTGGAACCCTGCTTATCGCTTGCTGGGAGGTAGGGAATGAATCATCCAGATGGTGTGCTTTGAACATCAGGTTCTGCAACTGGGTGACATGGCTGAGTTGCAGCAGGATGATACCCTCTGATATCTGTAAACATCAAATGCCAGGCAGGGGTGATAAGCTTGACGGCACAGCTTGTCCTTTCAGCACGAGTTTGCACTGCGTGGCACATTCACAGTGTAATGGATAATTCACACCTCCAGCTTCTCCACCTCGGAGTGGATTTCATGACACTCAGAAGAGTAACACAGCCTATTTTTTTGCACATAAAAGAATTAACTGCACAAGACAGGCACCGGTTGAAGAGACCCTGGGCAAAGTGTCCTCTGCCAGTGTGTCCTTGCAGGCTTACCTGGCTGTGGTGGCAGTGCTCTAAGAAGCATTGGGTGCCAGCACAGAGATGAACAGTAGGGGGAGCCAGAGCCAATGATGGACATAGTTACTTATTGTCGTGGCTTGGGGCTCATGTAACTCCATACCTTCCAACATTTCTCCGATGAAAACAGCAATGTCCTACCATATCCACCAACATTTCTCTGATGAAAGTAGGGATGTACTATGGAAAAGCGGGACATTCTGGGATCAAATCTGAAACCAGGACGGCTCTGTAAATCCGGGACTGTCCCTGGAGAATAGGGACCATTGGAGGGTCTGTTCTACCACCTAATAATAATAATAATAATAATAAAATTTTATTTATATCCCACCCTCCCCAGCTGAAGCCGGGCTCAGAGGCTTCTATCATTCCATTCTGCTGAATGTGTGTTGTTGTTGTTTAGTCGTTTAGTCGTGTCCGACTCTTCGTGAACCCATGGACCAGAGCATGCCAGGCACTACTGTCTTCCACTGCCTCCCGCAGTTTGGTCAAACTCATGCTGGTAGCTTCGAGAACACTGTCCAACCATCTCATCCTCTGTCGTCCCCTTCTCCTTGTGCCCTCAATCTTTCCCAACATTGGGGTCTTTTCCAGGGAGTCTTCTCTTCTCATGAGGTGGCCAAAGTATTGGAGCCTCAGCTTCAGGATCTGTCCTTCCAGTGAGCACTCAGGGCTGATTTCCTTAAGAATGGATCATGGATCACTGCCTTGCCGTGGTGAAGGGGCTTGAATAACTCAGAGAAGCGATGAGCTATGCCATGCAGAGTCACCCAATATGGAAATGTCATAGTGGAGAGTTTTGACCAAACGTGATCCACCTGGAGCAGGAACCGGCAAGCCACTCCAGTATCCCTGCCAAGAAAACTCCATGGACAAAGACAACAGGCTGTATGTGTAGACCCATCTTTAAGCTACTGGGCAAGGCCCAGTCTATTGAGAAGGTCATTGCTCAGTGGCAGAGCAACTGCTTTGCATGCAAGAGGACCCAGGTTCAATCTCCAGGGTTCCCAGGTAGGGTTGGGAGGGACCCCTGTCTGAAAACCTGCTGCCAACTCACTATAGGAAATACTGGGCTGGAAGGGCAAATGGGTCCGATTCAGATTGTAGGCCATTACAGTTCAGTTATTATAATATATCATCTCTTCCCCTTTGCTTGGTGTCTGTCTGTGTGGGGTGGGGGGTGGGGGTGGGGCGAAATAATAATATATACTTTCTTTCAGAACGATAGTGGAAAATTGGCAGCCTGTCAGCAATTTTTGCTGAGGGCCGACCATTTCTAGATATCGAAACCTGAAGTTTGAGGCAAAATTACTCTGCCAGAAATAATAAAAGAGACGTTGTAATGAGACTTTAATTTTTATTGAGGCCTAGCAGCTGCTGATTTCTGCGGAGTGCGATGACGTCTTTATGGTATATTTTATGATGAGTGGATGATGGCTATCTACCGCTTTGCACATATTATGGTTAAAAATGGCTTTATAGGAACCTGACTTTGAGGCTGCATTGGCTTCACGACAACTCTTGAAATTCCGCAGTGCCTTGATTTTGATTGTAAAAGAAGCTGAACAAACTGCATTAGAAGTTTAAAGCCTTTACTCTTAAATTGGTTTAAAAATAAACCCTGAACATTTTGAGATTTGGAAGTAAATTGATCTTGAAAATGTCATCGGGCTGATGCCAAGAAAGGTCCGAAACATTGGGGGGTGGGGGGAAACAATTCAAGAAAAATAATTTTAATATGTTAAATATAGGTTCCATATATCACAACTGTGAGTGTTTTGCAAATAGGTAGTTAGGTTTGTTCCTTCAAAGTTTTCTCCAAGTCATACATACATTTGTTTTTCAGGTTTCTGAGCAAATGGAATAAACAGTTTATTGAATAATTACAGTGGTACCTCTGGATGCAAATGGGATCTGTTCCGGAGCCCCATTCGCATCCCGAAGCGAATGCAACCCTTGTCTGTGCGGGTCGCGATTCGCCACTTCCGCGCATGCATGTGACGTCATTTTGAGCGTCAGCGCAAGCACGAGTGGCAAAACCCGGAAGTAATGCGCTCCGTTACTTCCGGGTTGCCAAGGAGCGTAACCTGAAAACGCTCAACCTGAAGCACATTTAACCCGAAGTACGACTGTATTAAGATTATAATTATTCATAAAGGAAACAGTTTATAAGAAGTAAATAAGGAGGCCAGATACAGGATAATGAAAGTCTTTTATTTGGTTGTTTGTATTGTTGTATGTTATGCTCACTGTATGTTATGTTCACATTTAATGAGGGTGGATTTGTGTATTGGGGGGGTGGGACGTTTATGTTGTAAGTAAGTAAGTAAGTAAGTAAGTAAGTAAGTTCACATTTAATGAGGGTGGATTTGTGTATTGGGGGGTGGGACGTTTATGTTGTAAGTAAGTAAGTAAGTAAGTAAGTAAGTAAGTAAGTAAGTAAGTAAATAAATAGTTTATTGAGGTGCTCCCCTTTCCTCCTGCCACCTTTCGAAAAGAACTTCCAGGGTTTCTTTCAGAGGGGGTGCATCTGTTGTTAGTGGGAGCCCTTTTCCTGAGTGGGCACACCTGCCCCCGAATGAATTCAGTGTCTGAGCATTTGACTGAAGTGAGGATTGAGTTGACGGTGCGATATGCAATTGGGTTGCATCTAATGATGTGGAGATTTCCGCCTGTGCAATGGATCTTCCCCTTTAATGGATCTTCTTCGCCCACTAAATCTGGGCCAGAGGAACCCCCAGCTGCCTAGAGCAGATTTTGAGGGAGGGCAGGGAGCCACTGCAGGTGGCAGGTGAGAAAGGGGAAGTTCCGTTGTGCACGTGGAAGTTCTCTGTGAAAAAGCCATTGACTTTTCCGTGACGTTTATCAAATTTGTATGATACGTTGTAGTTATATTGCATTAAGACCATGGTGCATCTGCATCAACACAACCGGATGCCTTCATCTGCCCAAGCTACAGCGAAACATGTCTCTCCCTTGCACACGTTTCACCTCCTTTCTACTTTATCCTCACAACAATCCAGTAAGGTAGATTAGGCTGAGAGGCAGTGACTGGCGTAAGGTCAAGCAGTGAGCGTCATGGCTGAATCCTGGGCTCCCCAGTCCATGTCAAACACTCTGCCCACCACAGCTTTGTATGAAACACCTTACAATAACCTGGTATCTCCTTCAGCTTCCAGTACAAACTGCTTGCCTTAAACTTGTCCTTCTGCCCTTATTCCCATCCCTGCTGGTGTCCTTCCTTCCTCTGGTAATCAGCTACCCGAAAATCTCTTAAAATAACTCTGCCTTGAGGCCCTTTTGCCTGGATCTGCCTTCCCTAATGCTCTGCCCTCAAGTTTGTTTGGACTCCCATCAGCCCCAGCTAGTATTACCAGTGGTTAGGGTCGATGAGTTAGGGTTAGGGGTGGATGTCATCCAAAACATCTGGAGCTTTGGCTAGGCTAACCTACGTGGTGTCGCGATCTACTTTCGTAAGTTTCTCTTCTGTTTTGTTGCCACACTGGTGGATCGGTGCGATGTTTTAGGGTTGGGGGGGAAGCCCTCAACCTCCTCATATTTAAAGGTGAAGGATCTTGCTTTATCATAATACGACTTTCCTGTTGGGATTTGGGGATGTTCCCAATCTAAGGAGCTTAGTAATTTGAACATTGCTCCCAGCAGCTACTCCTTTCTGTGGTTTCTAGTTGGTAGTTCGGCCCAGGCAGACACCAGAAGCAGCCTAGGTTGCATACCATACCCTCCAACATTTCTCTGATGAAAATACGGATGTCCTATTCAAGAAGAAGGAGAAGAAGAAGAAGAAGAAGAAGAAGAAGAAGAAGAAGAAGAAGTATACCCCACCTATCTGACTGGGTTGCCCCAGTCACTCTGGACGGCTTCCAACATATATAAAAACATAATTAAACATTAAAAAGTTTCCCTATATAGAGCTGCCTTCAGTTGTCTTCTAAAGGTCGTATAGTTACTGATCTCCTTGGCTTAGAGTCGCATAACTCCATACGTTCCATCATTTCTCCGGTGATGTCCTACACATCATACCTTCCCCAAATAATCCTGGGAGCCATAGTTTTTACCTCTCACAGAGCTGCAATCCTCAGCACCCCAACAAACTACAGTTCCCAGGATTCTGTGGGGGAAGTTATGTGCTTTAAATGCATGGTGTGTTTGCAGTCTGTGCGATGGACCCAATGGAAGTTCTCCACCCTGTTTGACTGCCTGGTTGTGGAAAGATTGCAGATCTTCTTAACGTTTCCGCACTTCCCAAAGAAACTAAATCCCGTCCCCAAACCTCTTTTCAGCAACCTAAAGATGTGTGTATGTATATGGGGGTGGGGAATACTCAGCAAACCTTTATGTTGCTGTTTAAATATTAGCTGCCAGTTGCTGAAAGCAATGCATGCTGGGTACCTTGCGGCTTATATTTATCCACAGCTGCTTATATAGATGTGCAAATTGCTTTTTCTTTACACAGGTTTTTATACCCTGCCCATCTCCGGAGCAAAACCACACCATGAGTATCCTTCTCTCTGCTTTGCCCAGATCTGTCAAGCGAGAGGCGCCTTGCATAATCAAAGAACACTATATAACTTCAGCCAACTGCTGGCATAGGTGCTGGCCCGATATTTGCTACTCTTATCTAGTTCTGGCTATTTCTCTCTCCGCCCCCCCCCCCAGCTTTGGCCTCCCTCGAAACATTCATGTGTCCATTTCCTCTCTAGCCCACATTCGTTTTCGCTTCCGTGCCAAGCTAATGTGTCCAAGTACCAGCAAAGCGGCAGGAGGCTTCCAAGGCAGCCCGCAGCCTTTGTACGGTTGCCTTGGCTGCTTCTGTGCCCCTCCAGGCACTTGGATACAGTGGACTGATAACAGAAATAATCATATTGAAACACGGTACCGTTCCACCCCAGAGCTGAATATTGTGTCAATACCTCCCTCTGCTGAACGTTTTGCAGCATTCCTACCCCCCCACCCCCACTTACTGTGCCGATTCCCTCCCTCCAGCCCTAGATTTGCTGCGTGTGGTTAAAATGGAAAGTGTCAAGATGTACAGCTTGTAGAAACTCCAGTGAAAATGCTCTTTCCCTTGGCGACAAGCGGCCGGAATTTGCTGGTGGAGCCAATTAAAAGGGAAAACTCAAACATGTACTTTGTGGCAGCAGACACACCTTACCTTTAGGGCACACACATACCCTGCAAGAATCCTGAGATCTGTAGTTTACACCAACAGAACTATGCTTCCTAGCACCCTTAACAAACTACCATTCCCAGGAAATGTGATTTAAATGTATGGTGTGTGCACAGCCACTTTTGTTCAGAGAGAGATAGGTGCCGGTGTTGTTGCCTGCTGTCTCACAGTCGGGTGGCAAACTGCGGTCTCGTCACTTGTCTGTGACATCTTGGAACATTCCACCGTGCAGATGCCATTCCTATAATGTTCACCCGCTTAGGGATTCCTGCATCTCAGCTCTTTGTCAGAATCCATCCTCTCCCTCCCTTCCTTTCCCGCTCCAGGAAATTTGTAAACAGAACACTTCTCCGGTGCATTTTTACATAATGATGACGATGATGATGCCAATCACCGACAAAAAGAGCATCTCATCTTAAATTGGCCTGCAGGAGTTGATGACAGGGAGCTTTTGGAGAGGATGTCTGTCTAGAATCAGCCGTGTAAAGAACCCACAAAGTGTGTATAAAGAAAGAATGAAGAGATCTGGTACTCTATAGGCCTGATGTTACAAAAATGGCTGTGCTATGACCAAAGGAAATAACCTTTTAAACATGTCTCTGCTATGCTTTCACTTGTGACTTCTTACCCACACATTCTGAATTATTTTACTAATGCAAATGCTTCGCTTATGTGTAGACTCTGAGAGTGTCAGATCTACATTGCTTTTCACTGGCACTCCAAGGCCTGCCAACCAGAGTCAGGTACAGAAGATTCAAGGTGAACATTCCGCCAGGGCAAGGATTTTTCCTTGGGTGATAAAACGTTCTCCTCCACTGCTACCCCTGTGCACCCACTAAATCTATTCTGAAGATTCCCACAACCCTCCAGAGCAGAAGGCGTGCATGGGGGAAGGAGAGGGGCAAAAATCTCTTTGTGCTTTGTGCTAGTGCTAATCATTGCACTAGCCCATAGAGTTAGAATTGCAGGACAGGGTGCCTCTGAGCACATTCCCAGCATGAGATCCTTCTTTCAGTCTCAGAACTGAACTGAGGTCACAGTCCTTTTGCACTAAACTCTACTCCTGGAAACTCTAACTGGGTGATGAGAATAGAAATGCCCCAAACTTCCCATAATTCTCTGAAATAAGCTATAGCAGAGCAGAGACTTCCGATTTAAACCATGTGCTTAAAGCTCTGGACAACTCAAGCAAGAGTTGTCCACATAGTCCCATTGGGCTGTTGCAGCCCATAGGAAAATTCAGCAAGCACTGCCATCCTTTTTAAAACCAGCATGCTGCTAAAGGCTTGGATCATGCAGTTCCTAGATGGGGAGATTATGAGCTTGTGAAAACGTGTTGATGTCAGACTCCATCTCACACTGGACGCCTTCAGCCGATTCATTTTGACGTCATGCCGATGAAGCCAAAGAAAGCCACTATACAGGATTAATGATCAAATCAATCCACCTTTCTTCCAGCAAGAGTTCCTTTCTGCAGAATGGATACCCAGAAATTACTGATAAGGGAACACTGGTACAGGCAGAACTCTTGCTATTAAGTCTGAGAAGCACCCGAAGGTGATGCTGTTCTTCCCCTCCCCTCCCTGGGAACTTTGCCAAACAACGACATGAGAACTATTGTACTTACATTTTCTAAGCATATTAGTCAATGTATTTAACCTGCCTAGTTATAAGTGGAGTTGGTGAAGCAATCAATATTCTTGCTATGCGTCATGTTCATAAGCAAAAGCCATAAAGCATAAGCAAGCTTCTTTCTTGCAGGAATTAGAAAGCCTGAAGGAAAAATAGCATAAATCAGAGAGGAATTGTTATGAGGACTGTGCTGGCTGCTCACAGTGGAACCTGAAACCAGGCAATTTCCTTATGCAGATGAAACTAAGATCAGGTTCCCCGTGTAGGTTTGCTAAAGGCTCAAGAATTTTGGAGAAAACCTGGACCTGCTGAATACTCTGAAGCCTGGCAGGGGCGTTGCAATACACGCTGAAAGCACTTTTTTCAAAACTTTAGCTAAAGCTGCATTCAGATGGCACTTTGCAAGCCCATGTGCAGGGAGACCTGGGCTGCTGGGGGGACGGGGGCAGGCTTGGGAAGCAGAAAAATGAGTTGACAATGTCTTGGGATGGAAATGGCCATAGCTTTATTGATTGCAGATGTAGGTAGGTTTTGGCTTAGGCATTATGTATTCTGAACCAACCAACCTGACTGTTGGCTTATTGCCACATCAAGGTCAAATCCTGGGATAAGGATCCTCCCTTTGATGCACATCAAATAGAGCGAACCCCCCAGGACACCATCTGGGGAGTGCTAGTCCTGTTAGCCCCTGTCTAGGCATTTGGACAGGAACCTCTCCCCCCCCCGCCCGCAGACATGTTTACTAGGGTACCATGATACTTTGACCATGAAGTGGGGAGTAGGGCTTGTTCCCACCCACTTGTTTAGACTAAGGATCCAACCCAATGCCTTTTTCCGCCGACAAGTTGTGACAGTTAACTGAATGCACTGCTGCCTCCAAGAACAGTAGGCTTAAATGGACCCAAATGAAGCCAGGCTTCCACAGGTCCACCCAACCTCCTGGTTTGTCATGATTAAGGCTTTATAGGTCACAAGCAGCACTAATTGGCCTCCAATGCAGTTGGGCAGACTAACCATTAGGAAGAACTTTCTGATACTAAGAGCTGTTCGGCAGTGGAAAGGACTACCTCGGAAGATGGAGGGCTCTCATTCACTGGAGATTTTTAAGCGGAGGTCAGATGACCACCTGTCAGGGATTCTTGAGCCATGATTCCTAAACTGCAGGGACCTGGAGTAGATGACCCTCAAGGTCCCTTCCAGCTGTCCAGTTCTATGATTCTATTATTCCTGCCCTCCGGAAGAACAGAGAAAAAGTGTTCTGCACTGTAAACCATCAGATATTTGAAGACATTTGTGCATGCTGGTTTTCAGTTGAATACTTTTGAATAATTAAGCCCTGATCTCGTTTTGGTTGCACACAAGCAAGATGATAACATGCAATTAGTTGCGCAAGAATGTGTGTGGGGAATGTGCATTTAAATACACTCCAGATTGCTCACCCCCTTTAAAGCAATACAGTGTGGATAGACTTATCCCCCCACTCAGACATTTATTTATTTGAATTTATATCTGATTTATGATGGAAATTCTTGACTTAAATGGTGATATGCCCGTGTAAGTCTCTTCATGTACGTGGACCTGTGCCACTGAATTGGGGTATGTATGTTTTCTTTTGCAGGATTCTGTGCAGCTACTCTGAGCCCCAGGAAAAGCATAGAAAAGAAAATGAAATATAGCCTTCCATAGGGTAAGATGGCACATTGAGGCTAGTATCTTATATATCTGTCTTTCCATCTGTCTGTCTTATTCATGGGTCCTGAACACAAGACCTACATGCACACATGTGCCCGTTGATGTTTTTCCTGGTGCCCACAGAGCCCTGATCCCCTCCTCCTGTCTGCCAAAATTTGGCTAGAAAGCCTAGTTGTGGCAATGGGGCATGTTTTTGAGGATCACAACTAGGGAAGGGAAGGTTAATCCTTCCGAAATGAGTGTGTGGCTAAGTGTGCATGCAGATGTGCATGGCTGCACTGTATACATTGTGGTGGGGTGTGTGTATGGCAGTGGCGCAACATGGGGGACACAGAGGCGGCTGCCCCAGTTGCAAAATTGTTAGGGAGAACAAAATTTCAACACCCAGTGCTGCCTCAATACAGCTGTGAACTCCATTGAAAATGGCTTTTCCATGCGAACCAGGAAGTGACCTCTCCAGACAATTAAACGACTCTTTTCTTATCTCTGTGACTGTGACCTCCTGGGTGATGCAAACGCCATTGGGCAGTTGAATGCGCATGCGTACTCCATCTGTTTCCCTTCCTCCCCTCCGCGCAACCCCAGGCACTGGCAACCCACGCTACACCACTGGTGTGTGGTGCCCACTGCAGTTTCTCTAGTTTGTCGTGGACCCAGAAAGGTTGGTGACCCCGATCTAATTTGAAATTTGAGACAGACATAAAACCGCCGTACTATAATTTTTGAGAAACTGCAATCAGGACTTAGAGGTGCATTTATTTTTATGTTTATTTGACACGCCACCCTTCCTGTTCTCAAGGCAGCTTACAAGAAGTAAGCCATAAAATTAAAAGAATTGCTTTTTCAAAGTTATCCACAGAAACTATCAATTACAAGAATTTTTTGAGGGGCTAACCTTTGAAATGACAATGCCCTTTTAAGAAGTGCTTCCTCGACATATCCTGTCACATCCAAAGAATAGTCCCAACAATTGCAACAGCATGAAGAGAGAGACATAGAGAGGGAGAGAGGGAGAGAGAGAGAGAGAGAGATGGACTTCAGTGTTGGTTGACATGTGTCTCTCTTTGCTGTGCTGATACTTTCAGACTTTGAGTTGGCCAGTAGTGGACGTCCCTGAGAGAAGCAGTCACCACCCTCCCACCGAACACCCTCTGCTTTGTTGGGAAGATGATACGAAGCCAGCTTTGCTGCTCCAGATCTTGATTGATAACTGAAAGGAAGCCTGCACCTGTGGGCTGTCGAGGTCAAGCTGTCTTTGGGAGAATGTTTCATCACTATATGCACCTGGCTTGACATGAGAAACTTTAGGAACACTTCCATCCCTTGATGATGGAGTCTTGGCAGTTGAAAGGGGCTTGCGCAAGATGTCGGCATGCACAAGCCAGCTTGTTTTCAGCTTTGCTCATATGCAGGAACCTGAAGCAAACATTGTCTAAGTCCAGGGTAGTGTGGTGAATTCAATTGAATGGTGAAGTCAACATGAGGCCACATTTTGGAGATTTTGGTGTAGCAATCAAGTTTGGGAATGATTTGGAGTGTGTTCATGATTTACCCCCGGGGTGCCCAAGATATTTTGGTCAGTGAGACACATAAACTATATATATAGGTTGCAGTTTGCTGCCCATTAACAATATCTCGGACTCTGCTGCCTAATACTAGGGATGGCACTGATTTAGCCCATTTTTCAAAGGGATTTGGGGGCACACGGGGAACATTGATCTTGACATGGGCTGGAGCATTCAGAAGGTCACTTAGCCACAGAAAAATAATCTGGACACCAGCCTTCTCTTTCAGCATGTCACCAGAAGTTCACATTTCAGACATGGTTAATTAATAATTATATTGTCTCACCTTGGTAATGGAATGGAACAAACTAAAGCTCAATTCAAGTGGACAGCTCAGTTGGTTAGAGCTTGGTGTTGATAACACCAAGGATGCAGGTTTGATCCCCATATGGGACAGATGCATATTCCTGCAATGCAGGTTGGACTAGATGTTCCTCAGGGTCCCTTCCAACTCTACAATTCTATGATTCTAATCCATATAAAACCGAGGCACTGTTGTTGGGTGGTTTCCTAGACCAAATGGGTGGGAGGTGGCCTGCTCTTGTTGCGGCTACAATTCTTCTGAAGGAGTGCGTACACAACTTGAATTGGCCTCCACAGTCACTTATGGTCTCACCGTTAGGACCGTGTTCATGGAAGACAATCTTACTCGGCTACAAGTGATTGCCAAAGAAGAAGAAGACTTCTTGATTCATTGCTGTTTCTTAAGGCTCAGATAGCCTTGGTGGCGCCAAGTGCCTTCCATCAGCTTTGGCTGGTGGCCCAGCTGTAGCTCTTTCTGGACAGCGTTAGCCTAACTTTTGTCTATGCGCTGGCAATCTCTATGTGAGATTACTGCAATTGTTATACATGGGGCTGCCTCTGAAGATGGTTTGGAGACTTCAGCTGGTGCAGAATTTGGTGACCAGGTTGCTCACTGGGGCAAGATCGTTCGAACATACAACACCAATCTTGGCCTGACTGCACTGGCTGCCTGCTAGTTTACAGGTCCAATTCAAAGTGTTGATTTTGATCTATAAACCTTAAATGGCTCAGGACTGCAATATCTCAATGACTGCCTCTCCCCATATGAACCGACCCAGACCCTGCAATCATGATCTGAGGCCCTTCCTGGTGTGCCCCTTCCATGAGAGGTTCAGAGGCTGGCAACTTCATGCACTGTAAGTGAATGGTCTAAGGTGTCCTAATTTCATCCTCCTGTTCCAGAATTATCAAGCTAGTTTCTAGTATTTTCTTTCTGCATATCCATTTTGTTTCAAATGCATCGCTGTGTGTTTGTCCTCTAAATTAAAGGGCACAGAGTTTGCCAGATCCTCTTCTGAATGCTTCCCCTTCTTTATATTTCTTCTTGCCTCTTGTTTACTGTCCCTTGATGCCCTGCAGTTGCTTTATGCTGGGATCACAAGAGTTATGGAAAAAATTCTGCTTTCCAACCCCTGCCCGCTGGGATGTTTCATCATTGCCTTTTAGGCCAAGGCTGTATATGGGACACGCAGAGATGGATTGCGCTAAGTTCTCAGTTCCTTCTCACTTCAGAATCTCAGCCAACAGAAACTGTCCACTCAAAAGCTGCACTCAATTATTCTATGACACAAGATCCTGCAGGAACGCTTGTACATTGTTGCCTGAAATGGAGTGACCTACATTTTAATCACAGCTATATTTACTTTCCCCCTGGTTTATCTTCATCTGGCCCGGGCTTTCTCTTGGCTGGAAACTCAGAAGTGACGGGTAACAGAGCTCTTACTGTGATTTGTGTATGTGTATATGCACTAAAACAGCTACGTATTTCCCCAGTGGAGCCATGGGTCAGAAAAGCATGGAAAATCTTTATACCATGGTTTAAAGCTGGATCCCAAATCTGGCTTGTTTGGAAGCCTTTAACCATAGAGATCATAGTGGGGAGCCAAAGTCAACCATGGATCATGGTTTGTTTCCTGGATCATGCAAAGAAAGCAGCTGTGTATTGGGGTGGTGGGCGGAGCGGAATAACCATGGTACGTATAATGGTTGAATTCACATTGAAATGGAGAATGCCTGTATGTATTTTACTAAGGGTTTAACACTGGAAAACTCCATTTAAGTAGATGAAGCTAGAAAGAGCTTCTAGCTGAGTTGACAATTAAAGGCTGGTGTTTTCTGCTAACCTTCACACGAGTGTTTAACCTTAGATCATGTGATTAAGGTATTCAACTGAAAATCCACCATTCTGAAGGGAGTTGGCTTTTCCCTTTCGTTCCCAGGCACAGTCAGAGAAAGGGTGTGATAATGATGGCTCTCCAGGAGCTGCATAGCCTTAGGCTGGATGCAGGCTAATCCAAGCTATGGGAGAGAGATAGATTTGAGTTTTATTCTAGTCGTAATTAAGTTATAGATTTAAGAAGAAGAACCAATGCTTGAATATGCATGTTTTATACAACCTTCTGGATACATCATTGATTGTATTGTACCTGTTTTGAAAAAGTTCTGGTTAGTAAAGCTTTGAATCATAATTATGGGTCTGGACAATTTTTATTACAAAAGGAGTCAGCTTTTATGCATCCAGTTGCTTCATGCTGAGCAATATAAATATCTGCCTGATATATAAACCAGCCTGATATAACCAGTATGTTTAAGTCCAATTAATGCATGAAGAGGTTAAGACCATAGAGCAGTGCTTCTCAAACTTGTGACCCCCAGCTGTTGTTGGACTGCAACTCCCATCATCCCTAGCTAGGTTAGGGATGATGGGAGTTGTAGTCCAACAACTGCTGGGGACACAAGTTTGAAAAACACTGCCCTAGACTAAGCTGTCCTTCCAGGCTTCGGTAAGTCCCTTCCTGTCAGCTTGGGAGGAAGGCTACCAAGCTTTTAGTTCTCACAGTCCACCATGTGAGTTAGGAGGTCTGAGAACCTTATGCTGGACTAGATCAGCCTTTGGTCTCATTCTGTGGGGCTCCTCTTGTGTTCTAAGCCCCTCCGATTTTGTCCCTTTGAAACCCCAGTTCCAGCTGTTGCTTGGAGCTTTTTTTTTTTTGCCATGGTGCAGCATCCCGTTACAAGCCATACATATCTATATCTGTTTCTACATGCAGAACATTTTCTGGTTTGCTGACGTTTGAATGTCTCCCCTTGTTTCTCCTCTCTGAATCATTTACCATGCAGTGTGTGCTTTTAATCTTTCTGCTGAAACCTACAGGGCTGTGAATAGATGCTTAAACTTCAGATCTCTGGGGATTGTTTGGTACACGGTATATTTTGAAACCATAGCAAGCACACATTGTAGTCTCCCTTCTTATGTGCAAAGATGCTGCATTTGATAAGCATTAAAGATCTGTACAAATTGCATTCGCAACTAAAGTGCCAAACCACAGAAGGAAGTCACCTGAATATTGTCTTATTTTGGGGTGTCAGTAGTGTTTTCTGTTTGTTCTTTTCGTTTGGTGCTTTCTTTGTACAGGGTGACCGCATAGTTCCGCAGCACAGCTTCTTAAAAACAACTATAGCAATTTATAAACACTGCATGTTGCATATTGATACTTCCTGCTTGTCTCTGATGGACGCTAAACTCAAACCAAAGGATTTGAAATGTTTCTTATGCCTCACCGCGTTCCCTCACTGCGAGATGTGAAGCTACAGGGAGCCAGGCAGAGGGCCTTCTCGGTAGTGGCTCCCAACCTTTGCAAAACCCTCCCATCAGATGTCAAACAGATAAACAACTATTTGACTTTTAGAAGACATCTGAAGGCAGCCCTGTTCAGGGAAGTTTCTAATGGCTGACATTTTACTGTGTTTTAAATATTTTGTTGGGAGCTGCCCAGAGTGGCTGGAGTAACCCAGTCAGATGGATGGCATATAAATAAGGAAACAACAACAACAATAATAATAATTCAGAAGGTCCAAGGCTCAATCCCTTGCATCTCCAAAGAGAACTAGGGGACACTCCCTGACTGAACTCTGGAGATCCGCTGCCAATGGTCCGACTCTGTATAAGCCAGCTTGCTATGTTCCTAAATAAGGGCTACTTCTGAATTTAATCAATCCATTTCCCATCGCCTGCTTTTTGTAACAAGGATAGCCAATGTGGTTGGAGCTGATGGGAGCTGGAATAAATCAATACCTGGAGGGCCACAGGTTCCTCATCTTTGTACTAGAACTACAACATGCAGAACTCACTACATGTTGTTGCTGCTTTCAGTGAGGAAAGACCCCAGGCCTCTGTTGTTGAGCTGCTTCAATACCCAAATTCCAAGCTCTCCTGAAGTGAACTTGGGACAAAGGGTGGTCTGTACCAAGGGCACAGCATACTCCAGGTGCAGGATATTGTGAAAGAGGTGCTTGAACAAAGGCACGTTTTTAATGGGACTGGCATTGCATTTCCCCGCATGTCCAAAGCCATGGGTTAGAATGCCGTATGCAAAACAAACAAACAAAAACAATGGAATTGAGCACTCAGTTAAGTGCCTATGGTGGGTCTGAACATCTGATTGAACCAATAAAAACTTAACAACCAAGACTTGCAGTTCTGCAAACATCTGAGGCCCTGACATAGGCTTACCAATGCATTTGATGTGGGAGTGCAAGAAGATCGGAAGTGGATCCAGGGTGCACCAGGGACATTGTGGGTAGAGCTTACATGTTCAGCCCACACGCGGCCAGGGGAATGCCTGACTAGGGCTTAGATGTGCCATGAAGCACCCAAAGAAGGTGGAGATAGCACTTAAACAGCTTTATCTCTAGCTGCAGGACTCTTCCATTAGTAATAATCCTTCAGCTTCATTTCTCTGGAGAACAAGTGGAATCTTTTAATTCCACCTGTCACCAAGAGTTTAGTTTTCAGTAGTCTCCTGGCACATGTCTGCATGTTGAAGAATGCCCCTGTATTACATCTTAACATTTTACTTGGTGCGGGGAATGAGGTGGGTTTGGGCTGGACTTTACCAAGCGGACAAGACTAGATCTAAAAGAATATGCTGAAAATTCAAAGTCAACAATTTAAAAATAAATATTGAGATTCTATAAGGGAAAGAAAAAGATGCAGGTAAGGGGCTCTGTTTGGGGGAACCTTTGCCACAGATACGGCAGTCAGAATGAATGCTGCCAATAGCATGTTTCTGTTTAATTTGCAGAATCCAATAGCATGCAAATCGTTGGGCTTAGGCTGAATCTCATTTACAGAGACTGAATACACACTTCCATTTACTCTGGGTCCAATGCGCTCCAATGGTAAACATGACGTTTTCCACTGTCCACATCTGTACTGCCATTTGACATGCCATTTTGATGCATTTCCCCCCAAACCAGTTTTGATCCAAATTGGAAAAAATTACTACCTAGCTGCTTTTTAAGCTAGTAGCGTGTACACAGCCATAGTGACTAAATCATATTATCGCCACACAAGGGGCAAAAATATTGGTGAAGTTGGTCAGTGATATTGACCACATCAGCAGATGCTCATTTAGTTGGCAGTTAAATCCCTGGTTACAGGCTATAAGAAACTAGGAGGAGCCCTCCTCTGAAGGTCAGGAAGACCTCCAACCGGACTTTATCTCTAGTGTGGTTTCGTAAGAGGGGAGGCTCGCTGATATGGCTGTCCTGGCAGGAGCGGATGGAAGTTGTGGTTCAAAACAGCTCATGACTACCAGGTTAGGGGAGACTGCTTTAAACCGTAGTCATGAAACACACAGGTGGCAATGCTATGTCTTCTTCCAGTGCCAGGTACTAGGCAGTAGTCAGTATCAATAAGCAACAAGCAGTGTCAAAAACCCACTTTTTTAATACATAAAGAAGACAGCCAACTGTTCTGTCTGAGAAGTCCTGGGAACTGTCAAGAATGTTGCTGTCGAGAGATTTCCTGGCATGCGATTTCTAAGGGAGTTCAGCATTGACTTTCTGGTGAGTATCTTTCTTAGAAACTCAGCAAAATAGATAACATTTTTTCCTAATCTTTGGAGCGCTCTTTATGAGAGCTTCGTGTTTTCCCCATGCTACTCCCTAGGGAAATATGTTGCTTCTTAATAACTTAGAAATTACTTTTTTAAACAAGCGTAGAGTCAATAAGCAGCGGATGAATACCCTTATGCCCTCATGTTTGCAATACTAATTTGAGCACTATGGAGGGGTATGTTTTATGAATATATTCGGCCACTTGAATCCCCCTCCATTTCAGTGAGGGGTTTGTGTGTGTGTGTGTGTGTGTGTGTGTGTGTGTGAAAAGCTGGCAAAAACGCTAATAGTTTTGGATTCAATAGCTTGTGATAATAAAGCATAAAATTGCTGCTACTACTACTACTATTATTATTTCAATTTCTTACCCACCCTTCACTATAAGGTCCCAGAGTGAGTTACAGCAGTTTAAAAATGTATATTAAAAACAGTTTAAAACAAATTACAGTCACAGGAATAGAGTGGACCCCCAAAAATATATATCTCATATATCTAAGGCCTTGTGAAAGAGGTGAATCTTTAGCATATGCTGGAAGCCAGATAACGAAGGTGAGACACACCTCTGAGGAGGGGATGAGTTCACAACTTAAGAGTTTCCACAGAGAACACCCTCTCCTGGGCCAGCCCCTCAAGCTCTTGAGGGCAGCCAAACTATCAAGAGGGTCCCCTGTGCTGAGCTTGACACCAAAGAATGTCATGGCCCTCACTGCCGGATGGAGAACCCAACTCTTCTTCTGCCAAAGGCTTTAAGGTTCAGATCAGATTGGTACGTAAGGCAAACCACAGGCTGCAATGTTCAGCAGGAAGGTAAGCGGGAGGATACATGGCTAAGCATATGCTAAGGCGTTGACCCAACAAGTGACACTCCCCCTGCTACTTGCTTTTGAAGAGAAGGGAGGACACAGCTACTTGCGCAGCAAGAGGCCAGAGTCCTGAGACTGAGCAACCAAACAGTCACTCCGAGAGGTTCAAGTGCCTCTGTGAGGTTTGCTTGCACTGACGTCTCTGTGGAGATGGTGGCAGAGTCAGGGCCAGCTCAGCAACAGACTCAGGGCTCAGCCACGCTTCCATTTACCCCGATTCTTTCCTCTTGGAAAACCTGCAGTTTAGTGCCGAATTGAAACAAACGGCAAAGGGGTTTTCTACAGATTGCCATTTGCTCCAATTAGCGCTAAAGAGCGGGTTTTCTGCAGGAAAGGAAAGTGGCAGGGGAAAGGCAGAACTACCCGAACCCATGCCAAGAAAGCACGGGACAAGTGGAAAATCACTCAGAGCCCTGCTTGCAGAAGTGTGGGTGAGCTCTTACTTCCACTCACCTCTTCCCTGACAGGCGGTGGTGCTCGAGTCTGTTCTGCAGCACAAGGCACTGGTTTAGGGCTGCCCAATATCCCAGAAGTTGGGCTCTCCTTTGACAACCCACTTGGAGCCTCCTCCATGCCACTGAACCCTTCCCTAAGGGTTCCCTCCCACTACAGCCATCTTGCTAGGATGTTCCCCAGGGTCCTTCAACTCTCTGAGCTCCTTCTATTCTTCCTTGGGATTTGACAGTTCCCTGCATGGCACTTCTACAGGACTTACGACATTATCCCCCCGCCTGTGCCTGTGCGCACACCCCACCAGTCATCCGGCTTGGGCTTCCTTTGATAGCGTTCATGGAACCTGGCAGTCAATTTTCCTTCCATTTTCATTCAAAATTCCTACAATGCCGTGGAGTGCCCCTGATATAGCATCACTCTGGGGCATTGTGGAAAACTGAAATTGCAGCTCCTACTGGGGCGACGTCAGGGACGCTCCATGGCATTGCAGGAAATTAAAATGTCATCTCGAAGCCAGCATTCATGGTACTGCTGCTGCCCGCTACCAGGTACACGTCAGAGACATTCTGCTGACGGTCTTCTTCCCTGGAACAAACAGGTCTGTCTTATCTGTGACCTATCAAGCCAAATGTAGCGCACAGGTTGTGCAGTCAGTCCACCAATGGGTGCAATAAATCTGCATTTGGGACTGGGTTCTACAAAGGGATTGTCAGGAAAGCCATGATGGATGGGCTGTGGGCTGCATTTGGCTGGCTGGCTTGGTCACAACTTGCACAGGCCTGCTTTGAAACAACAGAAGTATGTTTCAGCCGTAGCTGGAGAGAAATGTATAAATACCCAGAGGTTTTATTACATGCACGATAAGAATGAACTCAGCAAAATGCAAGCACACAGGAATGATGCAGAAATGCAGAGAGGAGTTATTTGATACTCTGGCCTAGATCTTCCAGGGCCCTCTGTTGGCTCTCTGATATCAATGAGTATGTTGCTACAGGATTGGTTTTCAGCACAGGGCTGTATTTGTAAACACTGACATTCTGGATTCATTTTGCTTTTCGACTTGCCCACTTATCAAGATCTTTCTTCAAACCAGCACGCTCAGACCAAATAACACAAGAAGAATACTATAATTACTCCCACAGAAACACAGGCTGTTACAACCTGTTCTATTAATACAAGGGAGTTTCCCAAGGCAGCTATTAATACTGCTACGTAAATGCTTTTAGCATTACACAGCAGCAAAAGTAAAACTTTTGTGGTTTAACCCACTTAGATGATCCTTATATGTAACTAGATTAAAAAACCCCAAAAACAACTTTGGGGGACCATTGTTAGTAATTTGACAGTTTCCTTCGGGTTTTGTTACTAGATCTGCAGTGGGGTGCTCTTTTGGTCAAAACCTCTGGGCAAGGGGAAATTTTATAAAACACATCTGGGACATATTGCACTATGCATGAAATAGCCTTGATTATCAAGTCTAGACTGAGTACTAAACTGTTCAGTTTCACAGCTTGTGCAGTTGCTAACTTGCATGATGGATACAGAAATGGCATCTTCTGCTGTGGTTCTTCGTTGGGTTGATGCAAGTTCACCCACTGCATCAGGTTCAAAGCTTTTTATCCACAAACCATTACAGAGGCTGACCTCCACAAGGTAAATAGTGATGGCCAGCAACTTGGATGACTTTTAAAGGGAGTTGGAGAAATTCACAGAGGTCAAGGCTATATATTCACAGGACTATATATATTAGCTTCAGCTTCAGAAGCAACATTCCTCCAAATGCCAGTTCCTGAGGAGCGCAAGTGGGGAAAATGGGTGGTATTCAACTAAGTTCTACTCAGAACAGTCTCAACGAAATGAAGATGACTAAGACAGGCCCTTTAATTTCAACAGGTCTACTGTGTGTAAAACTTAGTTGAATAATCACCCAGTGTTTTTGTGGGCTTCCCATAAGCATGTGCTTGGCCAATGTGGGAACAGAAACCTGGGAGAGGTTGACCTTTGGTCTGAGCTTTTCTAAATGCTTCTGTGAGCACCACAATTACCACAATTGGCTATGTGCTATTTGACAAGGTGTTAGGGTGTATTTCTGATGCCACTAAAACATAAGTTGAGTTTTGCTGGATCAAACCAAAGGTCTACCTAGTCTAACATCCTGTGTCCAATACTAGCCTCTTGGAAGCCTACAAAGAAGGATTGTTGTTGTTTAGTTGTTTAGTCATGTCCGACTCTTCGTGACCCCATGGACCAGAGCACGTCAGGCACTCCTGTCTTCCACTGCCTCCCACAGTTTGGTCAAACTCATGCTGGTAGCTTTGAGGACACTGTCCAACCATCTCATCCTCTGTCGTCCCATTCTCCTTTCCCAACATCAGGGTCTTTTCCAGGGAGTCTTCTCTTCTCATGAGGTAGTCAAAGTATTGGAGCCTCAGCTTCAGGGTCTGTCCTTCCAGTGAGCACTCAGGGTTGATTTCCTTAAGAATGGATAGGTTTGTTCTTCTTGCAGTCCATGGGACTCTCAAGAGTCTCCTCCAGCACTATAATTTAAAAGCATCAATTCTTCAGCAATCAGCCTTCTTTATGGTCCAGCTCTCACTTCCATACATCACTATGGGGAAAACCATAGTTTTTACTATACGGACCTTTGTTGGCAAGGTGATGTCTCTGCTTTTTAAGATGCTGTCTAGGTTTGTCATTGCTTTCCTCCCAAGAAGCAGGAGTCTTTTAATTTTGTGACTGCTGTCACCATCTGCAGTGATCATGGACAAAGGAGGATATGAAGAAACAACTCCTATCATACAATACATATTTAAAGCACATGGCTTCCCCCAAAGAACCCTGGGAACTGTACCCAGCACCCTTAAGAAACTACTGTTCCTAGGATTCTATTGGGGAGGCCACATGTTTTGAATGTATGGTGGATGTGACCCACTTTGCAGCAAAAATGAGCCTTGTGGCAGCATCAAGAGCTTCTGGTTATATAAGCGAAGTTCTTCTAACATGATCACATGCCAGAAGAGAAACATTTTGCAATGATGGAAGGGGAAGTGGTGGTGTTGTGGTGAGGGGAGACTCCATACAAATTTTTCTTTCCAAATCTGCTTCACCAGGAGCCTTGGAAGCTCTGCATGAACCTTTCGTTTTATGTTAAAAAGAAGTGTGAGAAAGGATTTGCTTTTAATGATCTGATGACTTCATCATGTGGGAAAGGTTTACATTGCAGAAAGCCATAACACTTTGCCTGAGGGGAAGCCACACCTTTAACGACAGAAAGGGTTCATTGTGAACCCGATGCCAATTTGGAGGGAAAAGAAAACCCTACCGTGATCTAAACCCTATAGTTTATAGGATGGTCCATGCCCAGTAACATCCGATTTGGAATATCGCAGCTGCCATATGAAATCCTCAGCAAACTCATGCTTCTTTATATATTGGCAGAACATTTTGCTATAGCTATTTTTCCTTTCTACAGCCATTTCGACTTCTTTTTTGTATTTTCCACAGCACAAAAGTACTCAGAAGAGGCTTTTACCCAGGTTAACTGACTTTAATCAGGGCTTAATTTGACCAGACTTTATCAGGGTTTCACTTTAGAGTTTGCTTTCATTGTAAGGCTGTATTATTTTTACTACTAGTAAAAATTTAGATTTCTTACCTGCCCTTCACCATGAGGTCCTAGGGTGGAAAGGGGGCGTGTGTTATTGTTTTGTGTTTGGTTTTACTTATTGACTTGCTTTTTATCCTGTATTTTTTTCTGCGAACTGCCCTGAGATCTTCTGACGAAGGGGCGGTATATAAATCCAATAAATAAATAATAAACAAGTGGAGAGAGAAAAAAATCACAGTGTGAAAAACAGTTAAAACGTATCACGAGAATAGGAAGGGTCCTGCAATACAGTGGACGCTCGGGTTGCGAACGTGATCCATTCAGGATGCACATTCGCAACCTGCGTCTGTGCACGTGTGGGTTCCGATTCGGTGCTTCTGCGCATGCGCAAAGCGCGATTTAGCACTTCTGCGCATGCGCAACCGCAGAAATCCGGAAGTAACCCACTCCGGGTTTCTGCGGTCCGCAACCCGAAAAAAAACGCAACCTGAAGCGACTGTAACCCGAGGTATGACTGTATATATACCTCAGTTGTCAAAGGCCAGCTTAAAGAGGTGCGTCTATAGCATCTGACCAAAACTAAGCAACAAAAGGTGCCATGTGTTCATTACAATGGTACCTCGGGTTACAGACGCTTCAGGTTACAGACTCCGCTAACCCAGATATAGTACCTTGGGTTAAGAACTTTGCTTCAGGATGAGAACAGAAATCGTGTGGTGGTGGCATGGCGGCAGCGGGAGGCCCCATTAGCTAAAGTGGTACCTCAGGTTAAGAACAGTTTCAGGTTAAGAATGGACCTCCAGAACGAATTAAGTTCTTAACCCAAGGTACCACTGTACTTGCAGCATGTGAAGGAACAAAGGAACAAAGCTCCTTGGAGCATGTGCCGAGTGCCTCTCCTCTACCACAGCCAACTAAATCACACATCTCAGATTATGGGGAAGGGCAGCGTGATTTCTAGGAAGGCTCCAGCTGCAAGCCTAGCAAGCAGGCCCTGTTCTGGAAAGACTCATAACTTTGAACGGCATTACCATATGAAGGGGTTTGTAACGCAAACTGCTGTGTAAAACCTCACCCCACCCCCTCTGCCGCCTTCATGGCTTGCTGTATATCCTTTATTGCCGATGCATTATGCAGCCTCAGCCGCCGCTCAGTATCCTTCCTCTGTATAAAAAAAGAAGTGTTACTTTTATGAGCGATGGTATGTTTCTGAGCCTTTGTCCATCCTAGGCCTCACGTCCGCTTGTGCAGCTTCCTCTGAGGCTTTACTGCTTCACAGCAGGGTGTTAATTTCCTGTTTTGAGTCTGTCACAGGCGAATTCACAGCCCTTATGGTTGTTTTTTTAAAAAAAGAAAAATAAGAAGAAAAGGGGGGGGGGAATTAATGAAAAGCCCCCTGCACTGCTGACAAAGCCACTAATAAAGCTCTAAAGTTTAAAGGTGGCCCTAGTGGTTCCTCTCAGAGTAGCAGGGCGGGAAGTCTTTTTTCTCCTCTTTTTAGATGCACTGTTATCCCTCCTCCGCTGGCTCGTTCTTTCATTTGAATTGCAGCTGCACAGAGAAGTCTCAGCCAGTCCTATTCACATTTGGAAATAACGTTTGCAGTCCCAAAGGCCGGAAGGCTTTCGCGAGCTTTTCAAATGGATACCGGGGCTCTAATGTAACTTTTGAAAGTTAGCGGTGAAAAAACACAAGAGCAGGGGACTGAATAACAACAATGCAAAAAAGAGAACAGAAATTTGGACGAGGTTCTGGTTAAGGGCACATTAAACGGCATGACAGATAGGGAGGCGTGTTATCCTTGTTTTTGGAGTCTTGTGAAGCGGAAACATTCGCCTTGCGCATTCCTGAAACGCTTCCCTCAGCTGGTTTCTCGTGCATTCTTACATAATAAGATCCCTGCTGGATCAGGCTGACCGAGTCCAGCATCCTGTACCCACAGTGGCCTACCAGATGATTCAGTGGGAAGCAGAAAAGCAGGTTGCATTCTCAGGGCATTATGGGGCCCTTGTGCCCTGCTTTCCGGCAGGCCTCCTATGCTTTTAGCAGCTGTAAAATTCAACAAATTCAGTTTTCCCACAGTTGGAGTGACAGCGACAGAGGAAACTTCATTTGCTCTGTCTGTTACGGAGCTGCCACAAGGTACTTGCCCCCAGAAGATATTTACCCTACTGCAGGAAAAGAAAAAAATGGAAGCAACATATCTTTTGCTAGCGTGTCTACTTACCGTATTTTTGGCAGCAAACTGCACTGTACTCCTCTTTTACAGATGCACACAACTGAAGCAGAGGCCCAAAGCAAAGAACCTAAAAGGAGTCTTCTGGATCAGGCCAATGGCCCATCTAGTCCATATTGGTGTTCGGGTGGTATTTGAGAACTTGCAGTATCTCAGAGCCAAGCTATAAATAATCTGGCCCATCACAAGTTCTCAAATGTTTCTTAACACAATGATGTTAATGCGGGAATAAGGGGGAGCGTTTGCAGCAGAGAATCATCAGGCAGGGCTGCTTAACCCTCCCCGCTACCCTGTTAATTCACCCCTCACAGCGTAGTGCAACACTCTGTTTCCTACTCTTACTTTGGGTCTTGGAGCATGTCTGAAAAGGGGGAAAAATTGCTTGGGCAAAGCATTTTGTGTGTGAATGGGTGGGTGGGGAAAGGGTTAAGTACTGCTGCAGCTTGCTAAGTCCTGCAAAAGCACTCTTCCTCCTCATGGGTGTTACAGCTGGCCAACTCGAGCGTTAGGGAAGCCTCTTCCCCTGCAGATGTTTCAACTTCAACTTTGATCAGCCCCAGAAAGTTTAAGATCAGGGGAGATGAGAACTTGGGTCCAATACTCCTATCTGATAAGCTCACTCCATCAGCTTTGCTGTGACAGACCAGTTGCATCGGGTCTCCTCTCCCGCAACTGTCACCTGGGAACAGCCATTCCGTCAGATGTCCTCTGTGCTGAAGATGGGAAGCCGTCCTCATTCCATCAGCTTTGCTGAAAGACCAGCTGGCTCAGGGACCTCCTACCCCTTAACTGTGCCATCTGGTCATCATAAGAACAACTGTTTAAGAATTGGTGCCTGAGTTTGATTTCCCCCTCTTCCCTCCCTGTTCCTTTTCCCTTGTGTGTTCTGTGTGTTTTAGATTGTAAGCCCCCAGGCAGTGACTGACTAGTTTTAATGGATTGTGTTTAACCACTCTGGCAGCCTTTTTGCTGAGGAGTGGGGTACAAATGCTCTAAATAACAAACAAACAAACAAACAAACAAACAAACATAAGCCAATATTATTATTCCCTTGCTGCAGATGGGGACGCTGAGGCAACAGCAGCTTCCTAGCGCTACCTAGTGGCTTGCCTGGGTGAACTTGTGCCTGAAATGAAATTTGAATTGGTGGCTCACAGTTCACAGCCTTTCTGTGAGCTGGCGCTCTTCTGTGAGGAAGTGGTTGGGATATTACATGAAACTAATTCCAGCCCATTATTGGTCCATACTGACGGCTAAAAACGTCCCACCCACTTCTAACAGGCCGCCAAAGGCCTGGTTATAGAGGAATTTTTTTGCCTGGCACCTAAAAGTTGGTTGAAGTCATGCTAAAGTCATGTTTGGGTCTGCCATCTTGATTCAAAATGGCGTCTGGTGTCCAAACATGAATGAAGACAGCCACTCCCACCTCAGGAACACTCATGCCAAGTTTGGCAACGATATCTTGAGGGGCGGCAAGACCCATCGAAGATGGACAGGCTATTTTCCAAAACATTTGTTTGATTTTTATTGGGTTGGGATGAGGAAAGAAGTCATAACAATGAAGTGGAAGGAGTGGTTGGGATGAGTGACATTGTGCATCGAGATCCCCAAGACACCCCCCAAAGAAAAACACAATTGACACTTAATTTTTGTTTAAGGTTTTTGGCATAATTTTGGCCACAGCTTTATTCAAATTACAGCAATGTGAGTGGTTGCTTAGGCATTGGTAGCACTAACTGACCCCGCACGGGGACAGCTCTGACATTCGCACCCCCCGCAAAGTCAGCAAGGGTAAGTCACCTGGGGAGAGAGACGGGACTGGGAACCATGCCTCACCTCTCCCCAGAATGCTCCCAGGGGCTTGCGTGGCCCTAGCCCCTTGCCAGGGGGTTTCGGACAAAAGCATGGGGAGCCCCTGGGTTCCTTTAACGGAAAACCCTTGAAGCAGCAGCAGCATTTTGGAGGGGCAGGCACAGCCGAATCCATACCCCTCCACCAGCAGCAGCATTTTGGAGGGGCAGGCACAGCCGAATCCATACCCCTCCACCAACCAATTCCAAGACCAATGCCTAACCGCAAACCTTACAAGTTGTGACGATTTGCTACGCAGTAGGCAAAAACCAAGTGGCACACACTAATCAGCCAAATGGACAAAATTCCTACCAGGCCCCTGCCCCAAAGCAGACGACCCCATGACAGGCATAGCAAGGTCAAGCAAACAGCCTAAAATTAGGGAAGGGAGGGCGGGTGATCCGAAGTAAGCAGCAAAAAGAGGAAGTTCCTCGCTGCGAGCATTGTATTTAACAAATAGGGCTGTCAATCAACAAATGGCAACATCTAGATTTCCCCAGTAACAGCCCGCCCCTGCTTAAAGGATGGCCAAACCATTTGCCTAGTAACAGTGAGGTGTCCTGTCAGCCCCGTCCGCAACCTGTGCTCTCCATGAGGGAGAACACACTTTGTAGGACATATGTCCAAACTAATCAGGGAGTGCTTATTACTTTGTTAATGAGTTAGAAAGGGCTTCTTTGGGTGAACCCCCCCCAAACATTTCCTATAACCATTATACAGCACCAACAAAGTGACATTAAGTGCAGTACCTTATCCATGCTTAATAAGATGTTAATAAGACCTTAGGAAGAGTGGAAAGATAATCTTATTGTGCAGGGAGTTGCCTCTCTGCTACTTTTTAAAGAAAACAGGTAGGAGAGGTGTACTTTTGTGCTGTAGGAGATTTGTCTCTGTTGCACATCCTTCAAGGAAAATGATGGAAAGAGGTGGGAAAGGGTCATCAAATAATTGGGGGGGGGGGGAATAAGCCCAGTCGTTCAAAATGAATAAATAATAAAAGGCAATTTACTACAGCACATACAACCTGGTTCTGTTCATTTCATCACTGAACTTGGCTTCTTCCTCTCTCTGCCTGACCAGAGGTTGCTGTCTATGAGGTGGGGAGTGGGACCATCATGTTTCTTTGGGATCTAACACACACCTTCATGGAAATCGATGGATACCTCTTACAACTGATCAGTGCAACAGGCTGAGAAAGAGACAAAGAGAGCAAGATGTGCAATTTAAACAGCCAGCCAGCTGAAACATATATACATATCTCCCCCAAACAGTTTCAAGTGCAGAGCTGAGGGCTGTTTGTTGAAAATATATCCTCACCATAGTCTCACTGTTGATCCGTCTTTTAAGGCAAGAACTGCACTGATCTCTGACCAAACCTCATGGGGGCCTCCACCACATTTCCAAAAACATTGGATTCTTCCGGACTTTTATTTGTTCGTGGGTCATCCATTGTGGTCAGCCATGTAGCCATTGCTGCTTCCTGGTACTGATTGGGGAAATTGAAATTTGCATGCTTGCTCAGTATTGGAAACAGATGAGCAGAACTTAAAGAGATGAGTCAGATTTGCTTGGAGCCAAAGGCAAGATTGATGTAGTTAACCAGGTCTCTTTTGCGGCTTGCATGTTCACGGTTCATATTGGTGCATCTAATATAGGTTTTGAAAAATAGCTGCAATTAAAGTAAACACCCACGGTTTACATGGGCATTAGAGTTTGACTCCTGGGATCTAAGCTTTCTCTTTTTCTTTCAAGAATGCTGGTGAGCCTATCATTTCATGTGAAATCAAGAGTGTATGTTTTTCATACACTCTTCTGGCAGCAGAGGGGGAGAGGGGGAAGATAGAAAGAAAGATGAGGTATGTGAGTTTCCTAAGCTCTGGTTCCTTTCCCATTTAAACACACTTAAGAAAACTCCAGCCACCTTCCAATCATGAGCTCCCATTAAGGAAACATCAACCAAACATCTTGAGCTATTGACAAGCAATCTTCCTGACAAAGGGAATGACAGACCAACCTCTGTAACAAATGAAGTGAAAATTTGAGTTGATCAAGGATGCAATCATTGAATCAGAAGCAATCAAATGAGCACTCAGGCCCAATTCATACATTACATTAAACCATAGTTAATAACAAACTATGGTTTCAAGTGAGCAAGCAGTATGCCAAAAATAAACCTTGGTTTCCACACATAGTTCATTTGCAAAGAAACAAACCACAAGCCTGTGTTCCGATATCACAACTGTGGGATAACCAGCCTCATATAACCAACATGCTTAAGTCTAATTAATGTGCAAAGGGGTTAATACCATAGAGTAAGCTGTCCTGCCAGGCTTAGCTATGTCACTTGCCTTGGGAGGAAATAGGTAATCAAGCCTATTGTTTCCCTCAGTCTACCTGAGAAGCTCAGTGTGTGAAGAGGTTACATGGCTCTCATCAGCCATTCTGGAGTTCCTTTACCAATAATCCAGGAACTTTTACCATTTTGAAACTAAGTTTTATTGCCTGAACAACTTTTCTAACCGATGTACAGTGGTACCTTGGGTTAAGAACTTAATTCGTTCTGGAGGTCCGTTCTTAACCTGAAACTGTTCTTAACCTGAAGCACCACTTTAGCTAATGGGGCCTTCTGCTGCCTCCGCGCCGCCGCTGCATGATTTCTGTTCTCATCCTGAAGCAAAGTTCTTAACCCGAGGTACTATTTCTGCGTTAGCGGAGTCTGTAACCTGAAGCGTATGTAACCCGAGGTACCACTGTATGGAAAAGCACATGAAACATGACCTTCATAAAATTTGCAGGTAAGCAAAATTTTAAATATACTGAGTATGTTGTCTTTTCCTATGCTAGGCGAAGAGGGAAATTTTGTAACTCACTTGGAAGGGCACATTTTAAAAATCTAATGGCCTATATTTCCATGCTTTGCTTTGCTGCATATTTTGTGACTTTAAGTCTCTGCTGGGGCTTTCTCACCAAAGAGTACTTGGTAGCCAGGAATTCTTATATAGCACCACCACCAACAAGCCAGACTCTTGTCAGAGTCTGCCAGAGGCATGCCAACAGTGGTATAAATTTTAATAATTTAATAATTATTAAATAATTTTAAATAATTTTAATAATTATTAAATAATTTTAAATAATTTTAATAATTATTAAATAACAACAACAACTCAGTCTAAACCCCCCTCTTATTTATTTATTTATTTATTTATTTTGATGGAACTCTTTATATGGGATTTTGTATATAAATTTTCCCTTAGCTCTTTTTGCTGGCCCATGTAGGACTAGCGTGGATAGTTGGCCCTGGTGAATATTTGTTTTCTCCCCTTATGGCTTTGAGCTATAGGCTACCACTAAAACGAGACTGCATTTTAAGTTGCATTTTAAATTGTATTCTAACTTATATTTTAATCAACTGTTTGGGTTTTTTGTTTGTTTTGTTTTGAATGTTTTTACTGTATTTATATTCTGTGTTAGCTGCCCTGAGCCCGGTCTTGGCCTGGGAGGGCGGGGTATAAATAAAAATTCATCATCATCATCATTATTATTATTAATAATAATAATAGCATTGGAGCAGCAGACTTGGAACTTTTCAGCTGCATGCATCAGCACACTGCATTCACATTAAATCATAGCTTGTTTTTAACTATGGTCCAATGTGATGTGCAAACCAAGCTCTAGCCTAACTCTCTACTGCAGACAAAGAAAATCCACATGTGGCCAGGTTATCCTGGCCAGGAATGGCTGTAACAGTCAAACCAGCTGGCATTAGGCATTCTACCACTATTGTTATCCAGGGACAAGATGGAATCAAGGATTAACCCCAGACTATGTTCTCCTGATTCTTTAGTGATAGTGCAACCTTATATAGAACAAACTGTGAACATGGTTCCTGAAGCTTAGAATATCACCACTTCCAATCACGGGTTCAGCATCTTCACAGCTTCACTTGATTTTGATGGGATGGAGAAATAGATTTGATTGCCATCAGAATACTGATGACACTTCTCTTCTAATTCCCCAACGACCACTCCCAACAGCATCATACAGATGTTAAATAGCATTAGCAGTTGGTCACCAGTATTCATGATTTGCTGTGTCATTACTGACCTCCAAGAGAACTTGCAGAGATTCTTCATGAAATGAAATGAAGCTAATATTTACCTGAAAATACAGCCTCCGACAACTGCAAGATGAAGTAACCACAGAGACCTGAGGAAGATGGATTTTGGGGGCTCGCCCCTTGAAAAGCAATCCTGGGGAGTTTTGTGAGCTTAACAGGGAGAGAAGAAAGCAGCTGCTGTCTTGACAGGATCAGAAACATCAGAGCATGATCATTAGGGGAGCTGAAAAGCACCGTTTGTCTGTATAACACGAAATACAAAATGAGGACTATTCATTAGAGCCAGTAGTAGCTCACTGCCAAAAGCAAGTCATTATTGCAATGAATAGTAACAGGGGAAGAGAGGAAAGCAGGAAAGACAGTTGAGGGGAGAAAAAGACCTGCCAAGCAATTACTAATATTTAATCCCAACTGAGACAAAAGGCAGTTTTGAAGGTCCCTGAGCAAAACACAATGGATAAGAGCTGTTAGTGGTAACCCTGCTTCTTCTGAACCTCTGACATTTGTGGCAAAGGGGAGGGCCTTCCTCCCTGAACTTTCTGTTAGTTAGAAAGAGCTGAGATGTGAGAGATGGAAGCAGGAAGCAGGCTGGGCAGCCAAGATACAGAGCCATGCCTGATTTCTTCTGGAATCCAAGGCTGTCGCTATGGGAGAAGCAAGACTTTTTGGGGCTGTGAATGCTGTGAGCCTCTCCATCGTAGGCTTAGCTTGTATATATGTGTAAATAAACCATATGCTATAAAGACACCACAGTCTCTGCTGTCCTTCATTCCAAGAAAACCGAATCTTGGGTAAGCACCTGCAACCCCTGGAAACTTGCGCCACTCAGAAATCAGGGTGGTGTGCAAGAATATGAAGAAAAAAATGCTGGTGAATTTTCATGAGAACTTCAAAAATATCTATCACGTATCGTTGTGGAAATATGGAGAACGGAATGTAAGATTTGGGAAAAGAGAAATGCAAAGAAATGGATTTGCCCATCTCTGTCAAGCACTAAAACTGCTCAGCTTTAACAAGTCTAGATTGGTGCCATCTTGGTTTCAGCAAAGCTTTCTCTCACCCTCTTATGCCACTCCCAACTCCTTAAACAATATTTTCAAACCGTTGGGGCTTATTCCCTGTTGTCCCTGTGTTGAAAGCAGACTTGCAAAACTGTCAAGACAATTTATGACGCCGGCAGCAAAATGCACGTAACTCTTACTGTAAAATGCACAACTGTTTCAAAGTTAGCAACATTAAGTCGGCAACGGAGGGCATATGAAATCATACTGGGCTAAGTGGCGGTGAGTTATCTTGCCTGCCTCCCATTACAAATAGCTCTCATTAGCTTTGGTGAGAGAACAGTGGCTCCTGACGAAACAATTTGAGCTAGAAATATGGGCTAACTGAATGATTCAGCTACTTTGCTTGGAGCATGGGTTGCAGTCTCTGATTTCTCCCTTCTAGGCACACATTCCAAATCTGATTATGAGTAACCGCATGGAGGTGGTGGGGGCAAAAGGCTGTGCATCACATAAGAATTTTTGCCGTGCATTCCTGCATAGTTCCATTTAGCTTTACAAGCAAGAAACACGGACGGCTGGATTTATGATTATGAACGGGGGTATGGAAGGGTCAAAAGCCAGTTCCTTGAATTTAAGTGTTGATGCAGAGGAGAAGGAAGTTGGAAGGGGCTGAGGGGTACTTTGCCAGGAACATGTATATCTGGAAATAAAATACAGCTTTAATGAATACAATCAAACAAGTTTGTTGGGAATATAGAAAATGCATCCGGCATGAGAAAAAGGAACAAGATGCAGGAGAGGCACAAAACAGCACATCTGAGTTCAGCCTTGGAACCTATTTTAAATACCACATGTCATTGCCATCACGCAACGCTGCCTGGCCCTAGAGGGTAAGCAACCTTACCAAAGAAACACAGTTGAAGGGAAACTACTTAAGCAGTTTGGGGTTCATTTCAGCTTATGTGTCCAAAACGAACCCAGTTTTTCCTCCAATGTTTTGTCCCCTTGACGTGTTTTCTTCATTTTGAGAGTATGTGCGGTTGGGAAATTCTGATCCCCAGTAGTCCTATGTTGTCAAAAGGTCAAGCGTACGTATGAATATGATAACATCTGGCTCAGGCCTAGAATTTGGATCATTTCACCAGGCGTGGAGAACCTTTGGTCTTCCAGATGTTGCTGAACTACACCTGACAAGGGATGGTGGCCAGGGATGATGAGAGCTGAAGTTCTGCAACATCTGGAGGACCAAAGGTTCCACACATCTGCATTATACTAGGATTAGTTACTAGGAGGTCGGTGTGGCAGGAATCACTTTTCAACGCTTGTATGAGAGCAATACCCATATCCTGATATTAAGTGTTAAGACATTAAGCTTTAAGCCAGAGGTTTAAGCTGGATCCACGTCAGCCATGGCTTCACTATGACCCTTTTGCTTTCTTTAGCAATGCCGTTTCGAAAGTGTTGAGCAGCCTCAAGGGACAGCAACCACCATTTTACTACATATCTCCCCCATAGCCTCCATTGAACGCTTTCTATGGACTGCGAGTTTCTCCTCTCTTTTGATTCTGACCGCTATTGTAGTGCAAAATTAACTGCTGCTTCCATAGAGGAAGGAAACTTCAGGAAACAGGTGACATAATATGAGGCTAGACTTTCAAAGCACACTTCCTCCACCAGATCAAATTTGTTCCGTATTAGATTTTAGAGAAGGAAATGGTATGTTATTTTGGTGTGTTCCTTGGCTGCAGGACAAGACATTTTAGAACAGAAATGCCTTCTGCTGCAGAAGGATTCAGTATCCCACTCTGGCTACCTCAGGCTGGAGTGGGTCATATCATTTGTAGATCTACCCTATGAACTGAAACTGCGGAGGATCCAATACAGCTGTATTCATGACATCTTAATTCCCGTTGATTTCAGTGGGACAAGGCAGAATCATCTTGTGGGAGTGGGACCAAGCTGTGGAAAAATATCTTCTGGATTACTTACAAAAGGCTGCTTTTCCTAAGAATTTAAGAACCACCCTGCTGCTGGATCACACCAAAGGCTCATCTAGCTCGGCATCCTGTATCACAGTGGTCCCCCCACCCCCAGAAGCCCACTAGGAGGACTCCAACAACATAACTCGCTCTAGCAGTTAGCCCTAATGAATGGTATTCAGAAATATTATGTTATTTATTTATTACTAAATTTGTATTCTGCTCTTCATCTGAAGATCACAGGGTGGTTCCCCAACATAGAAATACAAAATGAGAACACAAAATACGGAGAGAATAATTGGGTGCACTCTTCCCACCTTGGATCAAATCTGCGCTTCCAGGTGTCATAAGAAAGCTGCAGAGATAGGGCAGGATAGTGCACACCCCAGAAATGATCTCTTTCAGCTTTTGCCTTCTGGAAGAAGGTACAGGGTTATAAAGACTAGGACTAGCCGTCTGAGAAACAGTTTCTATCCAAATGCGATTTTGGTTTTAAACACAGTGTAAGGTAGTCTCTATGGGAGTATATTGTATTTAATTATGGGGTATCAGAGTTTTTAGGGGCTAACCAGGCTGGGATAGCTGGAATAGCAGGCTTGTTGGTTTTTAAATGTCTGATGTAGATTTTTTTCAATTTCGTTGTTCTGTAGGGGACAATGACAATAAAGATTATCGTATCATATCTGTCAGGGAACTGACATCGGAGCTAGAAGCGGAGGGAAGGCTCTCAAATGATGCTGGAGAAGGGCCCAGCAGGGAGAGAGGCAGCTCCGCAGATGGGGAAGCAAATCAGCGCAACACCAGGGATAAAGAGGGGCTGATGGGGGAATCGGTGAGAGGGCTCCAGGACTCTTCACCGGACACCAGCGGGGAGAGCACTGGTCCCCCGCTACCCACGCCCACCCTGCGCAGAAGACTTCCACGCAGAGAGAGTGGGAGGAGACTGGGTGTCAAACAACTTTTATGTTGGAAAAGATTTAAGAAACGCCCACTGACGGATTCTGCTAGCGACTGAGGCAGCCACGAAGTGAAGGGCTGCTCAGACTGAAAGGTTTAGCAAGGCAACAAAGCCTGGAGAGGCGGCAACTTACGCACGAGCAACCCATACACATTACAGCAATCCGTCAGTCCCTGACGTCGCTCATGCACAGCGACTGGCAGGCAGCATCATGAGCAAAACCGGAGAAGCTGGCGCCACGGAGGGAGCAGCTGGAGGGCAAAATCTGGTGGAGAGGAACCGAGATTTGGAACAGCATGTGGCTCTGCTGACGGCGCGGCTGGACGAAAGGCGGTCTCAGGATGCTCAGGTCAGACCCACCCCCGTAGCAAGGAAGGTACCGGGACTGGTACACAAGTTTGGAGGGAAACCCCAGGACTACAGTGCGTTCCGAACGGAAATAGAGTACGCTTTGGAACTGCAACAGAATGATTTTGCAGACGATGGGGAAAGGGTTGCCTATATTGTCGGACATCTGCAGGATGGGGCCAGAGATTGGATCAGGCCCCTAATGGCAACGCAGAATGCCGCCTTGAAAGACCTGAGGAAATTCTTCCAGGCGATGGATGCGATGTATTCCAGTGATGTACAGCAAAGTGTGAATTGGCGGAAACTGATGGGTTGCAAACAGGGGAACCAGTCAGTTAGAGACTACTGGTCACGCTTTGCCATGTTAGTCCACCGGCTCGGGTGGGATTTGGACTCTGAACCTATTCAAATGCTGTTCGAGGAGGGGTTGTCCCCAACGGTGAAGGACGAGCTTTCCCGCGCACCCCGCCCGCAGTCGATGGATCAGCTGACCAAGGCTGTGCTGGCGATTGGTGTAAGGCAGGAAGCGCGGGCCCAGGAGAAGCGGGAAGGGAGAGAGCAACGTTACCATGACTACCGCATTCCTGAAATACCAAGGCAGCCTTCCCCGCTGGCGGAGCCCATGGAAATAGATGGGGCGCGCGCGGGGGAGATTTCAAACTCCAGTGAAAGTCGCAAGAGAGAGGGAAAGGATGGGAAAACCACCAAGAAGTGTTTTCTCTGCCAGCAGCCAGGACATTTTGCAAGGGTCTGCCCGCAAAGAAAGGCCTGGCAAGGGATGGTGGGAGCTGCAGGGGGTGAGGAGGAGATGGTAAAGGAGCAGGGAAACGCCAAAGCTTGGCTGCCACTCAGCGGGCACAGCAGCCAGGCCAGCAACCAATAGAAGTGCCCAAACCAGACCCTCCCAGGGTGGCTATAGCCATAGAAGTGGTGCTAGAACTCCCAAATGGGCACCCAGTCAAGGTGAAAGGGCTGTTGGATTCAGGCAGTTCCTGCAATTTCTTCAGCAAGGACTTTGCACTAGAGCACCAGCTCCACCTGCTGCCCCTGGATTTCCCCTTGCAAGTAACCACCATTAATGGCAGGGAGCTTCTGGGAGGGGAAGTGACGCACAAGACCCCACCAATGAGAATGAGGGTTTCCAGGCACACGGAGACTATCGCCTTTCACATAGCCTCACTGGCAGGGCCCCCAATAATATTAGGGATGAGCTGGCTAGCACAACATGATCCAGTGGTGGCATGGCACCAGAGAACGGTCACCTTTGGGTCCGCTTACTGCTTGGAACACTGTCTAGGGGGAGAAACCCCAAGGATGACCGTGGCCAGGGTGGCTGGGATAGCTGTGGAGCCGAAAGGGGAGGTGCCACCACAATATGCTGACCTGCAGGAGGTCTTCAGCGAGAAGGAGGCAGATAGACTACCCCCACATGACTACCCCTTTGACTACCCCTTTGACTGCCAAATCAACTTGCTCCCTGGGGCACAGCTACCGGTGGGTAAACTGTATGCCATGTCGGACCGGGAGATGAAGGAGTTGCGGGAGTTTATTGACAAGAACCTGAAGAGGGGGTTCATAAGGGAATCAAAGGCGGTGGGGGGCAGTCCGGTGTTCTTTGTGGACAAAAAAGGGACTAACCAGCCCAGATTGGTCGTAGATTTCAGGGCGTTAAATTTGGTATCAGAACCCGTGACCTTCCCAATGCCCAGGATTGACGACATTTTAACACGGGTGAGGCAGGGAAAGATTTTTACCAAGCTGGACCTCAGGCGAGCCTACAATTTGATTAGGATGAGGGAAGGGGACGAATGGAAGACCACAATGTTCACCCCCCGTGGGGGCCTTTGAGTACTTAGTTATGCCCTTTGGATTACAGTCAGGCTCAGCCTGTTTTCAAGCTTTCATGCACCACGTGTTGGGGTCCCTGCTGTACAAGAACTGCGTAGCCTTCTTGGACGACGTCTTAATCTATTCGGACAATGAGAAGCAACATGTCAGAGACGTCAGGGAAGTGCTGAAGAGACTGCAGAAGCACCAGTTGTGGGTCAAGCTGGAGAAATGTCAGTTTCACGCCAGAGAAGTCGAGTTTTTGGGGTACAAGTTGTCAGACAAAGGCTTAGCGATGGACCCAAGCAAGGTGCAGGCAGTGCTGGAGTGGAAGACTCCCAAAACCCGGAAGGACGTGCAGAGGTTCCTAGGGTTCAGCAACTTCTACAGGAAGTTCATCAAGAACTTCGCCCACTTGACAGCACCCATCACAGACTGTCTCAGTAGCAAGAGGAAGTTTGCCTGGACAAAGGAGGCCCAACAATCCTTTGAAAAACTGAAGAAAGTGTTCGCATCGGAAGAGCAGCTCCTGCATGTGGATCTGGAGAAACCCACGAGGCTAGAGACCGACGCGTCCGACAGAGCCATTGGGGCGGTTCTTTTGCAGCCAGGGAGGAGCAAGCAGGAATGGAGACTGTGTGCCTTCTTCTCAAGAAAGCTGAACAAGTCGGAGCAAAACTATACGGTGTATGACCGCGAACTGCTTGCGATCTATGCGGCGTTTCGTCGATGGCGACATCTACTAATAGGGGCGCAGCACAAGATCCAGGTTTGTACAGATCACAAGAACTTGGAATACTGGAGGACCGCACGAGTACTCAACCAGAGACAGATTCGATGGGCACAGGAGTTCTCCAAGTTTTCCTTCAAAATCCGATACGTGCCAGGAGAGGAAAACGTGAGAGCAGATGCTCTCTCCCGGAAACCGGAGTACTTGGAAGGAGAGGGGCCACCGGAGATACGACACGTGATCCCCGAGGACCGATGGGTGTGTGGGGGAACCTTGGTGGGGCAACGAGAACTGGCTGGACTTACTAGAAACGACGTGTTCGCACAAACTAAAATCCGGGAACTCCAAGACGGAAGAGAAACCCAAGGAGGGTTTGAGGAGAAGGAAGGGGTGCTGTACTATAAGGGGGCGCTGTATGTACCGGGGGAGACCCTACGGGGAAAGGTACTCAAACAACTCCACGACAACCCCACAGCGGGGCACTTTGGACAGCACAAAACCATGATGCTCATCACCAGGCAGTTCTGGTGGCCCAGGGTGAGGGAGGATGTACGGGAATATGTACGGGGTTGCGACCGCTGCCAAAGGGCAAAGGGGGAGCGGGCTGCCCCCGCAGGATTACTGGAACCCTTACCCACGCCGGGGAAACCTTGGGAGGTGGTATCCATTGATTTTATGACCGATTTGCCCAAGTCCCGGGGGAAGACAGCGGTCATGGTAGTGGTCGATCTACTAACAAAAATGTGCCATTTTATAGCTTGCTCACATGCAGTCACGGCAGAGGAAACAGCCAGGTTGTTTGTAGATCACATCTTCCTGTTGCATGGGGCTCCTTCGAGGGTCATCTCCGACAGCGGGAAACAATTTACTTCCCGTTTCTGGAGGAAGCTCATGAGCTTGCTGCAGGTCGAAGTGGGCTTCTCAACGGCAAGACACCCGGAAACCAACGGGCAAGCAGAAAGAGCGAACAGTATTCTCCAGCAATACCTACGCTGCTACGTCAGCGAGAGGCAGAACGATTGGGTAGAAAAACTAGCGCTGGCTGAATTTGCATACAATAACGTTGAACATGTGTCAACGGGAATGAGCCCGTTCATGGCCAATTATGGGTGTCACCCCAGGGCCTTCCCGGGGAGTGGGGAGGAAGGTTGGAGTGTACTGGCAGCAGAGCAGTTTGTGGAAGAAATGGAAGCCCTGCACCAGCAACTCAAGATGAACTTGGAGCGGGCCAAGGAAATTTACAAGAGGCAGGCAGACAAGCGCCGTAGGGAAGGGGAGACCATACGGGTGGGAGATCGGGTGTGGTTGTAAACCCAAGGGTTACCTTTTAAGGGGGGGTGCAAGAAGTTGCAACCCAGGCGGTTGGGACTGTTTGAGGTAACACAGCAGGTGAACCCCGTGGCATTCAAGCTCAAATTGCCAGACAGCATGAAGATACACCCGGTGTTCCATAGGTCCCTACTCTCACCGTACAGGGAAGGAAGGGGATTCCCGGGGCGAGAGGGAGAAGTCACCACACACCCGCAGGTAGAAGAGAGGGAGCACCACAACTTGGCCACGGAAATACTTGATTCTAGGTGGCGAGGGCGCCAGGTGGAGTACTTGGTGGCTTGGGAGGGAGAACCCGGGTCGGAAAACACGTGGGTTCCCGCAGAGGCAATCACTGACGGGTATCTGGTGGAGAAATTCCACCGCCTGTTCCTGGACAAACCCAAACCACTAGCGAGATTCTGGGAGGAGCAATTTGGAACCATAGACGATGAGGATTTTGTGGGTTTTTCTGTCTCCGAAGGGGAGGGAGAAGAGGCTTCGGAGGACGAAGAATCGGACTGGGAGGCCCACCCCGCGGGAAGGGATCAGAGCGGGTGGGAAGCGGGTTTTGAATCCTCAGAGGATGGCGACAGCTCCTTCCGGGGGTTCCCCGCATCGTCGGCCGAAGAAAGGGACAAAGTTGGGTCAACAGGTTGGGCCGGGGGTGGAGGGGGTCCTGGGGGGGAGGTGGATGTCAGGGAACTGACATCGGAGCTAGAAGCGGAGGGAAGGCTCTCAAATGATGCTGGAGAAGGGCCCAGCAGGGAGAGAGGCAGCTCCGCAGATGGGGAAGCAAATCAGCGCAACACCAGGGATAAAGAGGGGCTGATGGGGGAATCGGTGAGAGGGCTCCAGGACTCTTCACCGGACACCAGCGGGGAGAGCACTGGTCCCCCGCTACCCACGCCCACCCTGCGCAGAAGACTTCCGCGCAGAGAGAGTAGGAGGAGACTGGGTGTCAAACAACTTTTATGTTGGAAAAGATTTAAGAAACGCCCACTGACGGATTCTGCTAGCGACTGAGGCAGCCACGAAGTGAAGGGCTGCTCAGACTGAAAGGTTTAGCAAGGCAACAAAGCCTGGAGAGGCGGCAACTTACGCACGAGCAACCCATACACATTACAATATCGTATCGTATTGTAAAACAAAAACAAACCAATAACCCTCATCCCACAAACACATTTTGTTTAATCAGTCAAAAGGCCTGGTATGTTTTTACCCAGCACCTAAAAAATACATAATGACAGTGCCTGGTGAACATCCCCGGGGAGAGCGTTCCACAAAAAGAGAGCCACCACCAAAAAGGCCCATTCTTTTGTTGTCACCCTCATGGAGGAGACACTAGAAGAAGGACCTCAGATGATGATAACAGGGTCTGGGTTGGTTCATATGGGGTGAGGTGGTCCTTGAGGTATTGCGGTGGTGAGCTGTTTAAGGCGTTGGAGGTCAAAACCATCACTTTGAATTGGGCTCGGAAACCAATTGGCAGCCAGTGCAGTTGGGCCAGGATCGGTGTCCTATGCTCAAACCATCTTGTCCCAGCAAGCAACCTGGCTGCCAAGTTCTATAGCAGCTGAAGTTTACTGTCTTCAACATCAGAGCTGAGTGTGATGTTTCTGATACTGGAGATATTTTACTGATCATGACCAGTAAGCATTGATAGCCTTATTCTCAATTAATTTGACTACTGTAAGGACATAAAATCAGACCCATGGCTCATCTAGTCCAGAATCCTGTTCTCACAATGGGCAACCAGGTGCCTATGGGAAGCCCTCCCCTTTTGTGGTTTCCAGCAACTGATATTCTCAAAGTTGATAGTTGCCACTATGTATTGTGGCAGCAGATCCCATAGTTTAACTATATGCTCCATGAAGCCATCTAATAACAGACAAGGGTACTGCCATTTCCCACGAGGACTTCTGGTCCAACAGTTGATTTGGCTGAACTGAAACTGTGAGGCAGAAAACCCTCTATTCCTGACAATTCAAATAATTCTTGCTGACAGCACAGACATTTGAACAATGATAAAAATGACAGTGGAAACGTGAAGTGATACTTCTGGAACTGACAATCCACACATAGTTGAGAGAGATTTATGATCGGCCTGCTTTTGTCTGCCTCAGAGAGTGTGTGTGGGTGTCATTCATTGCTCTTTTACAAGGTTGCTGCCAGAACCGCGGTAACTAGAGTGATATGTTTTCATGAAGCTTCCTTCTTCTTGAGTTCTGACACTATTGTCAGCCACGCAAAGGTAATAATTTCATTCTAGGTGGGATCCTGATGTGGGGATTTATCTTGATAAGATACTGTACCAAGAGAATATTTAGGTTTGGTTCAGTTTATTGAATTTATGAATTATTTCATAAATGCAGTAATATGCAGTAATATGCAGCTATCCCTCAAACTTGCAACCTTGGTATTATCAGCACCCTGCTCTAACCAACTGAGCTATCCCAAAGCGATTTACAACTAGCATAAGATGCAGTAATAAAAATACACAAGCACAGTAGAAACATACCCAGGTTTCAAAAAAGGTTATTTATGTATGCTACTACGGTGACCCGCATTTCGATAGCCCCAAAATGGAAAACGAGCGACGTCCCAACCAAAGAAGAATGGCAACTTAAACTGATGGAATATGCTTGCAGATCTAACGTATAGAATAAGAGAACAGGAAAAACATTCGTTTAAAGAAGATTGGAAAATGTTTATTGAATATATGGGGGGAAATTGTGTACACTTGAAAATGCTGGCAGCATTAAGATAAATTCAACAGTGTAAATAAGTTTTGATGGAAGTATTAATGGAATACTGGTTTAGTTTATATAAAATATGCAGGGATTTATGCTATGTAAAAGGAACCATGGAAAGATAAGGAGGGAAGTCATTGATATTTTAAGGTTGTATAAATGAATATTCTAAATTGTGAAACTGAAAATTTGCTACCCAAAAGTCAGTCAGTCAGTCTACCCAAATGTCTGGGGAAAACAAAAGCGATTTGGTGCCAGGCAGGCCTCCCTGGGGAGAGCAGTCTATAGGTGGGAAGCTACTACAGAAAAGGAAATGAGAGAGCATGCAGAGAAGGGCCTCACATGATGATCTCAGGGTCTAGGCAGATTTATATGGGAAAGAGAGGGCCTTCAGAATCGTATTTAACGATCAAAACTAACACTTTGAATTACACCTAGAAACAAATTGGTGGCCAGTGCAGTCAGGCCAGAACTGATGTGATTACCGTATTTTTTGCTCTATAAGACACACCTTTTCCCTCCTAAAAAGTAAGGGGAAATGTGTGTGTGTCTTATGGAGCGAATGCAGGCTGCGCAGCTATCCCAGAACCCAAAACAGCGCTCCCTCTTGCTGTTCTAGCTTGTGGCTTAGCCGTGCGAAGCCTCTTCAGGGCACGGGGAGCCTTCATCCCGCTGCCCTGAAGAGGCTTCTTGTGGCTATCCCAGAAGCCAGAACAGCGAGAGGGATTGCTGTGCAGCGCTCCCTCTTGCTGTTCTAGCTTCTAGCTTAGCCCCTCAGTCCTTTCCCCCACCACCCGGAAAAGCCCCCAAGAGCTGCGCTCCCTTTAAAGAGCAGCGCGGAACGCGTGTGCGGTTCTTGGGGGCTTTTCCCCGAGGAGGGAGAAGGGCAGCACACACGCTCCACGCGGCTCTTTAAAGGGAGCGCTGAGCAGAGCCTGGGATGCGTACAGGCTCTGCTCAGCGCTCCCTTTAAAGAATTTCCCCCCCTTGCATTCCCCCTCTAAAAACTAGGTGCGTCTTATGGTCAGGTGCGTCTTATGGAGCGAAAAATACGGTATGTTCATGCCTTCTTGTCCCAGATTTCAGTTCAATCAAATCTGCTTGCTGCATTTTGCACTAACCTACACTGAATTGACTCAATATAAGGCAGAATCCTATCTCTTTAATCCTCTTTCCAAACTGTTCCCAAGATTAATGCATGACAGCATTTGCCAACATTATCCTCTCTTTCCCCCCTCCTTCTGTTTTTCCTTGTTATTATCCATATATGTCAATGTTGTCTTTGTAACTCTGTAAGTAAAGTGTCATATACACTGATAATGTGATGATGATATTAGACCAGATAGTCCAATAGCATGAGCCAACATTTAACATGGTAACAAGACGAAGTGCAAGAGGCCCCTGGTAATTGCTTTGATGTTTCTTTTTTGGTCGTTTCCCTGTTTCTGCAGTGATTTTCTAGTGCCGCTGCCAACGATGACACCATCTATCCATTTCATTTCTGAAGGCGAAGCCTATTTGACCAGTCACAGCCCTCTGCATAAATTCTTTTTCTGTCCTCTTAAGCCAGGATAGGCATTTAATGCAGAGGTTAGAACAACAAGCTCCATTTCTCATGGCCTTAGCAAAGCAATCAATTGCCTCCTTTGCAATTATAAGCTATTCTATTTTTACAGCATTGCGTGTTGATGCCAGAGTTGATCATTGGGGTTTCTGATGCCCTGAAGGTTACTGACTCCAGGAATGCGAGCCATTTAACCGCCCTTTGCTTTTTCTCTCTCTTTCCACGCAACAAGGAATGAAGGGCAATAGTAGCCTTGGAAAGCTTATGCCAGAAGCCGTTAAAGTGATCAAACAGAGGCCAACGAGTTCAGACGCTAGAAGCAAATTCATGAATGGGAGGACAGCAGGCAAAATAGCTGAAATAGCAGAAGGCAATGCACTTTTGTCATTCTGTTTTGCAAAGGGCCGTATTTCAAGACAGAGTTACATGTTCCTACTTCCCTGACCAATCAGAAGTTAGAGAGAGAACACTACTAGACTGAACATTGTCATATCCTCTGACATTATTTGATGAAAATAGGGGCGTCCTATTCTATAATGACAATAACTTTTATTATTTATAACCCGCCCATCTGACTGGGTTGTCCTAGCTACTCTGGGCAGCTTCCAACATATATAAAAACATAATAAAACATTAAAAAGCTTCCCTATAAATAGCTGCCTTAAGATGTCTTCTAAAGATTGCATAGTTACTTAATTCCTTGGCTTGCGGGTGTGTGTCACATAACTCCATATCTTCCAACTTTTCTCTGATGAAAATAGGGATGTCCTAAGGAAAAGCAGGACATTCCAGGATCAAATCAGAAACCAGGAAGGCTTCTGTAAATCTGGGACTGTCCCTGGAAAATAGGAAAGCTTGGAAGGCTGTGCATCCTTTGGATAAGAGAGCACTGGAAACTTTGGACGTCTTTGCAATATTTGCTTTATGTGTGCAGACAGAGGACCTCCCCCCAGCAAATAAATACCAGTTTCTGAGACTCAGAAGTGGGAGCACCACCAATGCGCTCATGTCCTGCTTTCAGGCTTCCCATAGGCTAGGGTTGCCATATTTCAAAAAGTAAAAATCTAGCAGGGCTTTTACATTTTTATTTAAACTCTGCATTCCGAGGCAATTCACCTCTGGCCAATTTGCAGCTCCTTTATCCACTTGCACTAGATTATTATTTTCATAAGCTGCCCTACATTAAAAAAAAAAAGTTCAGAAACAAAAGTCATAGGGGAAATTGTGTTAAAAACATGCAACCAACAAGAGTTAAAAGCTGCAAAAATAAGGAATGTTTGGACAGAGGTAATAAATGAAATAAAAACAACAACAGGTTATAGATTACCATTAGATTACCATAGATTACCATTACCTCTAATTGCATTTATTTGGTTTTGTAAGGGACTCGGTTTTGTGTATAGATATGGAAATGCTACTGCACCTCCGGATCTCTGCAAAACTGGAATAAAATAAAAGTTGCAACCACTGAGGAATGGGTTGTGAAACTCATTGTGTTATATACATGGTCAAATTAACCAACATAATAAGAGTCAGAGAGGGCAGGAGGTAGGGGAGTTGGTTTAAAGAAAAGAAAAAGGAATGGAAGATGTTGAAGAATCAAAAACTTAAAAAAAGAGTGGGAACTATAGAGAGTCTGGTGGATCAGAATAAATATTTGGAAACATAATTTCCTGAAAGCTTCTCTTCATGCCAGAAATATTTTTCAAGCACACATTTGAGTCCCGCTCTAGTTTTCTCTTGTGTGGGTAGCTGACGCATTGGTTCAGCCCAGGCTATTGTTTTAAATCTGCTTTTGACTTAGCGGAGCTGTCAGGGAGCCAGTCACTGTTTGCATGATGGAAAGTGTCAAAAGATTTTCCCTTGCTTCTAATTGACCACTAAGCTCTCAAAAAGACACAATTTATAGATTCGTTTATTCTTTCTGCTGCAAACTGAAAGGCATTTCAAATGAAAAGTCAGATATAATCTTACTAAGTTCTTTTTTTGGGGGGGGGGGAATCTCAGAGGCCGAAACTAAACACATGCAACAGTGCCACAATGGGCTAGGTTTTAAGACTAAAGCCATTTCAGGAAAAGGAGAACTGAGTGCAGAGAAGTGGCAGTGTCCCTGCCTGCTTTATAAGGTAACTTTGGGCAATGAAGCAGATATGGCCTACAGGCCATTTTAAATGAGTATGTCATAGCAGTAACTATGTCGAAGGCCGTTCTGTGCCACCATTTTGTTTGTGCAATGTGACCCACCTGCAAACTGCTGTGGTATGGGGTTGCTTGCAATTTGTCCCTGTACAAACAAACCAGGATCAGATAGGCCCTCTTTTATAGATTTCTTCTTCTTCTTTGGTGATCACTTGTAACCGAGTAAGGTCGTCTTCCATAAACACAATTTTAACGGTGAGTCCGTAATGATTGTGGAGGCCAATTCTAGATCTACACATCCTTCCACAGTGGGGACATAGGTTTCCGGGAGGGAGTTGATCATGGCGGTTTCCAGCTGTAATGCTTTAAGAGATACGAAAAAAGGTTTACAAATGGGTAAAAGCTTAATGGTAAGGATTTGCTGAACTAACAATCTGAACTGGAATACAAAAAAGGGAGGTATGAGGAGGTCCGGGGAAATAAGTGAAAGGAAGATATGTTATGGAAAACTAACGATGTGTTTTTAATTGTTTTTATTTTGTATGTTTTCTTTTCTTTTTATTTTTTTTGCTATATCTTAAAAACTTTATCCTTTTTTCTGTATTTTGTATTTTCTTGTATGTTTATTTTCTGTTTTTGTATTTTTTGAAACTTTAATAAATATCTTTTTTTAAAAAAAAAAAAAGATCACGGCGAGGATTTGCCAAGCGTGCCTGCCTCTTAGCACGTTTCTCCCTTTCGTCCTGAGTTCGAGCATCTTCAAAGCCCATGACACCTTTGGTAAAGGCTGTTCTCCAACTGGGGCGCTCGCAGGCCAGTGTTTCCCAGTTGTCGGTGTTGATACTACATTTTTAAAGATTTGCCTTGAGAAAGTCTTTGAACCTCTTTTGTAGACCACCAGCATTACGCTTTCCATTTTTAAGTTCGGAATAAAGTAGTTGATTTGGAAGACGATCATCAGGCATCCACACAACATGACCAGTCCAATGAAGTTGATGTTGAAGAACCATTGCTTCAGCACTGGTGATCTTTGCTTCTTGGATTTTATAAGAACATAAGAACAGCTGGATCCGGCGAATGGCCCATCTTAGTCCAGCACCCAGTTCTCGCAGCGGCCAACCTGATACCTGTGGGAAACCAGTGAGCAGAACATGAGCACAAGACCACTCTTCCCTCCATTTTCTCAAAAACCATTCACCGATGGGTTTAGGACCCAGCCTTTTGTACCATGCCACAACAGCACAGACATTCGAGAAGCCTGTAAAGAAATCCAGCATACCCCCTGACTTGGTGCCAAAATTAGCTTGTCTGGATGAGCAAAGAAATTGACCTTTTTACAGATGGTGGAGCAGAAGCCATGTAGGAAGTAAGATGTGCTGACACGGTTGAGATGGCAGAGATGCCTGAAGTGTCTACGGTGTGAGCTGAAAATATGCCGCATGAGAGAGCCCCTGTCCGTAGACCTCCTGGAGAAGCCAGTTGCCCAGCTGACTACAGGATGAGTCTGTTCTTGCAGTGACAGCTGCAGGAAACTGTGATGCGGTACTTGACCACTGCTGACTTGGGTGTCATGTTCCCCCTCCCCCCTCCCCAGGGTGCCACGTGCAAAGGCAAAATGGATCTTTCCTTGCAGAGTCCTACCTCCTGGCAGTTTAAATCTGCGCAAGTGATGAAATGGCTGTTTCAAAACATGCTTTGGGAATCTGAATGAATTTCAAACCGAGGATCAGTCCAGCTCTGCTTCCAGTTTTCATTCAACCCAGGTGAGGAAACAGAAGTCCTAAACCAGTGTCTTGCTGCAGCAATCGGCAGGATATTCCGGGCTCCTCTTTTAATGTCTTTTCAGCACTAAGCAAATACCTTTTGATTTCCCGAAGCCTTCTAAATAACATTTTAGATTGTAATGTTTTTCCCCTTCCTTGCTCTCTATTGTCTTTGATACGTTTTCAGTCGTATTTGGTGTTTTAATGCTGTGTTTTATTGTGCTGTGCTCTATTTTTAATTTGCTTTCTCCCCCTCCCCAAGTCTATAAATAATGTAAACAAAGAAACAAACAAAAACAGTGCTTTGCGTGTAGAAAGGCCCCATGCTCAATCCTTGGTATCTCTAGGTGGAAAGATGATAATTTTAATTGCCTGTATAATCCTGATGGAATAGAAGAGTTTTCAGCTAGTGTTTAAAAGTTGAAACAGAAGGCACCTGCTGAATATCTAGTGGCAGAGTGTTCCACAGGACTGGGCCAATGACACTAGAGGCTCGGTTCCTTGTTGATGAGCCTCGCCTACTTTGGGAATGACCAGTGATACTCCAGCAGATGGTCTCAGTATTCAAGATGCGATATAAGAGTTCAGGTACCCTGAGGTACCCTGAGCCTAAGTTGTTCAGGGATTTGTAAATTAATATAATCAACTAGAACCTGGCTCAGGCAGCCAGTGCAGATGTCAGATGTCGTCAGTCAAACAACCCCATCAGCAGGGCTACTGGATGGGGATGATATGAACTGCCGTCCAAAAACATCTAGAGGGCACTATGTTGGCTAGCTCTGCTACCAGGAATATTCTTAAAATAAAGAGGAATCTCAGAGGCCCATAAATATAGATTGTAGAAACTTACTCTGAGAGGAAGTGTCAATTCACACTATTTCCGAAGGACATAAATACAAAGACCTGGCAAGATGTGAATTCCAGAATAGAACAGAAGAAACACACACCCATAATACAAATATGACTACCAGAGTTGAAATAACTAACAAGCAGAAATATAGTAAAGGGTCAAATCCAGAACTTTGTGGAAAAAATATATCCTGAACTGCATTGCTTATGGCTAAATTCACACTTCTGGGAAGGTAGGGAAGGAATAACTGAGATGCTATTGAATTATACTTTGAAAAACCTCGGCTACTCTTATGCCAGAATCTTACACGTAAATATTTTTCCCCAAAAACTTTGAAGACGAAAACTAAATCAGAAATTAAAGGGCCAATATAAGTATTGGCAATTCCCAGAAATAATAAATCTAAAAATCTGCAATCCGTAGGGCTACACCGTCAGTGGTGAGAGATTTATTAGCAAGTAGCTTTATGACATTTTTCAGATGAGTCACACATTCTTAGTGATATATTTCAAGAGTAACAGCAACCAGCTCCCTGAAATGGCCGTGGGTTCCATACCATTTCATTCATAGCAAAATAACGCAAGTTAGCTACCTAAAACAATTTTTTAAAAAATAAGCATTCTATAGTTATTATTTATAACTTCATCTGGAGCCTGTTAAATATATCGGTGAAAGCAAACATGGGGAACATATTGCTCAACAAGTGCTGCCTGAGGCAAAGGACAAGATGGTAGCCTCTCTCCCAGGTATGGAAGCTGACTGCACTGTCAGTTAAGTCTTACTTCAACACTGGCCTTGGAATAGCATCCTCCGGTGCACCTGATGACAATCCAGTTTAGAGGGTGCATGACAGGCCTGTGGCATGCACAACTTTGATCTCCAACAGAGGCCTGAGGGCTCAGGAGTCACAGCTGCCGTTGCTGCTTCCCCAGCATCTGTTACCTGAGGCACTCTGCCTAATAGCAGGGCCGGCTAAGATGCTGTCAAACCTGCTTTACAGGTTAGATCTATATTTTCAGGCCCCACCAAACATTTGAAGCACTGTTATGTGGCTTATGTGTTGTGGCTTATCTCAAATAATCCTGGGCATTGTAATAATAATAATAATAATAATAATAATAATAATAATAATCCTTTACTATTTGTACTCTACCCATCTGACTGGGTTACCCCAGCCACTTTTGGCGACTTCAAACATATATAGTTTGTAATGAGTGCTAAGAGTTGTTGGAAGACCCTGTTCTCCTCACAGCTCTACAATTCCCAGAGTTCCCTGGGAAGAGGCATTGATTGTTAAACCACTGTGAGAATTGTAACTCAATTGGAGTTCAAATAATATTAGCTAATACATAAAATATTACGTAAAGAAGCTTACAAATTTTACATTTGGTCACTATGTAATTCGCCTAATATATATATTTTTTGCAAAGCAGTTTCCTATACCATAGCACATTCCAGTATGTTAGCTACATTAATACTTGCATTTTAATGCATTTACCGCAGTAATTGCATTTTTGTACATATTAAGTGGCTTCAGACCTGCATTGCAAAAGTGCGAATTTCAAAGAATGGAAGGGTTACGGTTTGCGTATTATCTAAGTAGGTTCGCCTTTAGATGCAAAGGGGATTGATTTTCTCCCTCCTCTGTAATGGGACCGACCTCATTCAAAGCGCCTGTACCCAAACTGGGGCAGGGACCAGTCTCTTTCTTTAGCTTAGATTCCACTGCAAAGCATCCTGTGCTTCATTGGCGCTGTGTAAATAATAATCACCAGCAAATAAATATTGGGCCCATGAGCCTTGACGGCTTGCCTTGACACGTCTCACTGTTTCAAACATGCTGGAATTTGGTCCTGTTAAGCTGTGGGCAGGGAGAGAGGGAAATTTATTTGAGACAGAGGAAGCTTCTTCTTTTTTCAAAGTTAAGTGATGGACGTCCTTGAACGTAATAGGATAAAAAAAGAGATGGGGGTGGGGGGAGAAAGAGAAAACAAGAGGGAAAGGGATGTTGTTTCTGGACGCTTCATACCATAATAGCTGACAGCTGAGCCGGCAAGGTGGCTCCTAAACTGTAGCAGACAAGTCAGACAGTTTTAACAGGATCCCTGAGGAGCTCCTGAAGAAAGGAAAAGGTGAATTTTTAAATGTTGTCCCCCTCACCTCCCCCCCACTGGTTTTCTGCCAGAGAAGTTATGTAGTTCTTGGCTCAGGGCCAGCAGAACCAAGGAAGGCAGAAGAGAGAGGGAGGAGAGAGAGCGCATGCATATTACAAAGGTCACGCCAAAGGCAACATTTACATTTATACCTTTGTACCATTTCTTGGACTTCTCGGTGAGTAAATCCCACCGTCTGAAACAAATTAAATGGGGGTTGTTGTTTTTTGGTCCTCCCTCTCCTCCCAAATAGGGAGGCTTGTTCACAACTGCCAAGATGTGTGCATGTGCATGTATGTAATGTTTATAAGGGCTGATGTACACAATATATGTACTTCAGTGACCCTTCCTCCTGATAGGGTTTCCTATTCCCAAAGAAAGTGACAAACTTGTAGCTGGAATGAGGATCTCTCTTGCTCAGCTATTATGGTATGGAGTTCCCAGGTTCAGGGCCCACCTAGGTTCAGGAGATGGGCTCAGGCGGCGGAAGCCCAAGACTCAGTGTCCCTGCGTGCGCCTTGCCCAGTCACCTCTGCCTCTGCTGGAGAAAGGGCACTGGAATCAAGATCTCGCCAAAATCTCACGAGATATTGTGCGCTCCACGATATCTTGCCTGAATCTGCCACTGCTTTGCTGTTAAGGGAAGTGTTACGTTGTGGGTGAACATATCAGACGACACAGCGATTCTTCAAACAGCTCTTGTTTATTCACAGGCCAGAACAGAACTGAACTGAAGGGTTCAGCCAGCCTGCTTATATAGAGCTCCACTAGAACGCAACAGTAACCATTTTCTGTAACTATCCAATCACTGAACGTCACTTTCGATCCCTTATTTGCATATGTGGACCTGAGTGAAAACTATCTACAGTATAGTACAGTACCCCTGTTGGCCCAGGGTGAGAACTTTAGTACATAACAGGAAGCTTCATTGGGAGTGGAGGCAGGGCAGAATAGCACCTTCCGGTTTCACCTCAGGTGCTGAAATGAGATGTGCCACCATTCGATCCCTGGCATCTCCTTTTGTCTCAATTTCTCCTACCCTCCTCTTTCCCTCTCTCTTTTCCCTTTTCCTTTCTGCCTCCTCTTCTCTCCCTCTCTCCTCTCCTCCTGTCTCTCCATCTTCTCTTTCTTCCACACTCTTCCCCCCCCCCCGCCCAGTGGTTTGCCAGAGGCAGGACAGATCACTTGCACCAGAGGCCTAGATGTTTGAAGCCCCCCCTCTCTCCCTTCTTGTGCTTCTTTATCTTTAATCCAGACTTGACTCAGAGAGTCCTTCAAACAGAGGATTGTCCTCTGGAAGCCCTTCAGCCAGAGGATTGTCCTCTGTAAAATAGGGCACATGGCCATCCTAGTCTCCACCCCTGCTGGATTGGGGAGTGTTTCTCTTCACATTCGAATAACTAAGCTGAGACACATATATCTCCTTGGTTCCTTATGCACAGTTGCCAGCGCAAGTTAGGAAAAAAACCAAAAACCCTTCTCTCATAAGAAAACAATGGAGGAGTTGGGTGAAAGACAACCATTTCACCACACTTTAAATCACTCTGGTGGTGTGCCGAAAAATGTGGGATAAATTTCAGGGACTTATTTGCATTCCGTGGTTTCGAAAACTGGCCTGTCAGAGCTGTGCTTCAGCCCCCCACCTTTGGTATATCAGGGTGGAAAATGAAGCTTTAGGGGTCAGTCAGCATGGAGCTAGCAAGAAGACACTTTCAGATACAGAACTATCCCCCGGCATCCCTTCACGTTCAGGCCTGTCCCTGGTAATTTTGGCTTCATTCACTGGACAGGTGATTGAAGATTCCTATGATGTTTCAAGCCCTCCTTTCAAGCAAGTGGGAGATCAGCCTGGTTAACACACCCCACAACATTTCTCATGTGAAAATGGGGACATATCTCACTCCCGGACATCTGACTCACCTGGACCCCCCATTTTTGTGTCCCCCCCCCAACGTATTTCCTATCATAAGCAGGGAGAGTGCCATCACCCTTACACCAACAGGACCAAGCACACATGAACTCCACTGTCCTGAGAAAACCCGTTAATCCCCATTTTATTTTATTCTTTGGTCGATGTACAAAAAGAAGAACACGCAACAATAAATAAATTTGAGAAAGGGGCAAGATTAGATGCAGATGCCCAAAGATCATTATTATTTAAACCAAGACTCCCTGAGCTCTGCTCCCTCTTTCTTCCCATGGCCCTGCCTGCTCCTCAGACCTGACACATCGGGTGGGCCATGGCAGCGGCGGTCTCTCTTCCCCCTCGCCAGCTCTCCAGCAACCACTATGAGCTGCCCAAGGAGGAAACCAGCAGCAGTGGCCATGGAGAGGCAATGGGATGCTCCCTCGCCACCACCGTTTGGGACAAGTGACTGTCCTCCTCCCTAAGCTGGGAAATAAGGGCATTCCAGGATCAAATCAGAAGCCAGGGTGGCTTTTGTAATTCTGGAACTGTCCCTGGAAAATCGGGACACTTGGAGGGTATGAATCAATCAACAGCCGAGGGGGATTTTGTCTTTCTTCCCTGCCTGGGGAGAACTGTGCTACAACCGTTGGTCACTTGTGCTCTCGAGCCCCAGTCTGGGGCTGCTGGGAAGTGATGTCACCCATAAACAGGCACAGCCCATTTCATTAGGGTTTTTCTTTTTATTTAAGGCAAACCCTCCTGGACAAGGCTATTGTTGGCTGGACGCAGGTGGCGTTGTGGATTAAACCACAGAGCCTAGGACTTGCCAATCAGAAGGTCGGCTGTTCAAATCCCTGCGACGGGGTGAGCTCCCATTGCTCAGTCCCTGCTCCTGCCAACCTAGCAGTTCGAAAGCACATCAAAGTGCAAGTAGATAAATAGGTACCACTCCGGCGGGAAGGTAAGCGGCGTTTCCATGTGCTGCTCTGGTTCACCAGAAGCGGCTTAGTCATGCTGGCCACATGACCCGGAAGCTGTACGCCGGCTCCCTCGGCCAATAAAGTGAGATGAGCGCCGCAACCCCAGAGTCAGCCATGACAGAATCTAATGGTCAGGGGTCCCTTTACCTTTAACCATTATAGGCCATGTTATTCCTCCACTGCTGGAGGCAGCATGCTTCTGAAAACCAGTTGGTGGAAACTGCAGGAGGGAAAAGAGCACTTGGATCCTCCTATCTGGTTGGCCCCCTGATCCAGCAAAAGGCTCCTTTTATGTTCCTGGTTAGTTGGATTGTTAGTTAGAATTAGGAAACGTAGCTAGGATTAAGTGACCTTATTTTTTTAATAGCTACTTACAAGAACCAATTAAGTGGACTTTTGAAGTATATAGGGATGGTCAGCAGAGAACACACAGCAGATCACATTCATCTCCATGTGCGCCCACTAATCTCATCAGACTAGTCCTCAGGAGATCAGTAGGAAGCATGGCCAGCAGACCCATAAGGCAAACTGAACTATGTGTTTATTGGACACGTTACATATTTCCAAAGTCAGGTTTTTTAAAAATAAAGAACCAGCTCATTAAAGCACAAATGAACTCTTCCCAGTTGGGTTTCATTTCATCCTGGATGCTGTTTACATTTTCGTTTTATCTTATGATATTTGAACAGTGTGTTCAATCAAAGTCTGCTCTTGAACTAGGTTGAAAAACCTCTAGCCTGCCTGCCAAATTTCCTTCATTTTCGCAGAATGGGTGTTTATTTCAGCGAATAATCTTCCTATCCCCCCTTTTTTTCAGTCCTGGAAAAAAATATTAGCTGTTCATCATCACAGTTCACATTATCATGGGTTATGGACAGTAAGTACTCCAGAACTTTTAGAAAAGTAAGCTCTTGTTTTGTTTTGTTTTGTTTTACAAAAGCAACTAAAACCACTCCATATGTACCATAAATATTTATTTGGTGAACTGTCTCATTAACTTTGTGTTTCCAGTAAGGGAAGTACCCTCCATAGCCATTTGAAGCCAGAAAAAAATAATGCTCAAGTTAACAATTTTGCAGTTGCTTTGCAAAGAGACCTATGTACTTTTATCAGTTCAGGGCTCACTTTCCATAGACTGTTATTTTGAGATCTCCTTAAAGCAAAGCTAGAATTTTATGAGGGAAAGGATATAGTTCATTGGCAGAGCAGCTGCTTTGCTTGCAGAACGCCCCAGTTTCGATCCCCAGCATCTCCTGTTAAAAAGGATCTGGTGATAGGAAAATGGTCTGCCTGAGACTCTGGAAAGCTCCCCAGGTCAGTATACACAATATCCAATATAAACAATATTTAGCACGGGGAATGTGCTGTTTGGGGAGGCTCTTGAGGGGCTGGTAGGCCACAGGTTGAGGGGTGAGGCCTCAAAACCCCAACAAGGAACAGTCAGATTGTATTCAGTAGGGAAATAGAGCGCAATGTCACATACTGTCCCTAATAAACAATGTGAACTGAGCATTCCCACACCCTCTAGCATTTCTCTGATGAAAATAGGATTGTCCTATTCAATAATAATAATAGTAATAATAATATAGTGGAACCTTGGTTTTCGAGCATCTCAGAAGCCAAACGTTTTGGAATCCAAATGCCAAAAACCCGGAAATAATTGCTTCCACTTTTGAACGCGCCTTGGAAGTCGAACATTTCCCCCATTGAAATTGCTGAAAGCCCTTTGCGCCTCAGTTGTCGAATGTTTTGGAAGTTGAATGGTCTTCTGGAATGGATTACGTTTGACAACCAAGGTTCCACTGTAATAATAATAATAATAATAATAATAATAATATTTAAACCCATCCATCTGACTGGGTTGACTCAGACACTCTGGGTGGCTTCCAACATATAGAAAAACTTAACAAAACATTAAATGTGAAAAACTTCCCCATGCAGGGCTGCCTTCAGATGTCTTCTAAAGGTTGTATAGTTACTTATCTCCTTGGCTCAGGGGTCGCATAGCTCAATACCCTCCAATATTTCTCCGATGAAAATACAGTGGTACCTCGGGTTACAGACACGTCAGGTTACAGACGCTTCAGGTTACGGACTCCGCTAACGCAGAAATAGTACCTCGGGTTAACAACTTTGCTTCAGGATGAGAACAGAAATCGTGGCGTGGCGGCAGCGGGAGGCCCCATTAGCTAAAGTGGTGTTTCAGGTTAAGAACAATTTCAGGTTAAGAACAGACCTCCAGAACAAATTAAGTTCTTAACCTGAGGTACCACTGTAGGGTTCTCTTAAGGAAAAGCAGGACATTCCAGGATCAAATCAGAAACTGTGATGACTACTGTAAACATGGTACTGTCCCTGGAAAATAGGGACACTTGGAGGGTCTGTATTCCAGTGGTGATGGTGTGAAGGAAGAGAGTGGCTGGGGTCTTTTGATACACTCATGGAAGTTTGGCTATGTTGCCTTATCAGGAAAATGGCAGCTACGCTATAAGCATCCATGCTTGAGATTTTTTCCGTCTTGCTATGGTGCCACTTCAACAATGACAAAAGGCTGCTTTTATGCACATATTTCTTGAGGAGGAGGGAAAAAACAGTTTAAATATAAAAACCTATTAACATTCATAGATTGTTCGGGGGGGGGGGTAAAGGCTAATCCTGTCCAAGAGGATTTGTATCCCCCTGGGTGGGTACATAACTTTGACTCACTGGATTCATTAATTCATACTCATGCAAGCGATCCAGGAATTCTTAACAATAGCTCAGGACTCCAGATGACATATTTGGAGTAGAAATGTGTATTTATTTACAACCAAGCTGCAATCCAGCCCTATCCTAAAGAAAGCAAAAGAGCTTGATTTGCCATCAATTACTGAGGCAGTTCCAAAGGCTGTTAATTTGAGTAGCTAAGTAAACAGAACTTGACACGCATTGTGCTGCTGTCTGAATTACTTCAACCTCTTGCTTATACACAAATGGATCACTGGAACTTGAGGAGCTGTACTGGGAGGGCAATCTTGATTTCATTGACTTGGGGCTTGTACACACAAATCAAACACACACACACATTCATGCTTTCCTGGTAATAAGATATTTTCCAGATCCCATCCCTTGTTTTCTAGTCTTTCAGTTCCCTACATTAGTGGAAATGTTATATTTTCCCAATCCTTTTCTCCCTATGTAGGAGGGGAAGGACCCTGTCATAGCTGGAGGTCTGGAGATGAAGCAGGAGGGCAGGGTGTATCGCAATGGTAGGACCAGGGTTTGTTAGCTCTAGGGCTAGATCCCACTGAGCCTCTTGGGCTTGCTGATCAGAAGGTCAGTGGTTCGAATCCCCGCAACGGGGTGAGCTCCCATTGCTCTGTCCCAGCTCCTGCCAACCTAGCAGTTCGAAAGCACGCCAGTGCAAGTAGATAAATAGGTACCGCTGTGGCGGGAAGGTGAACAGCATTTCCATGCACTCTGGTTTCTGTCATGGTGTTCTGTCGCACCAGAAACAGTTTAGTCCTGCTGGCCACATGACCTGGAAAGCTGTCTGCGGACAAACACCAGCTCCCTCGGCCTGAAAGTGAGATGAGTGCCACAACCCCATAGTCGCCTTTGACTGCACCTAACCATCCAGGGGTCCTTTACCTTTTATCCTCACTAAGCCCCCTTTTTGAGTGGGTTCCCCTCCTCTTTGCAACTGTTGCCATGGGCCTAATCCCCACTATGTGGCAAAATATAACCACCATTCCCTGTTTTCCCTAATCCACCATCCAGTACATGGTAAGTTTTCTTTGGACTGAGTCTTTGAATGTCAACATATATGCCTCACTGATCCTCGTATTCATTTATTGATACTATTTCTTACTTGCCCTTCAGCACGAGGGGCCCCTATAGACATCCCTTTTCATTGTATGATTATTCATGATGACTTGCACTCATGATGCTATCAGGGTGGTCACACACAATCCTGCTTTCACTACTGTTAATGCCTGCAAAAGTTTTGGAGTTGGTCACATTGCTTCATTTTTAAGCAGCACATATCCCATTAATGCTGAATCCTGCATCTCTTTCTACCACAGATGTCGTGGTTCATTTCGTCTGACTTTCGTTGTGCTATAGCCTCTCTATAGACAGCAATATTGAAGTAGCATTAGGGAATCACTGCAGAAAAAACAAAAACGGAATAAACCCACCACTCTGTTTGAGATATTGCACCCCCCCCCAAATAAACTCTGTATGTACACTGTACATGCTCTGTCAAGGATATGTTGCAGTCTGGAAGGTCCTCGGGTGGGTTGCAACAACAAAATATACAATTATAAAAACAAATAAAATCATTACAATGATAAAATACACAAAACTGTTCCAAATGGAACAGAACAGTACAAATTCAGCAAAAGAGCTGAAAAGAGGGTGTTGTGGCTGACCAGTCGTACCCACCCACAACACAGGGTGTCGGTTTCCAGGTCTCACTCCAATACGTGCCCTCTTTAAGGAAGGACCCTATTGTCAGGGGTTCAGGGACAGAGGCACAGGGTAGGCAGGAGATGGAGAGCGATGGGGATGAGTCCCAGGACAGCGAGGAAGAGGATGACAATGACTCAAGAGATTCCATGAGTCTTTCCAGCGAATCAGAGGATTCCCAGAAAGGGGCGCCGGTGGTCAAGGCCAGGGGAGCCCCAGGGGGAACGTGTCAGGAGCAGGGGGCCAGCGGGGATCCCAAAGTGGCAGCTGGGCGTCAGGACCAGCCTCCCCGCCAGAGTGCAGCGAAGGGGGTGGAGGTTCCAGTGTATCAGGGGAAGCAGCTCCGGCAGCAGAGAAGGGAGGGAGGTCGGAGCAAGCCACCCTCCCGGAAGGGGAGGGGAGTAGTGAAGGGAGTAGTGTAGCTGTCAAAAGGAAGGTTAGAGGTTGGGCGCGCGCGCCAAGTTCAAATGTGGAGGCGCGCGGAAGTACAGGGAGCCCGGAGGAGGGGCCAGGTCCCAAAGCCCGCAGGAGGGGGCAAGAGCAATCTGGGGATTCCGCGTCAGAGGAATCCAGGAGGGGCGAAACCCCAGCGGGCAGGAAGACCCTGCGGAAAAGGAAAGAGAGAAAGAGGTGGAGCAGCGCAAGCCTCTTAAACTGGTGCAGGGGAGGGACTGACTCAGAGGGGACTTCAACGGTCTAAGCGTAACAGACGTGGGGCTGCGCGCCTCGGATATGAAGCAAACAATGAACTCCAATAAACACCTTTGTATATAAGAAGAAGTTGGCGTTGGTCTTTTGTGAGCTGAGACCTGAGGCAGCCTTGACACCTATATATAGTAATGTCTGACTTCACACCTGAAGATTTATATGTTCAACCTTTCTGCGCTCCAGCCAGGTCAGACATTTATTATAACTCTGTTTTGGTGCACGGGAGTTTTAGTCATTGGGGGTGGGGGACATATACAAGCAAGTACTTAATCAGACAGTCCTTGCTGGCAAAAAATAAAATAAAAAAATACAGTGTAGATACAGAGTTTGTTATTTTGCTAAAACTGTAGAATGGAGGGCCAAACTAGATGTGAAATGGGAGATTCATTATTGGACCCCCGGACATTTTTCGGGTGAAATATCTCAAATATCTAAAGGGCTGTCACCTGGCAGATAGAGCAAGCTTGTTTTCTCCTGTTCTGGAGGGCAGGGCTCAAACCACCGGCTTCAAGCTACAAGAAAGAAGATTCTGACTAAACATCAGGAAGAACTTTCTGATGGGAAGAGCTGTTTGACAGTGGAATGGGCTGTCTTCCAAGGTTGTGAACCCTCCTTCCTTGGAGGTTTTTAAGCAGAGGATGGGTGGCCCTCTGTTGTTGCTGTTGTTTGGAAGGGATTTGAGACTATCTAAATGGTAGATATTTAATTTTAGATTTAAAAAATAATAATGGGAAGGATGCACTACAGCTTTGGCAGAAAGAATATTTCAGTTCTTATTCAAACCAGTTTGGGGAAGCTGATCACACAGAAGAGTGTTCTCCCTGGGTTCTCTCTCTCTCTCTCTCTCACGGTCCCCACCCCCATCATTTTGTCTTAGAATTATTTACCTTGAGGTTTGGTTTCTGATAAATTGGTTAGGAAATTTGAAGGCTTGTTTTATGATGCTCCAAACGAACACACATACACACGGAAGAGTGCCTGCCTTTACTTCTGTTATCTCGGCAGTTAATCCAGCTGTCAGGACATTTTCCAAGTTATGAAAATGTTGCAAGCTGCAAGCCTTCAAGTACAGCTTGGAAGCACGGCGTGTACCTCCAGTTTTACGATTGTGGGGATATTTTGGGGAGGATCTTTCCTCCCACGTTTGCCAGCTGAGGCTGGAGGCTCCTTTCCCCTTTGGAGCAGAGGAGCCTGGCTCTTTGAGATCCGCTGGATGCTTGCCTAAGAAACAACGGCAGCGATACGGTTGCAGGACTTGGATTTAGGAATCTCGCCCGCCCTTGGCCTCCTGCCTCTCCACTGTGCTATTGTGCATGTCTTGACGGAGGGCCACTTTGTGGTGAGAATGTGAAGAATGTGCAAATATGTAGCCTCCAATACAACCAAGCAGCAAAATTAAGCCAAGAGCATGAGATGCTGCATTGAAAACTGAACCAGACTCATCTGGTCCCTCTTAAGTCCAGTACTCCAGGCTCCCCCAACCTAGTACAGTGGTACCTCAGGTTAAGAACTTAATTTGTTCTGGAGGTCCGTTCTTAACCTGAAACTGTTCTTAACCTGAAGCACCACTTTAGCTAATGGGGCCTCCTGCTGCTGCCGCGCCGCCGGAGCATGATTTCTGTTCTCATCCTGAAGCAAAGTTCGTAACCCGAGGTACCACTGTACCTTCAAGCTGTTTCAGACAACAACTTTGGTCAGTGCCACTCACACAGAATGCCATTCACTTTGCGTTTTCTGAACACAAAATTTCTCCGCCTACTTGTGCCAGAAACAATTTGATGGAGAACGAAAGGGTATGGATGGGTGGTGGTGGAAGAGACCCTCCTCCTGTGTGACCGACTTTAGCAAAAACAGCAGGTGTCTTATGCAGATGAGCTCCTCCCAAGAGAGCCTGGTGCTGCCGTTTCACCCTTTGAAGCCTGTATAGCTGTTTTTGGACCAGCTCACATAGCTGAACCTCATAACACTGGGTTACAATTTATTTCCCAGAATTCCATTTTGTTCTCAGATCGCAGCTGGAATGTCCCCAGTTACCAATCAGATTTTGACAACCTACTTTGAAGTACATATACGAAGTTCCCTTAAATCATGTCAGGCTTTTTACCTATGTATCTTTTCCAGCTGCAACATCTCTCAAGCAAGGATACTTTCTCCAGTCAGATCTGCTACTTCAGCAATGAGGAAGCAGTGTGCCCTCCAGTTATTGCTGGACTGCACTGCCCAGCATCCCTGACCTGTGACCATGCTAGTTCAAACTGAAGGGAATTAGAGTACTTTTTAAAAAAGGAAAGAAATGATCTAGATTTGCTCGCTTTCCTTTCCACTTCCCATTCCTTTCCCCTTTTTTTATTGTTGCTTATTTGATTGTGGACCTTTTAGGAACATGGTAAGCGTCATGCCCTTAGCTCAGTTGGTAGAGCATGAGATTCTTGAGAGGGTTGTGGGTTCAAGCCCCACATTGGGCAAAAGATTCCTGCATTGCAGGGGGTTGGACTAGATGACCCTTGTGGTCCCTTCCAACTCTATGATTAATATTAACAATACACGCTTATTGCAGTAAAAATGCACTAGTCAAAACTTTTACCACAGCTTTTTAAGCTGAAGTCTTCAAAGGCAGCCCCACATAGGACACATTGTAGTAGTCCAATTTAACAGCAAATAAATGCATGTGTGACCTGTAAGTTCATTGTATGTTGCATGAATAAGTACTTCATAGTGTTTGTCCAGAACCTAATTGGGGACAGGGTGGGAGAGAGGGAGAAAGAAAGAAAGAAAGAGAGAGAGAGAGAGAGAGAGAGAAAGTGATTGTTTCTTTCTAAAACTTATGATAGCTCAAAATTTCTTACTTAGAGTGTTTTGAAATAGTTAATCTTTTTCCTCCATTTTCTCAAACTTTCTTTTTCTTTTTTCACAACTGCTTCTTGTCACCTTTGAATGGTTGGCGACACCCCATAATTTACCTCCAGGAATGCAGACATGAAGGAAGACGATGGGATGAAATATGGTGTCAAGTTTGTATCTGCTCACATTTCACACACTAAAGAGACAAGCCCCTTTGGCTAGTTGCCATGGAGAATTCTCTTTTGGAAGTAAATAACTCAGAACACAGAGAGAGAGCAAGAGAGAGAGAGCCCCCAAACAAACTCAGATTCATGCTGCCCCAGCTGCAGAATATCATTAGCTCTCAAAGGATATAGTATGCCATGTTGCGTGAAAAGAATTTTATTATGGGGTATGACCACCTCTGGAAAATTAGCTGAGCAAAACTTTTATGTTCAACTTTGAACATTGTTTCCTGTGTGCAATTTGAGGAATGTGCATCTAAATATTATTTGAGTGGCCAGCAGCACTCCAGATAAGTGGCTGATTCACCAAAACACCCTTCATGGATCCCTGTAGTTACCTGGCTGCCAGTTGGTTTCTGGGCCGAATATAAGGTGCTCACACCTCCAAACCATCCTAAATATCTTCACAGAAGCTTGCAGAGAAAGGGGACAGAGACATTTCTCTCTCTCTTCCATGACAGTAGAACTTGGGTCATCCAATGAAGCTGAATGTTTGAAGATTCAAGAGTGACAAAGGGAAGTGCTTCACACAATGCTCCCACAAGAAGTAGTGAGGGCTACCAACTTGGACAATCCGAAAAGGGATTTAGGCAAATCCATGGACGATAAGACTTTTAATGGCTAGACAATGGTGGACTCCAGTTCCCATCAGACCCAGCTAGTATGGCCAATTGTCAAGGATGACTGACATTGTAGTCAACACCACTCAGGTTCCTCATACCTGATGTTGAGCAGTGTAAGTCTCCCTTGCTGTCAGGGTCTATTATTTTGTTTTCTCACACAGAGAACACTTAAGCTCAAACAGAATGAAATAAAATGAGATTTAATGGGATGTTGCTGGGTTGAGGCATGCATTAACCCCCCTCCCTGTTATGAACACTTGCTTATAATGTTGTCACCAGTCAGGCCTACTCAAGAAGTCCAAACTTGTACAAATAAACAAGTGCCTTTTTATTTTTTACAAATGCATCTGTCCCAAATCTGACTCAATGGCACATGCAGGCTTCCAATTCATTTCTCCCCCTTATAGTTCTTTATGGCTGACTGAACTTCAGATTTTTCATATATAGACCACAGATTTCAGCATGATTAAAAGGGGCATTAAATCAAAACACTGAGCCCAGCATTTCTGAGTCCTGAAGTTATTCTGTATGCGCAATTAAACATTATAGCCAAGTGAGAGCCTTGTCTTAATTTTCCTATTTTATTAGGCAACATCGTGTGTTTTCGATGCCCAATTTAGATCCGCTCGAAAACACCACAGAACTTCCTTTCTTAGATTCAAACTTTGGTATGCTTTCCCCCTCTTTTTCTTCCAGAAGTTTTGATTAGAACCATATGGTCTATGGATGTGTGTGTGAGAGGGGAGGGATTCAGATTTTGAGGATCACAGCACTCTTTGCTCTGCGGCAAATGTGGCAATATGCTTTGCATTAGTGCTCTCTACAGGGTGGGTTTCTGAACCGTAGAAGTACTTTTGGAATATCTGGGTGTGCTTGCATTAAGTGCTGCGTCAGTCTCATAAAAATGAGCATTGAAAACTGGAGAGATGCCTGTATTTTGGAACGGTTCCATTTTTGAAGACCCAAATTCTCTCTTCAGCTTTCATAAATGCAATGTTGCCAAAAGTCTGCATAGTTATAGCTCCAGTTCTGTAGTAAAGGTTGGCTCCGTCTCAGAGGAAGCGCTCCAGCAGTAATGGCGCTCATGCACTCTGGCACATGGACTGAGGTCATCAATTCAGGAGGAGCCAGAGGGATGAGTTTCCCAAGAGAGTCTTTCACGAGGCAGATTGGCGACGAAACAGTGGAAGTGTAATCCCCACTACGGAAGTTCACCAGGGCCTAAACCAGGGTTTCCTAAAGTTGGGTCTCCCACTGTTTTTGGTCTACAACTCCCATCATCCCTAGGTAGCAGGAGCAGTCATCAGGGATTATGGGAAGTGGAGTCCCAAAACAGCTGGAGATCCAAGTTTGGGGAACCCTGGCCTAAAATCATTTATTATTGTTTCTACTTACTGAGGACTCCTAAACTTGCATGGGTGCCAAATTGAATAAAACATTGAGAGGAGGGCAGGAAAGCCCTGCCTTACATAATCCATCGTATGACATAGCACACACCATTTGAATGGCAATGCCCATTAACCTTGTGGGGGCAGCCCCCTCAAATATTTTATTGGGAGGACGAAGGGACCTCGGACCCTAGGAGTTGGCTCCTATGCATGGGGCTTGGGGGTTGGGAGGAAGAAGGTGCAGACGTTCCATAAGTAATCCATGTGGGAAGCATGTTTGCAACCTGCAGCGCTCGCAACCCGCAGCGCCATGTCTGTGCATGCGCATGACGCGATTCAGCACTTCTGCGCATGCGCAAAGCGTGATTTAGCGATTCTGCACATTCGGAGTGCGAGCGCCGAAACCTGGAAGTAACCCATTCCAGTACTTCTGGGTTCAGCGCGGTCCGTAATCTGAAAATGCGCAACCCGCAGCGTTCGCAACCTGAGGTATGACTGTATAGGGCACTTCCATCCGTATCAGCAAATTATGACTCCTCTGCAAATTTTTCCAATCCTGCTGTCCATGGCAAGATTTCCGTATATAATCTCTTGAGTTTGCTTTTTTTCCAGGCTGCTGCCCTGTCTCTTTTCCCTTTGTGTTGTGCCCCTTAGACTGTGAGGCTTAGGGTAGGTATTCTTCTCACTGATATCTGAAAGCCACTCTAGAGCCTTTTTTTGGCAGAAGAACACGGGTAAAAATGCTACCGGTGGTGATAAAGGTAATAAGTTGCAAATAGGGATGGGTGACTCTGTCAATTTCAGTTTCTCTCAGTTTCAGTGTTTTCCACATTTGCACATCAATGTCTGATTTTCCTTTTTAAAAAGTTCTTGGGGAAATTCATCCTAGCGAATTTCACCCAATATGCACATTTAGGTATAAAATTTCACATAATGCTTATTCCCCCCCCCAAAGAATGTACCCCCTAATATTTATATTTTCCCTAATATATTATTATTAACATTTTTATACACACAAGAACCGCACTACGAAATTCATACCGGTGAGAATGCTGAGTTGTGATTGAATTTCCTCTCATGTATTGTCTAGGGTAGTGAGAATTAGGTTAGGTTTGCCTTTAGATGCAAGCTGAATTGAATTTCTTCTCCATCCCTAGTGGTGACTCAATAGGACACACCACATGGTTAGTGAGTTGCATTGGGTGCACTGCATCACGCATTCCGCAGGCCTGTTTATGATCGGCCTGTGCAATCTCCTTGCTAGCAAGCTCTGCTAAAAAGCCCAGAAACAGATGTAACAAACTCCTACCTGCTTCCCCACTGCAAAATTGCTCCTCTGCTCTGCTCCATCCTGCCTTTAGGCAATTTATCATCTTACTCTGACTTAATAAAAATTCTTCTTGCCTTTCAAGAAACTTTTCACCATTTTGCAATAGTTTTATGTGGCCTTCCTCTCTCTCCCCCCCCCCCAAACTCGGTGAAGTTCTGTAGCCTTCGAAGCCGCCCTCTGTCTCTGCCTTCCCCTCTCTTCCATACTTTCTAATCCAATTTAGTCAGCTAGTTAGTCCAAATCCCTCGGAGGCCTACAGTTTGTTCATTCTCCCACAGTGCTGAAGTTTCCCTCCAGCCCAGCTGGCCGGAGTTTTTAGAAATAACAATATCTCGGGGGAAGGAGCTCAAGATTGAATGGGGCCTTTTGTCCAGATCTCTATGAAGCCAGATTAATTATGCATTGCAGAACACAGATTTAAAGCACTGAATTAGATCCCCGTTGCAATGAAAAGGGAGAGAGGGAGAGAGAGAGAACATGCCTGAAACTGAAAGCAGATTTACAATGACCAAGTAGCTGGAGAATTTCTCACAATGGCAACCGAACGCTAAGTTGCACGAAGCACTCAGGAGCAGTTATACTTTGCTTTTACAAAGATGATTCTTTGACATCTCCCACACCCCATCATTCCTATGGGTGGCTTCTTGTTTTGTTTGCTGGTTTATTTAATTGAGGCCCTTCCAGCCCACTCTTCATTTAAATTTGATCCGAGAGCAGGGTACAATATAAAATACGCAATCCATAAAACGTAATAAGACCACATTGTATATAAAACAAGCATAACTTTAAAACAACAACAGATCAGCAGGTCCAGCAATAACAATTTAGCCCAAGGCCCAAGTAGACAAATGTGGCTTTAACTGGCACCGAAAACCCATCAGGGCCAAATGGTAGTTTAGTTTCATTTCATTTAATTTCACTTTTTAATTTGTATACCGCCTTTCTATATTGCTATACACAAGGCAGTTTAGAAGCTGAAGAAACAACAAAATAGAGGTCACAAAGAGGTCACAATAACAAACCAAACAACAATCTGATTCAAGACAAAAAGTCACAATAAAAACAGTTTTAAAATAAACAACTTATAACAAATGAATCAACATTTAATAATCCGTTAGAATGTAATAGTAAAAAGCAAAATTAAATATCAGCAAATAGTAATTAAACAGTTTATATTTAACAATTACAATACAGAATTACCAAGCTGTAATCAATAAAAATAACGGCAAATCACAATGCATAAAATACCCTGAAATATACAAAGCCATGCAAAAGGATGAAATTGAGAAACAAGGACACACAACTTAATTTATCTATATCATCTATCTATCTATCTATCTATCATCTATCTATCATCTATCTATCTATCATCTATCTATCTATATCTATCATCTATCATCTATCTATCTATCTATCTATCATCTATCATCTATCATCTATCATCTATCATCTATCATCTATCTATCTATCATCTATCATCTATCATCTATCTATCTAGCTAGCTAGCTAGCTAGCTATCATCTCTCTCTCTCTCTCTCTCTCCCCAGCTTCTTCTACTGTTCTCTAAGTCATGGTCTGGGAAAGGCTCCTAGGGCTGGAAGGTAGGGCAAGGCAGGTGGAAAAAGCCATTGCCTGATGACCCACACAAAGTCTTTCTCCCTTCACAATTCTGGTAGTTCATAGTGTTTTTCAGGTGACTAGAGACAGAAATCACTATACATGTTTTCCTGGGGGTTATGTTCCACAGAACTCAACAGCTCTTACTTCTGAGTAGAAAGTTTCTATGGAAGTACTTGAATGAATGAGACTGTACAGATTTTCTTTGGCCAATTCTTAGAAGGAATGAATTTATTTTTAATGTTTCAGAGGTGCAATTAACAATTGGATCGACACCACTAGTGATGGCAGAATCAAGTCCAACACTTGCTTCTCCTCTGCCCTACCTCTTTGGGTAATTTCCTGTGCAAAAGTATTTACAGATGAAAACTGGTACACTCTCATCTATTTGTAATAGTCATTGTCTCATGTCAAGAGCTTCTAAAGTCCTGAAGAATGGCAAGCCACACTAACAAAATGGGAAACAATAAGGGCAGTGATCGACCAGGGACAGGTATCTTTCAAGGATAATGAGCTTGTAACGCTATACAATTGAAAAGTTCTGTATACTAATACTGATTAAATGGAATGTTGAGAGACTGAAACCCAGCCATTCCTTTCATGTGTTAATTAAACTTTTTTGGGAGTGGGTGGGGGGTGGAATGGCACAGGTGAGAGCTTTGGCCCCTTCCATCACCATTTTAGTTGCCTTCAAGCTCATGGAATGTAACTAGAACCCAGGGCCACTCAATGAAGCTGGGTGTTGAAAGATTCAAAGTTAGTACTACTTTGCACAGCATCGAGTTAAATTCTGCAATTTGCTCCTGCAAGAGGTAGTGATGGCCACCCAACGGCTTTGAAAGAGGGTTTGACAAGTTTATGAAATGTACAGTCCATCAGTTGCTTACTAGCCGTGATGGCTTTGTTCCACTGTCTGTTCCTGGGAATCACAAGAAGGAGTGACAGTTGCACTCAGGTCCTGCTTTTGGGATGGACTGTCAGCTGTGATGTGAAACACGATGGGTCGTTGACCAGATCCAGCAGGGGTCTTCTTAAGTTCTTAATTTGCGTGCTCCTATCCAGCTCATGCTCTTGCTGCATCTAGGGTTTGGGCTATTTTTTTTGCGATTCTGTTGGAAGGGAGTTCAGCACAAGTTGTTTCCAGCTGTATCGTCCTGTACCAGAGGACCAAGAAATCAGCACATTGCTGGGAATCGCAGGTGGGCCGAGTGCTGTTGAGCTCATGTCCAGCTTCCAGGCTTCCCACAGGCATTTGGTAAGCCACTGTGGAGGCAAGATCACAGAATCATAGAATAGTAGAGTTGGAAGGGACCCCAGGGGTCATCTACTCCAGCCCCCTGCAATACAGGAATCTTTTGCCCAGCGTGAAACCCTGAGATTAAGTCTCATGTTCTACTGACTGAGCTATCCCAGCTTCATGCTGGACTAGATGGGCCGTTGGTCTGATCCAGCAGGCTCATATGATGATCCTATACATCAGCAAAGCATGTTCTGTACCACCGTATTGTGACTCCACAGTATTAGAGCTACAATGGTCTGGGAGAATTGTTTTTTCTTTTCTAAATATAGCTCACACTACTTTTGCCACAAGCAATAAGAAACAATACACTTTCCCCCCTAGTAAGCATAGTTTGAATGAGGCAGACATTATGAATGAGTCATTCTGACTGCAATCATTAATTCTTTTGGAAGAAGAAAACACATAAAGCTCGAAGCAGTAAATAGTTCCCTTTGCTGATACTATGATATCCAGTGACCTCGAGCCATAAAAACCTCCCAGAGATTGCAGTCGATATGTATCCAGCTGTTCTCCTTGCATATTTCATTCATAATGCTTGTGTATGTAGGAACAGGTTGATGCACACCATGTACTTAATTTACTTTTATTGTCCAACGGAACATGGTAGTTACAATACCCATCTTTCTAATCCAGGGGTAGCCGTTGTAATACCATAGGCAGCCTAGCCAAGATTGGGGACAACGGGAGTTGTAGTCCAACAGCAAATGGAGGGGACCACCTTGGCTATCCTTGAGTTAATCTATCTTATCCATATATCTGTATTGTTTTTAGAAATGTCAGGGGAATTATACAATACCTCATTGTCTGGGTGGGAAACTTCAGGTCCAGGGGCCAAATGTGGCCCTCCACAGTCTCTCTGTCTCTGCCCACCCAGGCTACATCTCCTCTTCAGCCACACCTCCTATACAAAGGTACAATTCACATCCATTTCATAAAAGTTAATTTCATTTGCCCCTGGTCTCATCCACCATGCGACCCCCGGAAGCTCGTCCGGAAGCGAAAGTGGCCCTCAGTCTGAAAAAGTCCCCCACTCCAGCAGTACATTATGGACTTGAATTTTCTCTGAATAATGTAAATGGTTGTTCTGCCACTGGTTTGTTATAGAGGGGCAAACTCATTTATTTATGTTTACATCACCACCCCATCTTAAAGTTATTCCTGCAGAGCAGGTCTACAACTGCCGGGCGCACCATCACCTTGGGGTCTTCTGCAAACCAGAATTGAAACGATGTTCACACATGTTGGGAAATATTGCAAAATGCCCACCTTCCCTGATAAATCAAACTCTCTCTGAGTCTGCACCTGTGCTGGGATTGTATTTAGATGTACATTTGCTACCCTGGGCTCCTTTGGGGAGGAGGCAGGGTATAAATTTAATAAATAATAATGATAATAATTTTTTTGTGTGTTTCCTACACTTTTTGGGTTTGTTTGTGTGTGCGTAGCTCACGCCATCCCAGTCAAGGGACGGGTAGCTGTAGAATTAGAAGCCAAATGGTCCATTCATTTGTAATTAAATAGTAGTATAAATATGGGGAAGAGACGGAAAAGAAAACAAAGAAAAAAGAAAACAATAGGCAGGTGAGTACCACAAACAATGCTCAACTGGGGTGGAGGTTGTTTCAAAGAAACTAAGTGGAAGTGTAACCCACTGCTGAATATCACATTATCATGGCCACACATGCTCTTTAGGAAAGTTGAGGCTGGGCGTATACCACCATTATGGGCCATGAGCTGCTTACCTCAGAACACTTAGGATGATGCCCATGGTCTCCATTCTGCAAGACCCTGAACCCTTAAGAACAAGGCTGTAAACTTCAGTTCCTTGAGTGCCAACCCATTTGAGAGAACCAATGAGGTGGCCAAGAAGAGGCAATTTCCCCTTCAGCCATCATCAAGATCAAATTTCAGGAAGACATCTCGTGATATCACAGCCTGGATGACAGAACTTGGAGATGCTGGGGACTCTGTTTCATCAACTTTATGACCTGCCTGGAAATTATATAATTTATGTAAAATCCTTATTTATGCTTGATGTTTAGGAGCTTTGCTTTTGAATAAGTCCTTTGCTGCGGGTCCCTTTGGAAACCCTTAAATAAAGATTTGAAAATAAAATAAAATAAAATAAAAGAACATTAAGAATCACCCAAGATAGAAGCTCTCAGAGGAAGAGACACCTGGGTATGATCTTGGCCACCTTTCTCCTCAGAGGTCTTTTCAGGATAAATCTTTCCCCTCCGGGAACGAAAGTTGCGATTGCAACCTGGAGACCTGGCCGAGGGGAGGACGAGGCCCTTCTCTCGCATGCCGAGAGTTTAGGCAGCTGAAAGGCGCTGATAAAGACTTTTCATTATCTGAAACAATTACTTCGGCAGGCACAGAATGAGACTCCGCGAAATGTTTTTGAACTTGGATTCCTGATAGGAGTGCATTACATAACACACTCTTTGTGAGCACCGGCAACCAGGAACGTAGGCCAGGAGCAGAGCGCTCAGCTGCTTTCTTTCTCCCCGCTTTTAAATTCGAGCCAAGCATTAAACAGACTGGCCTATCTTTTCCTTGCCCTCCCCACTGCACCAACAGGAGCCTGGTTTTCATCACAGATTAATAAACTGAACTGTCTGTCATTTTACTCCACTTCTCACAGCCCTCCTTTCCTTGCAATTCCACCCCCCTTCTCTTTTTGGTGTGTCCATGTGTTTGTAGCTCGCTTCATCTCAACAGAGGGACTGGCGGCGATTGAATTAAAAGCAAAATACCCCCATTAGCTCGCAATTAAATAAGAATGGCATTTCTGAGTTTATCGGTGTGGGTGTGTTTGCGTTTCGATTGTGTGGCCGTGTAAACAACATACATTTGAAACACATTGAAATAATGTGGCTTCCCACAAAGCATCATGGGTACTGTAGTTTACCCGCACATAGCTACAATTTCCAGCACTCTTAACAAAACCACGTCCCAGGATTATTTGGGGGAAGTCATATGCTTTAAATGCATGGTGTCTATGCAGCCTGTGTGTATCTGTTATATACAGACATATAATACCTGTTTGCAGGCAACTCCCAATTTATGTGGAGGGTTACGTTTCAAGGCACCGTGCACACCAGTGAAATCGCATCGATTCGAAACACCACTGGAAAGTAATAATAATCATAATAATAATAATAATAATAATAATAATAATAATAATTTATTATTTATACCCCACCCATCTGGCTGGGTTTCCCCAGCTACTCTGGCCTGGGAACCCTCCAAACCTCTGGAAACTCTCGAAAAACTCTTTAAAAACCACCAGCGCTTAACAGACAAATGGTGGCAAACTCCATCACAATTGCTTCCCCTCCAAAAAAAAAACCTTTCTCAGACTCCAACTCTCCACATGCCTCAACAGTCAGTGCAAGGGCTCCTGGGATTGTGGGATTGCTAGGTACTGTTTTCTTGTCCTTTCTGGGGTCTTCTAGGGCTGTTTTTGCAATTTCAAAAGTCACTTCTGGATTCGGTGCAATGTGTTGCGTGGTCCCGTGTCAGTTGGAGGCTATCAGTGGCTACTAGCCACAATGGCTATGTGCTGCCTCCAGCGTTGGAGGCAGTATGCACCTGAAAACCAGAGGAATTGCAAGTGGGCAGAGTTCAGTTAGACTTATTGCAGGCTTCCTACAGGCATCTGGTGGGCCACTGTGAGAACAGCATGGTGGACCACTGGCCTCTTCTTATGTTATTAATAAGAGGAGCTGAATCCTTCAGGCCTTACCCATTGCCTCAGACACTTTTTCTCCCAGCCTGTCTCAGAGTTACTGGAAATCAGGTCCTCCCTTAAAGAGGGCACGTATTGCATTGAGACCTGGACAACCAACACCCTGTGTTGTGGGTGGGGACATTTGGTCAGCCACAACACCCAATTGGTAGGTCCCTCAAAGCTGGGTACAATCTGGCCAATGGGACGCAGTCCAAACAGTTCAAGGGACCAATTTATGCCCATGCATGTGTCCCAGAGCTTCCTCTTTTGGTGTGTGCATTCGGAACACCCGCCCACCTTTCCCTAATTTTAGGGTATTTTTGTGATTGACCTTGCTATGCCATCATTTGTTGTCTGTCGTTGGGACAGGGGCACGGCAGGAATTTTCCCCACTTGGCTGTTGCCATTTGGGTTTCACCTGCTGCGTAGCAAATCATCACAACTTGTAAGGTTGCGAATAGGCTCTGGTTCTGATAGGGATGGGAGAACACTCTCGCCATCCCTATGTGAAGGGTATTCTGTTAAAGGAATCCAGGGACTCGATGGTTTGGTCAACCCCTGAGAGGGGGTTGTGCCCGTACCTGAGTCCAGGGGTACACTTGGGTGGAAGAGTTAGCCTGTTCCCAGCTTTCTGCTTATCCAGGTGTTCACCCTTTGCTGACCTATGCTGGAACCTGCACTACCTGCATGGCAGGGAGCTAGTCGAACCAGACCCTATGCAACCAGTCACTTTCTGTAATCAATAAAGTTGTGGCCTAAATTCTACCAAAAACCAAACAAAAAAACTGAGTCAAGTGTGAATTTATTTAGGGGGGAGGTTTTTGGGTCTGAACACGCAAATGCGACTCCCATTTTGAAGCCCTTTGGAATTTTCTTGGGGGATGAGAATTGCAAGCGAGATAGTGCACGTGGGTATCTACAACTACGAAGAACAAACTTTGCCCCAAAGGATTGCAGCAATATGGACACAAATATTATTAAAAAAGAGCTGTGCCTCCACACACTGTTTGAAGGAGGCCACAATGAAAGTTTAGGCGTCTTCCTTTCGAGACCTTATGTTTTCATCTGTTTTGCTTCTCCAAGGTGCCTGCTTTCCCTGCCTCCTGGATCACCATGGTACCTTAGCTCGGAGGTGACTTTATAAATGTGGCATTTGAACGGCTGCATTTTTGGATTTGTTGGGGTGGGGTGGGAGGGGAAGGGACGTAAAATCTTTGTCCCCCTCTTTCTTCCTTGTTTATTTCTTGTTCCTTGGGTGGGTGGTGGGGAGAGAAGTAACCGGGAACTGGTGCTGCACTGAGAGGTTTTGCAAAGAGAAAAGTCTTCATCTGACTTGGGAAAACACAACGCTCTGTTTTCAGTCAGATGCCTGTTAGGAGAGTGTTTCAGGGATGTCGGCCACCCGCCAAGGAGGCCTGATTTCCCCCTCCACCCACTCCTCTGAGCTTCATTCTTGGCTCTGCACGTTGACGATTCCAGCTGTCATGCTGGGTCATGGTTAGCTGTCAAGCAAGATAGTACATGTGATAACCAGGGCCTGGCCTACAGAGAGTCCTGGAGAAAAAACACAGCCAGGGTCTTAAAGTGGAACTGAAACGAGACAGCATCATAAGCAGCCTGTAGGCCTCAGCCCTAGCTGTTTTTGCTCTGAAGGTGGGTGACATTGTTGATTTAAAGCAGAGTCCCGTGCCCAGCGGAAGGATGAGGAGTACGTGCTGCATACTCTTGGTTGCTTTATTTATAGTTCAAAGCTGGTATATTACAGAAAGACATCTTGCCTCTGCCGGAGCAGAAAATGCATCCTCTCTCCTCGACAGCTCGGAGAGAATCACACAGTGAAACTGCAAAGAACAGTGAAAAACAGGAAACCAGTGTACGTCACATCCAGTCTCCCTTTCCCGTGAGAAACTCCAACAGTACAGACTGTGGAATGTAAACACCTGTCTCGTGACAAGCCCTTTCGCTGCACAGTGAAGGAAAGCAGAAACCAACATCCTCCCCCTTTCTGTGAACATCACTGGGCAGCGTGTTCGTACAATATCAGTACAAACCCAACTTCTGCACATAGGTACAGTGTTGATCCCTTGATACAATCTTGGACAATACATCAGCAGGAATTTCATTACCTGGCATATAGGACACCGTTACGAGTCCCTTCTGAATACATTCCCTAGCATGCTGCAACTTTAATTGCAAGTGCTTCGTGCTTTGCTTACAAGCTTCAGACGTCAGCAAAGCCAAACATGCTTTGTTGTCCTGGTAAACCTGGATTGGACATTTGACAGGAATTTTCATATCTTTGCACAATTGTATTAACCATTCACAATCCTTAAGTGAATACGATAGTGCATTCAGTTCGGCTTCACAAGTACTTAAACTAACTGTTGTTTGCTTCTTGCATGACCAATCAAACAGACCCTGATTGTACATGTAGCAAACTCCAGACGTACTTTTCCTGTCTGTAGTGTCACTTCCAAAACTTGCATCTGCAAATATCTCAAGACCACCAGACTTCTGATTGTTAAATCTCAGTCTGTAATGCATAGTGCCTTTCAAATACCGCGCTATGCGTTTCAGAGCTTTCCAATCCTTGACACTAGGATTGTTGACTTGTCTGCTTAGCAAATTACAGCTAACAGCAATGTCTGGTCTTGAACATCTGGCAATGAAGTTTAGCTTGCCTAGCACACTTCTGTACAGTGTAGTGTCAGAAAATGCTTCTTCAGTGTCATCTACCTGATAACCTGTTGTCATCGGTGTGTCTACAGGGTTAGCATCCATCAGATTTAGTTTGCTTAACACATCAGCAATTTTCCGTGACTGGTGTACTAGAATGTTACCATCTTGATCTCTCTCTATTTCCAGAGATAGGTAGTTGTTTACCTCACCAAGATCTTTCATGTCAAAGTGCTCTTTCAGTTGAGCTAGGGCGTTATTGTACATTGCGACATCTTTCCAAAAGAATAATAAATCATCAACATAAAACAAACAGTACAGTTTCTTTTGCCCCTCCTCTTTGACAAATACACATGGATCAGCTTTCCCTTGCTGAAAACCTAGAGAAAACAATACTTCAGTGAGTTTTGTGTGCCAACACCGTGCACTTTGTTTGAGACCATAAAGGGATTTCTTCAGAGCACAAACAAATCCCTGTTTTACCTGTACGCCATCAGGTGGAAGCATATAAAGTGATTCATCTAGAGATCCGTACAGAAAAGCTGTATTAATATCATGGTGACTAATGTGTAGATTTTCCTCTGCAGCTAGCTTGAGCATAAGCCTAATGCTTTCATATCTCACTGTCGGTGAGTAGGTCTCGTGATAGTCTTCACCTGGTACCTGTGCAAAACCTCTGGCTACCAATCTGGCTTTGTGTCTGACTATCTTGCCATTTTGATCTGTCTTCGCTTTGAAGACCCATTTGCTTCCAAGCAGTTTCATTCCTGGAACTACTGGAACTAGCTCCCATGTTTTGTTCCTTTCTAAGGAATCAAGCTCAGCCTTCATGGCATTTAACCATGGCTCAGCTTCCTTTGAATCCAAACCCTGGATGTCTTGGAAACTTGAAGGTTCAAATACCTTCTTGGAGCTTTTAACAGCTGTTACTGCTATCGTAGCAAACTCATCAGCAAATCTCTTTGGAGGTCTGCCTTTTGTGGCTCTCTGTGACCTACGAATTAGCCTTAAGTCTTCAACACTCTCCTCTTCCTTCTTAGGAGAAAAACGACCTACTGTGAACAATGGTTCCTCCAATTCTTGATCAGAGCTTTCAGAGGGTCGCATAGAGGCTTTCGCACTCTTGAAATCCCCTGAATCACCCGATTCAGTTTCAGATTCAGACTCAGAACCTTCATCAGTGGGTTGTTGTGGTTGCTTTTGACTATCCTCAGTCTCATCACCGTCATCAGGATAACATTGGAAAATTCCCACATTCTCCCCCCACTTTGCATTGTACTCAACACTTCTCGTGAGCTTAATTGTCTTAGAGTCAGTCATCATTATTCTGTAAGACCCTTTCTGATAACCTAGAAAGATACCATGCAATCCACGCTTGTCTAACTTGGAATTTTGTGGTGAGTGAACCCACATGTCAGAACCAAAAATCTTCATGTGTTTGATGTATGGCTTCTTGCCAAACATCTTCTCATAGGGGGTACAACCAATCGCTGAAGATAACCTGCGATTGTAACTGTAAACAAAACACGAGAGAGATTCGGCCCAATAACTCTCTGGAAGATTGGCATCATGCAGCAAGGTTTTTAACCCTTGAAGCAATGTCTGATTTGCCCTTTCCGCAAGTCCATTCTGCCATGGCGAGCGAGGACTAGACAAATCGTGTTGAATTCCTTTCTCAGTCAGAAAAGCTTCAAACTGCTGAGAAGTGAATTCTCCCCCGCGATCACTGAAAAGAGTCTTTATCTTCTTACCATGCACATTTTCCAACCAAGCACAGAATTCCTTGAACCTAGGAAAAGCCTCTGATTTGTGCTTGAGATTGTACACAAAAATATATCTAGAAAATGCATCAATGAGAACCATGAAGTATCTATTTCCACCCAAAGAGGGCGCTAGTGGTCCAACCAAATCAGCATGAACAACCTGGTATGGTTCTGTAGCTTGCCTACTAGACACCTTACCTTTCGCAGCCATTTTCACCTTGTTTGCTGCGCATGCTTTGCACTTCATGTGGTACCTGCAGGGTTTAATAGTCATACCTTCAACCAAGGCAGGCATTTTAGATACTGCCTCAAAATGCAAATGACCAAATTTTCTATGAAAATCGTGAATACATTCTGCATGCAAACTTTTGTTAGAACCTGCAATGCAACAAGTGTCATCCTTCACAACATCATCATAATACAAAACAAACAAACGATCAACATATTCAGCATGCAATACATAATCATTTTTCTTTGTGATGATGCACTTCCTGTTCTTGAAGGAAACGTCAATGTTCCGCTCATTCAGCTGTCCAACGCTGAGCAGATTATGTTTGGCGTCTGGCACGTAAAGCACATTCTGTATCGATAAGTCCAAACTGTGAAGAACAACAGTTCCGTAGCCTTTACTGGGAATAGTGTGGTCATCCGCCTGGTGAATCGCACCTTCCTGCGGTGTAAAAGACACAAACAGTCTCTTATCGTTGCACATGTGGTGGGTCGCCGCTGAATCAACAACGAAGAAAGATCTAGACGTCTTCTGGACCTCTGCAACCTTTGGAGTGAAGCGTGAAACCATAGCCTTGTGCTGCGTTGTCCTAGACACCGGACCTTTGCCTTTGCCTCGGCCTTTTCCGCGCGATGAGCTTTCGCTGCGCTGCTCTGTCTTGGCCCTGGGATATCTGCATTCCCTCTTCATATGGCCTAGACGTCCACACGAGTAGCATTTCACTGCCTTCAAAGCTTTGGCGCCATCTGGTGGTTCCACTGCACTATGGGATGACGTCTGTGAAGACTCCCCCTTGCCCATGCAGCTAGCACCCCGGCGATCTGCTTCATTTAATATCACGGCAGTTACATAGTCCACTGTTAGCTGAGCGGTTGGTTGCACAGCAATCTGGGTTGCAACAGACTCCCAACCTGAACCCAAAGATTGTAGTATCATGAAAGAATACACAGCCTCTGGAAAGTTGAGTCCTCTCTGTTGCAGCTCATGTCTCAGATTTTGCATCTCCATCAGATGTAAACGCACATCTCCACCTTCAGCAAGAGCCATATTATGCAGCTTGTTAAAGTAAAACATAGTGGATCCAGCTTCTGTCCTTAAGTGAGCTTCTCTCAAAACGTCCCAAATTTCTCTGGCTGAGGTCTTATCACGCAATAGACAGAGCTCTTCCGGGGATACTATCAATGTAAGAGTTCCCCTTGCTTTGGAATCCTTAGCTTCCCATGCATCTGTAACTGGAACTGGGGGGGTTTCTGTAATCACCTCAAACAAACCCTCTTTCCGCAGAATTGCCTCTGCATACAGAACCCAGTCCGCGTAATTTTTCTTGTTGAGCTTAGGAATCCCACAAGCATCCTGAAGGGCCATCATGACTCTGGCATTAGCCTTCAGCGTCATATATGCTGCTTTAAATCTTGCTGCGTCACTGCTGCAGCTGCCTTATTCCAAAAGCGCACTTAAAAGTTACTTTCGATTTCCCCAGCATAGTAACTTGTGCCTGGGAGCCTTTTGCCTATTCCCGGCAAAACGGCTTTGAAAGTTCAAAGTCCAGCCATAAAGCCATTAACTAGAAGCTGGCAGGCTGCCCGGAGCAGTAGCACATACCTCATCAATCACTTTTACGCGCAGAGCAGATTCCGATCCGACCTGTCCCTTTGCATTCCGATCCTTTGCCGGCACTCCGATTCGACTTCTGGAGCCCATAACCACGTGTTGATTTAAAGCAGAGTCCCGTGCCCAGCGGAAGGATGAGGAGTACGTGCTGCATACTCTTGGTTGCTTTATTTATAGTTCAAAGCTGGTATATTACAGAAAGACATCTTGCCTCTGCCGGAGCAGAAAATGCATCCTCTCTCCTCGACAGCTCGGAGAGAATCACACAGTGAAACTGCAAAGAACAGTGAAAAACAGGAAACCAGTGTACGTCACATCCAGTCTCCCTTTCCCGTGAGAAACTCCAACAGTACAGACTGTGGAATGTAAACACCTGTCTCGTGACAAGCCCTTTCGCTGCACAGTGAAGGAAAGCAGAAACCAACAGACATTACCTTATAACCCCCGAAACTATTATAGTGGTTGGTTCCATGGGCCATATATTGTGAGGATGATCAAACACAGGGACACAAGGAGGAGTTTCAACTGAGCCATTGCGCTTCTCATTCTAGAAATGGAACATTGAACATAATAGCTATGTGTTGAAAGCTGGTGCAGAACATGAGTCCAGAATGTCTTGGTAGGGATGGACAAATCTGTCAATTCCATTTTCTTGCTGTTTCTCATTTTTCCAATCTTAAATTTGGTTCTCTGCATTTCCATGTCACCTTTCTTTTCTTTGCAAAAAAACACCTTACAGAAATTTGTCAGCATTTTAGTGCATATTTCTCCTGATAGTAAACATTTTTGTAGGCAACTTTGCCTAATATGCATATTTTACCAGCAACCGCACAGCATCAACTTGCCCATAAAAGCAAGCCTAGAATGAGAGACTAGGGTGATGCCAGAAGATTCTAGAAACCCTCTTTGTTGTGAGATTTGGGGTGAGGTGTGTGTGATCTGTGAGATTGTTTGAGAGCCAGCTGGATAGGTGGAGTCAGGTCTGGTGCAAGATATTTTGCTGCCTGAGGTGAAAGACAAGATAGTGGCCTCCCCTTAGGCACATACTGTCGGGATTCACAGAATGCTGTTTAAGTAAGTCTGCAGGCTTGAGTTTGCTAGTTGATGCAACAGGCTGACACAATACTTTCTATGGAGGTGCTGGGTCAGAATGACTCAGCAGGAATGTGCTGACAGCTGATTGGCTGTCATTGGTTTAAAAGGGAAACCTGTCCAGCAGTAATGCTGGTGGTGTAGAGGAGTGTGGTCAGAGAGAAAGAATCTTCCTATTTGCCTCAAGGTACAGCCAGGTACTCTCTCTGACTGTATGAACTGCTTCTGTAGATATTTGTATATAGAGCTCACAATAAATAATACTGAAGAACCTGGGACTCTGAGCATTTCTGCTAAAGCGCTGCGAGGAATTCGCGACACATACAAAAGCTCATTGGACCAGTAGTTGAATCTTACTCCAACGCTGGTGAAAGGACAGTAACCTCCACTGCAATTGAGGGCAGCAGGCTAGCTTTGATGATACAGGGCAGGCCACGTGGCGATCATAGGTCTGTTCACTCCCCACACCTCAACATCTGCCACTTGAGGCTGCTGCCTCACTCTGACTTTTTTTAAAGTACTTTTAAATTTTAAAGGGATACTTTAAATGCCCTCCCCCAAAGTCAGCTTTTTTCCCTTCTACATGCTTTTAACTACTCTGCCTGGGGCTTCCATTAAAGGCCTTGCAGTAGTTAATGCAACGTTTCCCTCATTTTCATGTAAGGATGTGAGAGCCCCCACACCCAAGATATATGTATGGAAATGATAGCAACTGGTACTTAAAAAAACAAAAGAAAACCCCAAGAAGCCAGAGCACAACTGAATCAAATCAGGAATGTTTCCAACACCATGTATCTGACCTCTTGACAAGATCAGAAGAATGGAAAGTCAGCAACTATATAAATGGTTTCAGTGTGATCTGGAAAAGTGTAACTGATTCAATAACACGTGGGATTGCATAGTTAGTAAAGGTCCCCTCCACCCTCCCCAGTGATTCATAATATTGGAAGAGTTGTGGGTGAACGCCACAAGGCTCCATTTGGAATCAGCTCAGTGTGTGTTTGTGAAAATCCTTAAAGAGCTCCTCTGTTTCCTGAGTCTTGCCTGCAAAGGTTAATTGGTAAATGACCCCTCTGGACGGTTAAGTCCAGTCAAAGGTGACTATGGAGTGCAGCGCTCATCTTGCTTTCAGGCCGAGGGAGCCGGCATTTGTCCACAGACAGCTTTCCAGGTTGTGTGGCCAGCATGACTAAACCACTTCTGGTGCAACAGGACACTGTGACGGAAACCAGAGCACATGGAAATGCCGTTGTGTGACCCTTATCATGGTGCTATGGATGGGGGGGGGAGACCCTACAAATTAATAAATGGTAGGATTTATATTATTTGGAATATTGAAGAGAAGATTGCAGGCCAGTGGAAAAATATAGGCGAAGCTTCCTTTCCAAGCCAAGGCCTCACCTGGGATGGAGGCATTAACAAGACCAAAGGTGTTGATGGTCCATCTGAGAGGAATTATTGGGCCTGAGCAGACAGAAGATTGCCAGGATAACTGGGTGGGAGGTGACAGGAAAGGAGTGTATTTAGCAAGGGAGAGAACAAAGACTGAGATAAACCTTGGGCAGACTGGCTGGGAGAGATGCCTCGGTTTCTAGCTCTGCGCTGGTGTGGGGAACAAGCCCTTCTTGAGATGCCCCTGTTATAAGATCTGGACTTCCTCCATGCAGACTCACAGTGTAAATATGTGTGGGTGAGTGCCTGGAATCCCCTGGAATTCTGCTACCGCTTTGCAAAGAGTGGAGATGGCGGCACCCGACTTTTGTAACACTATTGTTTCCTGGGAGGCAAAAAGACTATCAATGTCCTACTAGCCAGGATGGCTGTGCTCTGTTGGAGGCTTGCAGATTCCAGCTGCTGGAAGCAGCAGGAGGAGAGAGTGCTCTTGCACTTGGGTTCACGGGCATCTGGCTGACCACTGTGAGAACAGGATGCTGGACTAGATGGGTTGCTGTGGTGGATAGAAAGCTTTTAAAAAAGCCTTTAAAATGCCAGAGTCTGAGGAAAAAAGACCGCCTTGGTCATTACAGTGGTACCTTGGGTTAAGAACTTAATTCGTTCTGGAGACCCCTTCTTAACCTGATATTGTTCTTAACCTGAGGTACCACTTCAGCTAATGGGGCCTCCCGCTGCCGCCGTGCGATTTCTGTTCTCACCCTGAAGCAAAGTTCTTAACCTGAGGTACTATTTCTTGGTTAGCACAGTCTGTAACCTAAAGCGTCTGTAACCTGAAGCATCTGTAACCCGAGGTACCACTGTATCTTCAGAATCCAGACAAGGCAGGGACAGGAAGGTGGAAGGTGCAGGCAGTGGGTGTTTGACCCACTGGCTCATGAGGGCCCCTTCTGAGTCCTGGGTCCTTAACCAGTGCCTGACCAGGCCAGTCATTGGTGCTGGGGCTGCTAACAAGCGACCTATGTAGAAAATGAGGTGATTCTCTGTACTGTTCTTCTATCAATGTGCTTCTTCCTCCTTTTCCAGTCTCTCCGTTGTATTCCCTATCCCAGTGATGGCAAACCTTTTAGAGACCGAGTGCCCAAACTGCAAACCAAAACCCACTTATTTATCGCAAAGTGCCCAGAGTGGTTGAGCTTTTTTGGGGGGAGTTGCTGACCAAAGTTTTGGAGCTTTTTTTGGGGGGGGGTCGCAAAAGTTGCTTTGCTTTTTGGTGGGGATGCCCCAAAGCTGCTGAGCTTTCTGGGGGGATGGGGAGAGAGAACAGAAATAAATGACGAATAATACCTTCACTGGAACTAATACGCAGCACTGACATCGTCGTCTGCCAAAGCGCCAAAAAAACGAGCACACAAAGGGTTAAAAAACAAACGCTGTCACACCCAATCAGAAACAGCCACTGACATAGCAAATTGAAAAACAGACCAATTGCGGAACACAATCTTGGCTACTGGCAGAAAAAAAGGGGGGGAAGGTTCTGGGTTTTAATAGCAGATGCAAGCTGTAGCATGAGGGAGAGCGGGAGAACAAATGGAAAAAAACAAGAAGAGTGTGGATGGGCTGATGGCGCGCTGTGAGGGCTATGTGTGCCACCACTGCCCTATCCCATCAGATTTTCAGCTCCCCCAGCCTCTTAAATGTCTGGGTAGTCCATGAGTTCTCACTGGGCTGCTTTGCAAGGGGATTCCCTCCCCTTAGGGTTCCCTCTTGCCACAAAATATATATTTATATATACTTTTACAGACCTTGGGGTTAACCAACTGCTGAGTGCGGGGCACAGGAGTGATTGCTCTGGGTGCAAAATTGTTAGGGGCACAAAACTTCAACACCCGGTGCTGCCTCAGTACAGCTGTGTGCTTCTGCCACTGTCTCTTTTGAAAATGATCTCTCTATGCTAGGGGTCAGCAAACTTTTTCAGCAGGGGGCCGGTCCACTGTCCCTCAGACCTTGTGGGGGGCCGGACTATATTTTGAAAAAATTAAAGAACGAATTCCTATGCCCCACAAATAACCCAGAGATGCATTTTAAATAAAAGGACACATTCTACTCATGTAAAAACAAGCTGATACCTGGACCATCCACGGGCTGGATTTAGAAGGCGATTGGACTGGATCCAGCCCCCGGGCCTTAGTTTGCCTACCCATGCTCTATGCGGACCAGGAAGTGACTTCTCCAGGCAATGTAATGGCTCTTCTTATCTCTGCGGCTGTGATCTCCTGGGTGATGTGGATGCCATTAGACAGCTGAATGCGCATGCGTACTCTTTCCATTTCCCTCCCTCCAACCTCCTCCCTCTGTACAGCGCTGGTCACTGGCAACCCACGCTACGCCACTGCTCCTGAGTCTTCCTCTTATGTGTGGGAAATGCCATTTTAGCAACGTAAGTGTGGCAGTCGGAGAATTGAGCTGGAGTGACAGAACGATGGCAGAGAGAACTTAGGCCAAAGCACGAAAGCCTTTCTAGATCATAAACAACGCCTTGAATTTTGTCTGGAAGGCCTGCTAAGATGCCGGAGGGCTGGACGCAGAACGGCATGAGTATGGTATAGCAATTACTCAAGTGATACAAACATGCTTAGGTCTGATTTACACTGGAGTTGACCCAGGAGAGAGTCATGGCACACAGAGATGAATAGAAAAGCAAACTGAACAGCTCTCGTGAATAAGAGCCAAGAACTGAGTTAATGGTTGGCACAGATTAGGTGAAGAGAATGGAAGGTGGATCTAAGCCATCTTGCTGTCTACCCCATGGACAGTGACGTTCCCAGAAGGGCTATCCACTTTGGCGTTCCCTCTGCTGTCATGACTATATTCTTGGCATCTTCTCTCCATTACAATATGCACCTTTATAATATACCGAGGCGGGAGGCATAGGTGACACAGATAAATGCGCACTCATGTCGCACCTCATATTCAACGAGCAGACATTCTGAAAAAAAAGTTTGTAATTTTGCCAGGCAAGCACAAAGTGTCCCAGCAAAGTGTCAGTTTGAGTCGGGTTGGGTTTCACTTATTATGTATGAGAGGGATTAGCTAAATTCGGAAGACAAGGAAAAAGAAAGCTTGATGTAAATTATAAATAATTATTACGGGGTTTTTTTTAAAGAGTTGGGAGGGACCTCTAAGGTCACCTGGTCCAACATTCTGCTGTGAATTGGATCCGTGTTTTTGTGTGTCATTGTCAACCTCCCTGAAACTTCCAGGTTTCAAAACAATAATGCCCATGAACAGTTGCTGGAACCCATAGGACGGAGGGTACTGAAGTGCTTGGTAGCCACTTGTGGTTTTCCCATGGTTGGACTAGATGGGCCAATACAATACAATACAATACAATACAATTTGTATCATATTTAGTGTTTTGTAGGTGAACACCAACTCCTTGTATTGGGCTTGAAAATACACTGGCAGCCAATTTACTTATTTCAGAATAAGAGTAACAAAAGGGAGAGCCGCAACAAAATGTTGTAGTATATCATTACCCCCTAACTGGAATGTTCCTGTTCAGGGTTTCAGCCAGCCAGCTTTCCATGCCTTCATCTTGTATACTATTAGCTGTGACAGGCTGCAGCAAGCCAGTTCACTCTTCTTTTTTAAAAAAGAAATAATTTTTATTGATTTTCTTTTCTCATAACAAATATCCAATATCATTACTAAACATTCATTTTTCAGTTTTCCCCCTCCCTGTTGGCTTCCTTCATCTTCCCTCCCTGTTGACTTCCCTCATCAATTTCCCTCATCAATTCCCCTCATTTCTGGTTTATTACATCAAATGATACATTCTGCTGTCTGTATATAATACTATGCTATCACATTGTTATACTTCTTATTTTCTGTAAATAAAATTGTAAATGTTTATTTAACCAGTTCACTCTTCTCTCCTCCCACCCAGGCTGGGTTTTCCAACTGACAATCAACTCCCCCTAGCTTCTGAAGACAATTCATACACAGTCCTCAGTCTTCATGTACAGGGGTTTTCCTCCCTTGGGGTTCCTCCCCCCCCTTTTTTTGGTACTTCCACATAGCCTGAGATTTGCCCAGGCATGCTGATACCTTCCCCTTGTTTCTCTATGGTCCACTTGTAGCTCCAGTCCCACTGGAGGACTTCCCTATCTTCTCTGAGGACTTCTTTGAGTTCACTATCAGAAGGCGTGATAATGGCTCTGCTGACTTTCACGTGTCACCAGTTAGGCAGCAGCATTTGGTACCAATGTGATGTTTCCAAGCTGCCTTCAAGGGGAGCCCCATGTGCAATGCTTTACAATACTGTAACCTTGACTACACTTGTACCATGGGAAATGAGAACTTCACAACATTGTCTCCAGGCTGTCGGAATGCTGTCATGTGCACAGCCTCAAGCACATATAGCAAGCTGAAATGAGCATATGATTCATCCCCATCTTGGCAGGCCATGTGTATGTATCAGAACTTGAGGGAGTCACCAAAAAAGCTATTAAAATCGAAAGAGAGGAAAATCACGTCATCCGCTGCCTTATGTTTGTTTGTTGAGGAAGAGGCCTAAAGAGCGCCTCTCTCCTCTCTCCTCCACTCCCAAACCTCTTATCTTCTCCGGTTTTATATATATTGTCCCGTCTAGACAGCAGAAAGTGACTAGCATCCCTATATGTCAAGAATGTAGCGGTAAATCTTTCAGATAAATATAGCCGAGCAGTTAAAAGTAAAAATAAATATCTAAAGCTCTCAACTTATTAGCAGCATCTGTCTCAGGCTTGATGTGCACTTCTCAGAAATATTCTAATACCTACTAGATCTATATTTAAGCAACCTTGTTGCTGCTCTGGTGATCACATGTCATAAACTATCTCTATATTGTTGATTTTGTTGCTAAGCCCCACTGTGAGTTCTGGTTTCCAGTGTTTCAGGTTACACATTTAAAAACAGGCCTTCCAACTGTTTCACACCCCACATTTAAAGATGATACGCAGGCAGCTCTTGCTATTGCTCAGCGGCCCACTCTGGCATTAGACAATTACAGCTGAGGGAGGAGCTAGGGTTACAAACTTGTCACACACTGGAGCTGCTAACTTTCCATCCCGGAAATCTCATTTGGAAGGAAGCTACAGACCAGGACGTGAGAGCAATGAATTATCGCACGCCTGCCCCAGATTCCTGGAAGGCTGCACCAATCTTCACAAGCTCTCCGGAAACAAAGAAACAAATCCTAGAAATCACCCGTTCGCATGATTTCTGAATTTATTTCAAAGAAAGTCACCACGGTGTTCTCATTTTGTGTGTGGTTAAAGTGAGTCTTGTGAACGCACCCTAGTGAGGTAAGTTACTAGCGTCTGGAAAAAAGTAATAGATATCCAATGTTCCATGCAGCAATAACTTATCACATCACAGTGGCTTGCAATACAAGAGTAACATTTCAGGTTTAGGGGGTTGTGTGGATAGTGTCATTATCTGGTTTGGTCACTAGATGGCACTTTACTTTGTGGAATCTCAGTGAAGTCAGGAGTGTCCTGTTGCTGTTCTTGTTTGAGAAGACAATAAAGTTTTTGTCTAGCTTCCTGAAGAGTGTCTCCTAAGCCTTCCAGGACAGGTGTGGAAGAAGCAATCACAACAAGTTTAAAGTCTGCTGTTCCTGTGTGTGTGTATATATATATATATTGCTCAAAAGGCAGGGTATAGTTTAAAAGCATTTGCCATCCTTACTTAAAGAAAAATACTTTGTGCTAAACCGAAGAATGTCCCTAAATAGTGGCTCTCTAGACTACTTTCCTACATGAGTGTTGAAGGAAACACTAATCTAGCGTTGACTGCTCTACCCTCCAAAAGTGGTGCACTTTAGCTCTGATTTTTATTCATTTTAGGAATTTATACCCCACTCTTCACCAGAAGTCTCAAAACAACTTATACTATCTGCAGATATTAAAGTGATTCTGTGAAGTGCAGTCCCAAACAACACCAGTCATACCTTTCCTCCCAGATCAGCAGATTTCATCCCTGCAGCATTTCCATCTTACCTGGATTACATCTAAATATTAACATTTAAATGATTAATTAACTTTATCTGCTTACAGGTTTTATGTCCTGCCTGCCATCAATGACAGAGTGTTCAAAGCAGCTAACATGTTTGAATAATTTGACTATATAATACAGTCGTACCTTGTAAGTTGAATGCCTTGCGAGTCGAATGTTTTGGCTCTTGAACGCTGCAAACCTGGAAGTGAGTGTTCCGGTTTGTGAACGTTCTTTGGAACCCGAAAGTCTGATGGGGCTTCCGCGGCTTCTGATTGGCTGCAGGAGCTTCCTTCAGCCAATCGGAAGCTGCACCTTGGTTTCCGAACGTTTTGGAAGTCGAACGGACTTCCGGAATAGATTCTGTTCGACTTCCAAGGTACAACTGTATCAATTTTGAATTTTGAGGTGTGACTATTCAGTGGAAAATTCACAATTTCCCAAGCAGCTGCAGTTGGGCATGGGCTTGTTGTGTTTTGTTCATTTGTTGTTGAGACACAAGAGGCAGTAATCCAGCAAGAATTTCGCAAACCTGCAATTCAAATAAGTAGATGCAACTGGAAGGAAAACATGGTCAGTTTACATAATTTTGGTATATGGTGATAGGCACTGGGATTGTTTAGTACAGCATGTGAAGCACATTGTCTGCGCAGCAGAAGTGAAGAATGATGGAAGAAAATAGGTACATTTGTTTTACATTAAGTGAACAAGGGGTTTATCACACGGCACTGAAAAAGCCATATGGACAAACCATTTCCACAGGGTATTGAGCTATGTCCTGCCAAGGAATTATTGCAAGATGGTCTTAAAACTATATGCTTTCCTTATTCTCTAGAAACGACATTTTCACATTTAGCGGTCTTAACTCTGCACAGTTTTATGCTACCCAATATTTCACTCTGAATATGCTAACATTTCTAGAATTTCAAAATGCAATGTACATTAGCAAAAGTGTGTGATCTTGTTCCAAGACACCCAGGCAGACAATATTATACTAACTAGCAAGGTATGATTGCAGGCAAGCTCTTGTATTCGGCTTCGTACATACTACCAGCTGGGAGACCCGCGATCCCATGGAGAGATCTGTGTGCATTCTGGTGACAGGTTTGGTTTGATACTGAGGCATAACACACATGGAAAGCAGGCAATCAGCGCCATCTAGAACTGCATGGAGCTGGCCAGTGACTCCTAAAGTTGGATGCTGGGCAATTATTGCCTAGTTCTGATGGAATTTGGCCTTACCATCAGCCTGACGAAGACCAATAGCTTGGGTCAGGACATCGCCAGCACTCCATGCATCAGTATTGGTGACCATATGCTAGAGGTGGTAGACATTTTTGTCCACCTGGGTTCCACCACCGCCAAAATCTCTCCATTGATGCTGAGCTGGACAAGTGTATTGACAAGGCAGCTGTGGCAATGGCTCACCTCTCCAAAAGGGTATGGGAGAATGTGATGCTAACGTCCAAGACCAAAACGAAGGTCTAGCAGGCTGCTTTATGGAAGTGAGCCTTGGGCAACTTACAACTGCAAAGAGTGATGCCGCAGTGCTTTCCACATTCATTTCAGCTCAGCCAAAAACAACTGCTTGCTTTTTAATATGCTTTTCTCCAAATGAGATGAAGCAGAGATTTCCCATCCGACAAATGCTGTTCAACAGCATTTGTAAAATAGGCCTTTAGTGTAGTGGTCCCTAATCAAATCTTAAATTTCAGCATGTGAATGGTACACAAAAGGAGTGTTGGCTGGAAGTCTGAAATTAGAAGCCTTTTACAGTGTATATGTGGAAAGCACAGTTGTCTTCAGTCCCAAACAAATCTCTTATAAATGGATGTGATACGTGAGGGAAAGACAATCCTTTCTCTTTTTTACCTGTACTATAATAACAACATTGATACATGTTAAGGTCAGTGCTGCTGGCTAGGTTTTATTGTGCACTAATGCTGGATCTGTCTTTTTTTAGAGGACAGGAGGGGGAATTACTCTGAAATGGCACTTGATATGCTATATGGCATTGCAGATTTAGACAGTCTAATTGTAGAGCTGAAATCCAAAAAGGTCTTATCAAAGTGCTAAATCCCAAAGGACCCCTTTTCTCCCTACAGACAATAGCTGCAATTTTGTAAGCAGTAGAGTTGCTGAAACTTCTTAGGCCGTCAGTCCAGAAAAACACAACTGAAATCATCAAGACATCAGGAGATCACAGCTAATTTGTTCCCGTGACTCCAGTGGGACTTAAAAGCACAACTTCCTTGCTCGGGTTTGGGAATGCAGACTTGCAGCACTTCCATATCACCAGGGTTTTTTCCAGGTGGGACTCAGTGGCATACTGGTCAATGCAAGTTGTGGGATTAGAGTTAATTGGGAGGTCTTGTGCAACCAACTCCTTTCCTGGAAGAGGCTGCAATTAAAATTCTTGAGCATTTCGATAAGATTCAGCAGGAGATCAAGGGAAGGCACACCTGAACACCTGGATACCCTGCCAGCTACAAGGGGTTTTATCATGGGAAAGCTGCTCAAAACCCATGAAACCCATGAAAAATGAAACTAGATAGTTCATATCCTGCATTCAAAGATAACGGAATGCAACCAAGAAAGAACAGAGATTTAATGGGGAAGACTCATCCCACAATGGAAAAATTAAGAAACACTCATTTCCATTCTGGTCATTTTCATTGACAGTGTAGAATTGAATTTGGATTGGGGAGACCTGGGAGAATGTTAGCACCAGACTACCCAGCAAGCTCCCAGTGGGGAGCTGAGTTCAGCTCTTCCTTCTTATCCCCATTTATGGGCAGATTTATGCTGGTTTAACAATCATTCCATCTCCCCATGATACCTCTAGGGGTGGGCAATGTTTTTCAAACTAGGGGAACATTCCATTCTGGGCAACTTTTGGGGGGTCATGTGCTAGTGGAAGACAGGATGAAGCCCAAATGGTTCAGATCAGGTCAGTTTGTCTTGGGATCTGCAAAGACTGACTTCCTCAAGCATCCATAGTTGAAAGCATGTTCTTATTGCTCATGGCCACAGCCAGTAGAAGATACACCGAACACAAGTCCCCAGCATTCAGTTTGTTATACAAATAAGATGATCTTCACACACATAGCCAGCAGCATGGGAGTTGCTTCAGCAGGGTATGATCCCATGGCGCGGGGCTAACATTTGGTTGTCTCTGTGAGATGGCCACATACAAGCATGAAGCTCTCAGTAGCTCAGTGGTGCTGGCTTTGATCCTTGACATTTCCAGGCGGGTCTGGGAAAGACCATTGCTTGAAATCCTGGAGAGCTCATAGAATCATAGAATTGTAGATTTGGAAAGGACCCCGAGATTCATCTAGTCCAAGCCCTGCAATGCAAGAATCTCAACTAATGCATCCATGACAGATGGCTATCCAACCTCTGCTTAAAAACCTCCAAGGAAGGAGAGTCCACCACCTTCTAAGAGGGTCTATTCCACTGTCAAACAGCTCTTCCTGTTAGAAGGTTCTTCCTGATGTTTGGTTGGAATCTCCTTTTTGTAACCTTGATCCTTTTGTTTGAATCCTACCCTCCAGAGCAGGAGAAAACAAGCTTGCTCCATCTTCCATGTGACAGCCCTTCAGATATTTTGAAGATGGCTGTCATATCTCCTCTCAGTCTTCTCTTTTCCAGGCTAAACATACCCAGTTCCTTCAACCGTTCCTCATAAGGCTTAGTTTCCAGACCCTTGATTGTCTGGGTCGCCCTCCTCTGCATACATTCCAGCTTGTCAGCATCTTTCTTAAATTGTGGCGCCCAGAATTGGACACAGTAGTCGAGGTATGGTCTGACCAAGGCAGAATAGAGTGGAACTGCTAGTTCCCTTGATCGGGACACTATACAGTGGTACCTTGGGTTACATACGCTTCAGGTTACAGACTCCACTAACCCAGAAATAGTACCTCGGGTTAAGAACTTTGCTTCAGGATGAGAACAGAAATCGTGCTCTGGCGGCACGGCGGCAGCGGGAGACCCCATTAGCTAAAATGGTGTTTCAGGCTAAGAACAGTTTCAGGTTAAGTACGGACCTCCGGAACGAATTAAGTACTTATCCCGAGGTACCACTGTACTTCTGTTGATGCATCCTAGAATAGCATTAGGTTGGTTTTTTTATGCTGCATCACACTGTTGACTCGTGCTAAGTTTGTGGTCTACTGAGACCCCTAGATCCTTTTCACATGTATACAAGGTTTTCCCCATTTTATATTTGTGCAGTTGGTTGTTCCTGCCTAAATGTTCCTGTGATTTTGTTCCCCACCTCCTTCGAAGCTCAGGTCAGTTACTAAGTGTTGTTTAAAGGCTGTTTGTTTTCCACCCTCTTCAGCCAAAGGAGCTGTTTTTCAGCTGCACTTCTTCCTTTTCTATGGTTGTTTTTGGGTTCTGCCTGCTTTGGTTACTGCTGAGACCGGGTAATTAGCTGTCATCTTGTCAAGGAGCATGTTCATTTCAGCTTGCCATTCTTCATTTCACTCTGGGTTTGTTAATTTCACTCCTGTTGGCTTCAGCCTTTGCAGCCCCTGCCAGTTTGACAGCGGGACAGCTGCTTAAGGAAGGCACCAAGCAAAACTTGAAAGCTAGAAAGTGGTGTTTATTCAAAGATGGTATAAGACGGCATTTAGGCAAAGATGGCATGGAGTGCCACCTATGTGTGTTTTCTAAACCAGAACTGGAACTCGAGCAAAGCCATAAGTTGCCCTTCAAATTGGAACATGTATCTAAAAGTGGCCCAGGTAAAGAACCACAAGGAAGTATTGTATCCCCCCAAAATCAATATTGACTCGTTAGCACTATGGACTATGAGAACTAGCCTTTGTTTGGTGTTGCTACTTTTGGCTTATGGAGATTTTTTTTCATTGTTTGTTCCAATTGTCTGAAATACTTTGCATTTATGTACTGTGTACATGCCAAACTGTGTGCATTAGTGATCACGGAGAAAGACCATAAGGTCAAAATGCAGCTGGGTTTATTTTACTGAGTGATTTCGGGTTATGTTTGCTTGTAATTGTTTATGTTTGCAATATAAAATAATTTTAAATTACAGTTCTCCACATTTTCACACCAGTTTGCTTTCATGTTCCCATGAAAATCTATCAGCATTTTCACACGAATTTCTCCTAATGCACACATTTTTGTATGCAAGCTTGTCCAACATACACATTTTAATGGGTATTAGCTGTCAGTCCTGCATTTCTGGGGGTTGGACTAGATGAATCTTGTGGTCTCTACAATTCTATGAATCTGCTTCATTTTTGCAGAGCATTTCCTCCTACTATACTACGTACATGTTCACTAATAAATGTATTTTTCTGCAACTTAAAAATATGTTGTAAGCCACTTTGAATCCCAATTTGGAAGAAAGGTGGAATATGAATATATTAAGTCAATTAAAAATAAAATAAAATTTAGTGTTGTTGTTGTAGTTGTTGTTGTTTTTTTAAAAAACATAACAACTTTCAGGGTGTCCTGGTTGTTTATTTTTGAAATATAGCAACCCTAGCATATACATTTTTGTACATATGATTGGCTATAGAACTGCATTGCAATATTCAGAGAACTGTGAATTTTCAAGGTTCGTTGTGTTCTGCATTGCAATATTCAGAGAACTGTGAATTTTCAAGGTTGGTTGTGTTCTGGTTCACATATTATTTCAGAAAGTGTGAATGAATTGAAGTGTTTCCCCCCCCCCCTGTATTTCAAATGTACTTCAACTCTGAAAATGCTGAGATACCTACCTTTATCATAAACATTTAAGTCAGCTGTCTCTCTTTCTGTGTGTGACAATGGCCTCATTTATACAAAATGCTGTTATGGTTTAGCATTTCGAGGATGAGCTGAAGTGAGCCTTCGACTCCTGTCCTTCTCCCTCCTGCATGGGAATCTGAGAGTTTGGAAGATTTCCCTTCAGTTTTAAATTAACCACAATTTGTTGTTATGTCTGAGCCTGGCCAATTTTAGGTTATTGTTAACCATGTTTTTTTGAAGCAAGCCCGCTTACAAACCTGGCTTGTTTCAACAGACCATAGTTAAGGTTAACAAAAAAAATCAATCAATAAATAAATAAATATGGGTAAGTGAAGCTTCCAAACTCTTCCTTGTGACCATGCTGGAAAAGGAGAAGGGAGCGTGTTAGCTGCAGTAACTGTCGTAATGCTAAACCATGGTTTAGCAGTACAGTGGTACCTCGGGTTAAGTACTTAATTCATTCCGGAGGTCCGTTCTTAATCTGAAACTCTTCTCAACCTGAATCACCACTTTAGCTAATGGGGCCTCCTGCTGCCACCGTGCCACTGGAGCATGATTTTTGTTCTCATCCTGAAGCAAAGTTCTTAACCTGAAGCACTATTTCTGGGTTAGCGGAGTCTGTAACCTGAAGCGTATGTAACCTGAAGCGTATGTAACCCGAGGTACCACTATACATGTGAACACAGCTAATGTGTCTGATTGCTGCTACCTACAAAAAATGGTCCAGTTGCCAGGGCTAGCATGGCAACAGTATTCGAAAACACAGACTGAGCATGGAAAGACAGGTGAAATAATTTTGTACCAGATTCTGGCTTCATTTTCCTGGGAGACGTTTTGGAAACAGGCCGTTTGCCTCTACAGCTCTCTAGACTTAACAGCTCAAGCACAACTGCCCAGTGTCACCGTCAGGAAAAGTTGTTAACTGCGCTTTGCCTGTTTTCTTACTGAGATAAAACCTTAAGTGTGGTTGCAGGTGTTGAAAGGTGTGATACCATGCAGGGAGCTTGCTTGGAATACAATGGGGTTGGTATAGTCTCGTATTTCTGGCAGCTGTCACTTGCCGGGCTTTCTAAGAATGACTGCAAACACAGAGAACAATTCATTAATATAAATGTAAATGCAATCTTGGCAGCCCTGTTTGATCACGGCTATAAAAGGAAAAGAGCAAACCTTCAGATTTCAAGATAACGGGTTCATTTGCATGACCAGTTTTAGGCAACAAGTGGTGGCAAAGACATCACAAGATTCATTGTTTTTAAAATACAGGCCTTGTTGGCAGCCAATTGCCCACTGCCAGTATCATGGCCTTCTTAGTTACTATTTATTGGTTCAGTTCAGATTTCATGTATTTCGCCCCCCTTTGGTGAGGCTTGCATGTGGTTACGTTTCCTACTTTCCCCCCTTTTTAATGGCTCCTTAGCCAGTTATTTACCCCCAAACAAGGAAAAGCTTCTAATTCTGGAATCCTGAAACTTCTCTGTAATCCGTTTTCATTTTTTAAAAAAGCAATTTCATGAGACAGTTAAATGACCCCCTTCATATATTCAGTGAGTGGGGTGGTTGGTGGTGGGTATATAATGAGTAATGGATCTAAGTGGGATGATTTAGAAAGGGAACAGTATGTTGTATGGATTCAGCTCCCAGAATCCATGACTATAGCCCATGCTAGTTGGGACTGATGGGAGATGGAGTAAAAAGAAAACTACCTGGAAGGCCTCATATTAGTTACCCCTGCAGTAGTGGCAAGCAGGGATTTTTCCTCCCTCTGGTCTTTGGAGGAAAGCAAACCTTGGCAGCCCATTCTGTTGTCCAGTTTTCTGAACTGTTAATTTAATACCTCAGTTAACCAGCTTCTGGGTTTATTGTACCTTCCCCCAAAAAAGAAAAACACACATGACCCATTTGAAAGCCAGCTCTGTGGTTTATAACATTGAAAGATTGAAGTCGCTGTCAAGGGGCTAATAAAGCTCCCACTAAACTTATGACAGACCGGGATGTGACATTGGGGCCTCGTGACACACTTTTGGGTTGTGATGGGGTGTCGTGGAGAGCGAATTTTTCAGAAACATTTTGGAAATATTGTTTGGTTGTGTAGCTGAGTGCTGACGCAGCATCAGATAGGAAATCAAAGAGCAAACAATTCAGACGAGGGAAAGCTCAGTGTTTCTCTACAGGCAGGGTGAGGCAAAGTTCCTCAGGAGAGTGAGTGGCAGTTTGCCAGGGCGGGGAGCCTCTGGGCAATACAAACACAGCCATCCGGACCGGCCAGTTCCTGGGTTTAGACTGGCTGTCAAAAAGGAAGGAAAGCAGTTTATAGGAACTCCATAGAATGCGAGTGAGAGAGGAAACTTCGAATATGCCACAGCGCCTGAAATCTCGACATATCAGTCCATAGGACGAAAGCAATCTGGTGTTTTCTTAATGTGTATATTATTTAGGTGTGCAGTTTCACTAATCTATGGAGAGCTGGGAGCTTCTCCCAGGCCTACCATTAAGCAGGACTAGAAATGGTTTTTATCACCATGGGGGAGGGGGCGCTTGTGAGAAGTCATTCTCTTAGCATGGCAGAATCAATTCTCTTGTACTGTTTATGACTCCTGCTAAAGTTGGGGTTTAGGTAAACCTGCCTTGACCTTTATTTTTATTCTGAACCTGGCTCGCTAGTCCAACACTCGAATCACTGAGGTACTCTGCTTGCTGATATTCAAATTGTGCAGGATATGCATGACCACAGATGTTCATTCTTGTAAGATGCATAAGCAACTTTTCGAACTTATTTTCTGGGTATACGTTCTGTCATTTTCATACGGGGGTCGATTCAGATGCCTCCCCACGTGAAACTGATTTGCTGCGCTCACCACAGAAGGACTGGGCCACATTAAAGACACCACATCAAAATGTACGTGCATGAATAGTCCAAAGACAGCAGAAAAGTCTCCTAAGCTTGTTATTCCTTGCTTTCACTTGCATTAAGAACCTTTCCAGATGATTTTTCTTCCAGAAAAACCCAGAACACCTAGATTTTATCCTTAGCACTATGTTTACATAACCTTAGTGCTATCCAGTACCAGTAATGCAATACTTTGCTAGTGTGATTAAATGTGTCTCGGTCACATGGAAACTTGGAGAAGAACCCACACTTAATTGTTTTGGTGGCAATCGCTTTTCTGCTGTAATAAGAAATGGGCCTGTGAGAAATATTATGAGGTCGAGGAGTCAGGAAAAGCCTTTATTCCTGTTTTCTTATGTGAATACGATAAGACTAGTGTCTAGCCTTTCCACTCCCAGAGTGTTCCAGAATATTGGTGACAGACTCTCCAAGTGCCCCTATTTTACAGGGACAGTCCTGGATTTATGGAAGCCATCCTGGTTTTTGATTTGCTCCACAAATGTTCTGATTTTCCTTAGGAGGTCTCTATTTTCATTGGAGAAATGTTGGAGGGTATGGAGTTATGTGACTCCCCAAGCCAAGGAGATAAGTAACTATACAACCTCTAGAAGACATCTGAAGGCAGACCTGTATAGGGAAGTTTTTTAACGTTTAACATTTTATTATGTTTTTATATATGTTGGAAGCCAAGATGGGTGGAAATAATCATAATCATAATCATAATTGAATAAAAAGGTAACGGGACCCCTGACCATTAGGTCCAGTTGTGGCCGACTCTGGGGTTGCGGCGCTCATCTCGCTTTATTGGCTGAGGGAGCCGGCGTACAGCTTCCGGGTCATGTGGCCAGCATGACTAAGCCGCTTCTGGCGAACCAGAGCAGCACATGGAAACACCGTTTACCTTCCTGCCGAAGCGGTACCTATTTATCTACTTGCACTTTGAGGTGCTTTCGAACTGCTAGGTTGGCAGGAGCAGGGAGCGAGCAACGGGAGCTCACCCCGTCGTGGGGATTTGAACCGTCGACCTTCTGATCGGCAAGTCCTAGGCTCTGTAGTTTAACCCACAGCGCCACCCGCGTCATTATTGAATAGGACATCCCTATTTTCATTGGATAAATGTTGAAGGGTATGTAGTGGTCATCATGACAAGTCTTGTTGATTTAAACATCATGCATATGGTGAATGCATATAGAGAGAACAGGATCATTCTGCTGTTCACTCAGTCAACTGTACCGTCTCCTGTATATATGATTTGTAGAGTCTGTATGCATTTAGAAATTGTATAGGCCAAGGGTGGAGGAACACACAGAGAAGGACCTCATTTGACGATCTGAGAGTCTCGGCCAGGGTTTCCCAAACTTGGGTCTCCAACTGTTTTTGGACTACAACTCCCATCATCCCTAGCTAGCAAGACTAGTGGTCAGGGATTATGGGAATTGTAGTCCAAAACAGCTGGTGGCCCAAGCTTGGGAAACCCTGATCTAGGCCAAATCCTGCCATTGCAGGAAATAAGGTGAATGCATGTGGAGATAGCAGGAAATTCACGAGCACTGCATCATAATAGGGCACCATCTTCCAAGACAACATTTGCTGCTGCTCTGTGGAACAGCTTGTACCATTAGGAAGTTCTTCTTCAAGTTTACTCCAGATATATAATATTTTGTTTTATGTTCCAGATTCCATGTGGTGAACCATTCTGTGCTCCTATCCTGGAGGAATGGTGCAGTCTAGAAATGACATAATAAACAAGCATAACAGAGAAATTTTAGAAACAGCTCCCTTGGCTGCTTCTGTCTACCCCCCATCCCTCACAATTCTTCTAATAAATTGGTATGTTTGGGCAAAAGTTATAAAGGGATGGAGAAAGGAAACTGATACTCTAGAAGGCTAGTCCAGAATTCACTCAGGAGTGACTAAGGGAATTCTGAGGCATTAGTTCGTGAGCCATTTCTGATGGGTTTCGCTATCGCTAGTGGGAAGACTTTTCAGAGGGCAGCATGGTTCAGAAGGATTTGTTGAAAGTTCCACTTTCTACCCTACAGATGTGCCCTTCAGGATAGCAAATGAATCCTAAAGTGCTGCTGTGTGGTCAGTGATACAGGGCGCCTCTGTTAATCATTCAGGGTTTCTTTCCAAAAACGTTGAAACCAAGCAAGGGAAACTTTTCTTCCCAACAGTTTGTTCAGATTTGGAATTACAATCGGTTTTATTGTGAAAATGAAAGTACTTTTTACATTCACCCTATATATTATATAACCAAATCACTCCGTCATACCAAGGACTTTTGAAGACAAGCTTCCCTGCCCAGTCCCTCAACAACAAGAGCTAATTCCTTGATGTGAAAACAATCAAAGGATGAGCTCATTTCCGATTTCACATATGACGCCAAACATTTCTCTCTCTCTCTCGTAAACAAGATACGCTGGCAGAACCTCCTCCTCTTTGCCTGCTGTTTATTAACCGAGAAACAGGCCATTGATTCTTATCAAGCCTATCTGGCCAAATGAACTGCATATTTCAGAATGGAAGACCTGTATAAACTAGCTGGCTGCTTCCATCCGAGCAGCCAAGAGCATTCTCCAACTTCATCTGGAAATGGGTCCCTCGCATACAGCCCTGATAATGACAGGAAGAAGGGCATGGAATCCCAGACTGAAAATTGCCACTGCCAGAGCCAGGACTGAAAGAAACTTTTCAGCCGGGAGCTCATATTTCTAGAGGATGAAGCATAGATTGTGGCAGCACACAGTTATGCCACCGGGACTTTTCCAATTAGGATGGATGGCTGTGTTGTCTGATAAATTACATTGCTTCTAATTATAACCCCTTCCCTTAAGAGTGTTGAAAATCTAAACTGGAAGAAGACTGCACAAGTTCCTTATAGGATTAAGCGATTTAAAGAGGGATAAATAGGGATAAACTGCTGAATGCCCATAGACTTGTCAACCTTGGTCCCATTTTTTCCCCAGGGAGCAGGAGAGAGGGGAGGTCAGACGGGCACCATAATGCTTGCTGGTTTGATTTTGGACATTGCCACTTTTAATATTTTCTCTAATTTGACATCGGCAGAAGAACCCAGTGGATTAGCCGCTGTCTTGCTTCTTAAATCAGCTCCTTAAATCTCACATTGCCTGCGCTGATTATTCTCATGCTGGGAGTACCATATTTTTTGCTCTATAAGACGCACTTTTCCCCTCCTAAAAAGTAAGGGGGAATGTGTGTGTGTCTTACGGAGCGAATGCAGGCGGGAGGCTCTGTCAGCGCTCCCTTTAAAGAGACGCGTGGAGCGTGCGTGCGGCTCTTGGGGGCTTTTCCCGAGGAGGAATAATCAACAAAGCAATAAGCAATAAAGCAATAATCAATGTACTGTACTATAAAATAAATAAGACAGATGATTAATTTTTTAAAAAAATTTTTTTTTTACCTGCACTGATAGTCATTGTTTGGATGGGGGGGTTTTATCCATTTCCACAGTCACACAATCAATCAACCAACCAACCAACCAACCAACCAACCAACCAGTAGCTGAACTGGGTTCCACACAGTCACAAAAACCAACTAACAGAAAAAGCCTCAAAAACAAAAAAGCAAAATAAATAGCAAAAACAAAAGCGCCAAACTTAATCCGTTCCGGAAGTCCATTTGACTTCCAAAAGGTTCAAAAACCAAGGCACAGCTTCTGATTGGTGCAGGCGCCCCGGAAACAATAGCCGACAGCCACATCAGACGTTTGGCTTCTGAAAAACATTTGAAAACTGGAGCACTTACTTCTGGGTATTGGCGTTTGGGAACCAAGGCGTTTGAGAACCAAGGTACTGTACCGCTGTAGAGATTCCAAAGGGTTAGATGCCACCACAATAAGGGCTTGGTTCCTATACATATTGTATGGACCCGAATGAAGAGAAATGAAGTTTGCAGCTCAGCCAGCAGATTTGACCTGGAACTTTTTCCAAGGGCTGACCCCTTCTGGTCTTTTGGTATAAGGAGCCTTCCTTGGTTAGAATCTCGGCAGTTCTCTTCTTTGGTTGGAGCTGGGTAGCAGAATGTTGACTAGGTCCCTACTTGACATCCACTGTGCTTTTGAGTCTGGCAGCCATCTTAAAATCTCTCCTCCCTTTCCATTGCACACCTTAACTTCTTTTAGATTTTTGTGTGTGTGTCCAAGCTTTATGAGAATGCCATCTGTTAAATAACATAGTATGTTATATAAAACCTTGGCTTCAATACCTCAGTGTTACACATCACTATGTGAAGCTCTATAATACAGGACAATACTTGATACAAATTCCTGAGCTTTTGCTTTTTGTGAAACTCCCCAACCCAGATCTATGGCCCCTCCAGACTGTATGGTTTATTTTTTGAGGGGGTGGGGGAGCAGGTGGGTGTCTTCTGCAACATGTCATTGATACAATAACAGTGCATTTACAATGGATTTACACTGGATGGTCCACACATTATTCTACTTTATTAGTTGTTCCACAATGCTCCCTCAATGTTACCACTTTATTGTTTGCTGCCTGAAGGACCACTCTTGTGCTATAGCACAACGAAAGCAAGAACCCCCCTACCCCGCCCTTGAATGCTTTGTGGTATGAAAAATTTCAGCTGGAAGCTACAGGGCATGCACCAGTCAGAAACAAAACAGTATGTCTGCCTGAAATCTTTGGCTACCACAAACAGTATGGAAAACGGGATCTCATATAAACACCCTGATACCAACAGGAGCACAAATAATCATCAATGATAATTAAAAAGGCCATTTGAAACACACGTTCACACTTAATTCTGTCCTGAATGTAACTTAAACTCTTCCACCTTACAGCATGTTCTTGTCGCTGTTGAAATTATAGCACAGAATGACAGCCTAAAGTTCCATATTTCTAAATGGTTTTCCCCATCAGCAGGGAAGGAGACAAACCAGCCTTCCAGGGGAAATAATTGGACACTCACATGTGGTCACCAGCACCATCTCAGAGGGAGCCTGAATGTGCAACAGTTGTGCGTTTGCATGTGTGAAAGCATTTCAAATGTGCGCACATTGCTGGTGATGATCTGAGTTATCTGACAGTCTCACATTGGAGGAAATGCATGTCCATGATTCTGCCTTGCAAATTGTGTCCTGTTGCATACTGTGAAAAGAAAAAAAAAGTGATGAGAATATATTTTAACCTTCCTCATCCTCAAGGGGAGCCAAACAAGGGGGGGGGGGGAGTCAAATAAGCAAATTGCCTTAAAACCCTCCTGTTCTTAGCTGTGAATAGCACTGTGTTGATGGGATTTTATTTTAAAGGCCTTGGAGAAAATAATAAAAATGTATAATGAGACAGATGCTGGAGAGTGTCACTGACAAACTCCATCTTCTCTTAGAAATTTCCTCATCGTTAAGCCAAAGTTAACAAGAGTTGCTAGTGATACGTTGAAATCAGTGGAACTCAGAATGCAGTTCTTTGCTTTGTTTTAACTGTGCAGAGGACTGTGGTAAAAAAGAAGTCAGATTTTGTGCACGGTTGGGGGCCTCATTTTTTTTAGAAACTTTCAGTGTTTCCATTCTTTATTCAGATCTCATCCCTGCATATCTTGCCCCAAGCAAAGAAGTGAGCCAGTGCTGTACTTTTTAAAAATTATAAAGTCACCTTCCTTTGAAAAACAACCTAAATTGTAGAGTTGAGCCCTAGTTCAGCTCCCTGCTTTTGCAGACCCTCCAAGTATCCCTATTTTCCAGGGACATCCTGATTTCGAGAAGCCGTCCTGTTTTCTGATTTGCTCCCACTTTTCTTTAGGGTGCCCCTATTTTCTTTGGAAGGGACACGGGTGGCGCTGTGGGTTAAACCACAGAGCCTAGGACTTGCTGATCAGAAGGTTGGTGGTTTGAATCCCCATGATGGTGAGCTCCCGTTGCTCGGTCCCTGCTCCTTCCAACCTAGCAGTTCGAAAGCACCTCAAAGTGCAAGTAGATAAATAGGTACCGCTCCGGCGGGAAGGCAAACGGTGTTTCTGTGTGCTGCTCTGGTTCGCCAGAAGTGGCTTAGTCATGCTGGCCACATGACCCGGAAACTGTACGCCGGCTCCCTCGGCCAATAAAGCGAGATGAGTGCTAGTCGCGAGATGACATCGCGTCTGCACATGCGCAGATGCCGGAAATCACGTCCGCACAGACGCTGACGCTAGAAATCGCAGGTGCACGCGATCCGGCCCACGGAGGGATCTCCGCTGGAGTGAACCAGCCTAGGCGGGGTAAACTTTGCCAACCCCTGGTCTGGAGTTATGCAACCCTGAGCCGTCTGAAGGTAATCCTGTATAGGATAGTTTTTTTTATGTTTAATGTTTTATTATGTTTTTATATATGTTGGAAGCTGCCCAGAGTGCTGGGGCAACCCAATAAGATGTGTGGGGTATAAATAGAAAAATTATCATTATGGAATGGGACGTCTCTATTTTCACCGGAGAAATGTTGGAGGGTATGTGTAATGAGTATGAGTTACTCGTGCGTAAACTGGTGCCTCTCTAGGCTAATTTGCCTTGTTAAACCTTTCTGACTGCACAGCCCTTTCTCATCGTGGCTGCCTCAGTCGCTGGCAGAATCCGTCAGTGGGCGTTTCTTGAACCTCTTCCAACATAAAAGTTGTTTGACACCCAGTCTCCTCCTCCTCTCACTGTGTGGGAATCTTCTGCGCAGGGAGGGCGTGGGTAGCGGAGGACCTGTGCCCTCCTCACTGAGGTCCAGTGAAGAGTCCTGGAGCCCTCTCTCCGATTCCCCCATCTGCCCCCCTTTATCCCTGGTGTTGCACTGATTTGCTTCCCCCTCTACTGAGTTGTTTCTCCCCCTGCTGCTGGGTCCTTCGCCAGCATCATCTAGGAGCCTCCCCTTCGCCTCTCGCTCCGATGTCAGTTCCCTGACAGTATGCTTTTGACGTCTGAAACATACTGACTGGGGCGAACCTTGCCATTATTAGCCATGAGGGTATATGATTGTTTTTAGATGTGTTGAAATATGTGTGTGTTTGTGTGTTTGTAAATCCATAAGCAGAGTTTGGAGTGCATAGGGTGCTAGGAGAGGAGTAGTACCTTGAGTCAAGCGGGTGGCGGGTCCTCGAATCACAACTGCAACCAAGCTGGGGCCAAACATATTGCTCTGTTTTCCTTTGGACCACATCAGGGAGACGTAGAGGGAGTCTTGTCATCTGGGCATCTCAGGGTCTCCATATACATCAAAATGCCACCCCCCACTGCAACTCCCCCCTCTAATCTTCCAAGTTGCTTTAACCTGCAGTAGGAAAGAGGTGGGGGATTTATTTTTTATTTATTTTATACCAGAGCCAGGGGGTATCCAGAGCCTTTCTCAACCTGTGGGTCTCCAGATGTTGCTGAACTACAACTCCTATCACCCCTAGCTAGCAAGGCCAGAGCTCAGGGATGATGGGAGTTGTAGTCCAACAACATCTGGGGACCCAAGGGGTTGAAAACCGCTGGAAGGAATTTGGTGATGCATAGTTCTACCCTGAGACATATGTTTTTAAAATATATATGCTGGCGGTGGCGGGGGATAGGGAGAAAGAGAGAGAGGTTTGCATGAGAATATTTTTTTAAATGCTTCCATATGTAGTAAAGGATGAATTTCCGGTGTTTGAGAAAACAAATATTTGCAATTTCTTTGTTTTGGTTTATTATATCTGTTTAAATTCTTCCTGCAGCATGCTATGGAGCAGAAAACATCCCGGACGTAGGTCACCGAATGCAAAGGAGTTTTTGTTGTTGGCTTTGGTGATACTTGTGAAGTACTGAGCACTGAAAGTTTGTAAAGAACATTTTCCACTGCCACCCCTGGCCTCCAGCTGTCTGTAGAAACTGGAGTTCCTCCATGTGTTCAACATTTCCCTTCCCCCAACCCCTGCTGGCTGAGTGGAGATGTCCTACCGACAAGAAGGGAGCTGTGTTTTGTTTTCTCATCACCTCATAAACCATGGGGTGTGAGGACGGAGTTTGGATGTTCGGTAATACTTGTCACAGAACAAACTCCAAAGGGATGATAGTTTCATTCTCTGGCCCACAAAGGACAGTTGCAAGGCATAGATGATAGATAGATAGATAGATAGATAGATAGATGATAGATAGATAGATAGATAGATAGATGATAGATAGATGATAGATAGATAGATAGATAGATAGATAGATGATAGATAGATAGATAGATAGATAGATAGATAGATAGATAGATAGATGATAGATAGATGATAGATGATAGATAGTGTCAGGGAACTGCCATCGGAAGGAAGGGAAGTGAAAGGGCTCACACAGGTTGGGAGAGACTCAGCAGCTGAAGAGGGAACCAGTAGGGGGAGAGGAGCTGAGCTGAGGGAAAGGGAGCTGGAGGGATGGCTCAGAGACACTTCCAGCGAAAACAGTGGGGAGGTTTCAGGACCTCCTGTAGGGACACCCACTCCTCGCCGGAAACTGTCACGCAGAGAGTCCAGAAGACGTGTTTCCGTTAAGGAGCTTTTATGTTGGAAGCGATTCCGAAAGCAACCACTGTCGGAATCTGCCAGCGACTGACGGAGCCATGTTTAAGGGGCTCCGTTACAGACAGAGGTTTGCAAACTTGACCAAACTCTGAGGGACTAGGATTTTACACACAAGCAGCTCATCGTCCCATCACAGCATTCCGACAGTCTCCGTGAGCAGCTTGTGCAGGAGAAGGCATCATGAGCAACCCAGCCGGAACCGGAGAAGCAGGAGCTGGAGCGGGTCCAAGCCTGGAAGAAAGGTACCGGGTGTTGGAGGTCCAGCTAGCGCTGCAGACGGCGAGGCTTGAGGAGAGGAGGGCTCAGGATGCAGACAAAAAGGGGAAAGACACCCAGCTCGTCAGAAAGGTACCAGGATTGGTGCAGAAGTTTGGGGGGGAGCCCAAAGACTATCATGGCTTTCGGACAGAGATGCAATATGCCCTCAATCTGCAGTTTGATGAATTCCCTGACGAGGAATCACGAGTGGCTTTCGTGATTGGGCATCTTGAAAAGGGGGCGAGAGACTGGGTTAGACCCCTGATGGCAGCGAATAGTGACGTCCTAAAGGACACGATGAAGTTCTTTCGCGCCATGGATCTGATGTTTTCCAGCGATATTGAACAGGGAGTGGTCCGCAGACAGTTAATGGCTTGCAAACAGGGGAGCCGATCTGTCCGTGAGTATTGGACTGAATTCACCATGTTGATCCATAAATTGGGGTGGGATCTATCGGCGGAACCCATTCAAATGCTCTTTGAAGAAGGGCTTTCTTCGGCTGTGAAAGATGAACTTTCCCGGGCGCCCAGGGCGGAGTCTATGGACCAGCTGACCAAATCAGCGCTGACCATAGGAGCGCGCCAGGAGGCGAGAGCATTGGAGAGGCGGGAAGGGAAGGGGGAACGTTGGAAGGAGTTCCGCATTCCAGACATTCCAGAGCCAACTTTCCCGCCGGCAGAGCCGATGGAAATCGGAACAGCGCGCGCGCGCGCAGTTTCAAAGCCCAGTGAGGGGGGAAAGAAGGAGGGAAAAGGCGCCCGGAAATGCTATCTCTGCCAACAGCCAGGTCACTTTGCCAGAGTCTGCCCCCAGAGGAAGGAATGGCAAGGGATGGTAGGAGCTGTGGAGGGAAGAGAGGAAGAAATACCGAAGCAAGTAAAAGCCAACGCCTGGCTGCCACCGTCGGGGCACAGCAGCCAGGCCAAAGAGCAGTGAAAGTGCCCACGCCAGAACCTCCTAAACCCGCCCTAGTGATAGAAGTGGCGCTAGAGCTGCCAAACGGACACCCTCTAAAGATAAAGGCGCTGTTGGACTCAGGCAGCTCCTGCAATTTCATGAGCAAAGAGTTTGCAGCTGAACACCAGATACAGACGATCCCTTTAAGCAACCCCCTGCAGGTGACCACGATCGATGGCAGGGAGCTGTTGGGAGGAGAAGTCAGCTTGCAGACCGTCCCAATGATAATGAAGGTGGCAAGGCACACCGAACTGATAGCGTTTAATGTGGCCACCTTGGGAGGAGCTCCCATTATATTGGGGATGAGCTGGCTAGCGTTACATGATCCGCTGGTGGGCTGGCATCAGAGAGTGGTTTCTTTTGGTTCAGCACATTGCTTAGAACACTGCAAAGAGGGAAAGGGTTTGGCAGGGGCCCAAGCCACCCTAGCAGGGACTGAAGTAACGGAGAACGTGAAGGTACCACGACAATACGCAGATCTCCGCGACGTCTTCAGCGAAAGGGAAGCTGACCAACTACCCCCGCATAGACCCTTTGACTGTCAAATCAATTTACTCCCTGGGGCACAGCTCCCTGTAGGCAAGCTGTACGCCATGTCAGACAGAGAGATGCAGGAGCTAAGAGAGTTCATTGACAAGAACCTGAAGAGAGGGTTCATCAGAGAGTCCAGGGCGGTGGGGGGCAGCCCAGTGCTTTTTGTGGATAAAAAAAACACGAACAAGCCGAGGCTTGTGTGTGACTTCAGGGCCTTAAATGCAGTGTCAGAACCAGTGGCTTTCCCTATGCCCAGGATTGACGACATTTTAAACAGGGTCAGGAAGGGAAAGATTTTTACTAAACTGGACCTAAGGGGGGCGTACAACCTGATACGAATAAGGAAGGGGGATGAATGGAAAACCACCATGTTCACCCCTTTGGGGGCATTTGAATATTTAGTTATGCCCTTCGGCCTACAAGGAGGCTCCGCGTGCTTTCAATCGTTTATGAACCACGTCCTGGGGCCTTTGCTTTACAAGAATTGTGTGGCCTTCTTAGACGACGTGTTGGTGTATTCTGAGAATGAGGAGCAGCATGTGAGAGACGTCAGAGAAGTGTTGAGCAGGCTGCAAGCCAACCAGCTGTGGGTGAAACTGGAGAAGTGTCAGTTTCATACCAAGGAGGTGGAATTCCTGGGGTATCGCCTGTCAGACAAGGGATTGGCCATGGATCCCGGCAAGGTCCAGGCGGTGCTGGAATGGAAAACACCCAAAACAAGGAAGGATGTGCAGAGGTTCCTAGGATTTGGGAACTTCTATCGTAAGTTCATCCGAAACTTTGCCCACCTGACGGCGCCCATTACGGACTGTCTCAGCAGTAAGAAGAAGTTCGTTTGGACTGAGGAGGCGGAGCGAGCATTTGAGGAACTAAAAAGGGCCTTCGCCTCGGAACAACAACTCCTGCATGTGGATTTACAAAAACCGATGAGAGTGGAAACTGACGCATCAGACAGAGCGATTGGGGCGGTGCTTCTGCAGCCAGGGAAGGAGGAGTCAGAGTGGAGACCGTGTGCCTTTTTTTCGCGAAAGCTGAACAAATCCGAGAGGAACTACACGGTGTATGACCGAGAACTACTAGCCATTCATGAGGCGTTCCGGAGATGGAGGCACCTGCTAATTGGCGCACAACATAAGGTGCAAGTGTGCACTGACCACAAGAACCTAGAGTATTGGAGGACGGCACGAGTGCTCAACCAACGGCAAGTGAGATGGGCCCAGGAGTTCTCCAAATTTAACTTTGAGATTTGTTACGTGCCAGGCCCAGAGAACATTAGGGCGGACGCTCTCTCACGCAAACCTGAATATTTGGAGGGGGAGGGAGCACCCGAAGAGAGACATGTCATTCCAGAGGACCGCTGGGTGTGTGGGGCGGCATTGGTGGGACAAAGAGAACTGGTAGAGGAAACAGAGAATGATGAATACGCCCAGAATAAGCTCAGAGGTCTTAGGGGTGAGGGAGAGGAACCAGGGGGTTTCGAGGAAAGAAATGGAGCCTTGTATTACAAAGGGGCACTGTATATCCCTGAAGGAGACTTAAGGGGGAGGGTACTCAAGCAGTTGCACGACAGCCCCACGGCGGGGCATTTTGGACAACACAAAACCATGTGGTTGGTCACCAGGGAATTTTGGTGGCCTAAGGTGAGGGAAGATGTACGGGAGTATGTAAGAGGGTGTGAGCAATGCCAGCGAGCCAAAGGGGAGAGGCGGGCACCGGCGGGGCTATTAGAACCCTTACCAACCCCAGAACGACCTTGGGAGGCAGTGTCGATAGATTTTATGACTGATCTGCCGAAGTCCAAGGGGAAAACAGCCATCATGGTGGTGGTAGACCTACTAACAAAGATGTGCCACTTTGTAGCCTGCTCGCATGCAGTCACGGCGGAAGAGACAGCGAAGTTATTTGTAGAACACATTTTTAGGTTGCACGGGGTGCCATTGAGGGTGGTCTCAGACCGAGGAAAACAATTTACTTCCAGGTTCTGGAGGAAGCTCATGAGCTTACTGCAGGTGGAGGTCAACTTTTCGACTGCCCGGCACCCTGAAACCAACGGGCAGGCGGAAAGAGCAAACGGGGTCCTCCAGCAATACCTGAGGTGTTATGTCAATGACAGAGAGAATGACTGGGTAGAAAAGTTGGCGCTGGCGGAATTTGCCTACAACAATGCCGAGAATGTGTCCACAGGGATGAGCCCCTTCTTGGCTAATTATGGGTGTCATCCCAGGGCTTTCCCAGGGGGAGAAGGGGAGAGATGGGGTGTCCCGGCAGCCGAGCATTTTGTAGAAGAAATGGAAGCAATCCATCGTCAGCTCCAACTCAACTTAGAAAGGGCGAAGGAAGAATACAAGAGGCAGGCAGACAAGAACCGAAGGGAAGGTGAAACCATAAGGGTGGGAGATAGGGTGTGGCTGTCAACCCAAGGGTTGCCTTTCAAAGGAGGTTGTAAGAAATTAAGACCCAGGAGATTGGGTCCCTTTGAGGTCATTCAACAGGTCAACCCAGTGGCTTTCAGGCTCCGGTTACCCAACCACATGAAACTGCACCCAGTATTTCACAGGTCGTTACTGTCACCGTATGAGGGGGGACGAGAAGGGATGGCCACTCGGGGACCGGTCATAGAAGAAAGGGAATGCAGCAGCCATGTGGCAGAAATCCTCGACGCCAGGTGGAAGGGGGATCAGGTGGAGTATTTGGTAGCGTGGGAAGGAGAACCGGAGTCAGAAAACACTTGGGTAATGGCAGAAGATATCAATGACGAGGTATTGATAGAAACGTTCCATCAAAGGTTCCCAAGGAAACCTCAGCCTGTGGAGAGGTTCCGGAGGGAATACTTTGGGACCACCGATGAAGAGGAGGAGTTGGAAGGATTCCCGGAATCGGAAGGGGAAGGGGAGATGGACTCTGAGGAGGAGGAGTACTTCGAGACCAGGAACCGCAACAGGTGGAGAGAAGTGTTCGGGACATCGGAAGATGAAGGAAGTTCATTCCGGGGTTTTGCCTCCTCACCGCCCGTAGAGGAGGGGGCGAGAGGGGATGAAGGGGGCCCTGGAGGGGAGGTGGATGTCAGGGAACTGCCATCGGAAGGAAGGGAAGTGAAAGGGCTCACACAGGTTGGGAGAGACTCAGCAGCTGAAGAGGGAACCAGTAGGGGGAGAGGAGCTGAGCTGAGGGAAAGGGAGCTGGAGGGATGGCTCAGAGACACTTCCAGCGAAAACAGTGGGGAGGTTTCAGGACCTCCTGTAGGGACACCCACTCCTCGCCAGAAACTGTCACGCAGAGAGTCCAGAAGACGTGTTTCCGTTAAGGAGCTTTTATGTTGGAAGCGATTCCGAAAGCAACCACTGTCGGAATCTGCCAGCGACTGACGGAGCCATGTTTAAGGGGCTCCGTTACAGACAGAGGTTTGCAAACTTGACCAAACTCTGAGGGACTAGGATTTTACACACAAGCAGCTCATCGTCCCATCACAGATAGATAGATAGATAGATAGATAGATAGATAGATAGATAGATAGATGATAGATAGATAGATAGATAGATGATAGATAGATAGATAGATAGATAGATAGATAGATAGATGATAGATAGATATAGATAGATAGATAGATAGATGATAGATAGATAGATAGATAGATAGATGATAGATAGATAGATAGATGATAGATAGATAGATAGATAGATAGATAGATAGATAGATAGAGATAGATGATAGACAGATAGATTAGATAGATGATAGAAACATTACAATAGAGAACTTCACTTAGCATGCTTTCAGGTGATAGAGTGGGCTGTATTTCTTCATACTGCAGTTGAGGAGGGGGTGGTCACATATTTGAATGCTCACCTGCCCTACAAACTCTCAAAAAGGCTCATAGAACACCTCACCTCAAGACGGAGATTGCAGTGCAGGGAAAGGTGCAGAAAAGGGCAAGCAAAACGATGAAGGAGCTGGAACAATGAAGAAAGATTCTCAAATTTGGGGCTAATGAGAGAACATTACTGAGGTTTCTAAAATTATGCATGTGCAGATAAAGTGGATAAAGTGTTTGTGGGAGTGCGCACAATCTCCATAATCATGACCAGGAGGAACTAGCTGACTTTCCATGATATACGGTTGCCAGAGGTGGTTGTTTCTCTAAATTTGTGTTATGCCACACTTCCCATGGCAGCCATTTTGTGTTATGTCACTCCCCCTCCATGGTAGCCATTTTGTGAATTTTGTGACATTGCCCGAGCATGTGCTCTAAATTTGAAATGTGCCAACTGGTCCAAAAAGCTTAGCGACCTTGGCGGTATTTAGTATCAGTTGATAAATTGTGCCATCTAAGCTATTTTGCTTTTCACTCTGTCCATAAGGTTAAAGGTAAAGGACCCCTGGATGGTTAAGCCCAATCAAAGCCGACTATGGGGTTGCGGCGCTCATCTCGCTTCAGGCTGAGGGAGCCAACTTTCCGGGTCATACGGCCAGCATGACTAAACTACTTCTGGCACAAAGGGACACAGTGACGAGTGCCAGAGAGCATGGAAACACCATTTACCTTCCTGCTGCAGTGGTACCTATTTATCTACTTGCACTGGTGTGCTTTCAAACGGCTAGGTTGGCTGAAGCTAGGGCAGAGCAACGGGAGCTCACCACTGTTGAGCGGATTCAAACTGTCAGTCTTACGATCAGCAAGCCCAAGAGGCTCAGTGGTTTAGACCACAGCGCCCCCTTTGTCCAACTCTGTCCATATCTATCTATCTATCTATTTATCTATCTATCTATCTAGCTGAAGAACTGCGAAAGATATAATTTTTAATGCTCTTAAAACAGTAATTTCAGGACTCTAGTCCACAAATCACTTAAGGCAATTAATTTCTACTTAATTGGCTTTATCCCTGTGGATTCTAATGGAGCAAGACACTTTAGCCGCACGTTTCTTGGCTTAAGTAGCTTGTGGATCTTTGCCATAATCTGTAAAACCATTAAAAAATTGAATGGATTTATTCATAGTATAGGGATCATTTTTCACCCTCTCCCCTCATAAACCTCCATATGCCTGAACCATTTTGTTGCTTTTAATCTTAGCAGAAGTTTTTACTTGTAACTTATAATTTATTGTAACGTCTTTCTTTTAAAAAAAAAGGTTTTAAAAAGGAAGGATCAAGGGGGATGGGGGGGGGAGCCCCAAGTGTATTGCAGACTCCAGAAAATGTCTCATTGTTTCTTAAATATAAAGTACCCATCTTCTGCCCCCTTGATGATAACTGGCATGTTTGAATCAGGCTACACTATAGGTCACAACACTGTGCTGAATGATTAATAATAATAAAAAATATTTGCTAGGCACTTTAAATCATTAATTCATCATTTGGGCCAATAACAAACCAGCAAAAAAGACATTAATATTCCCAATTAATAAAAGGCTAATTGAAGATGAATTATAACGATGCGCTCAATGCCACCTAATAAATTTAGTTTCTTGGGAGAAATGATCATCAGGCTTGGGTGAAAAGGCAATAAATGATGATTAAGTCATTGTGGGACAGCCAACAAGGACTCAGCTGTCTAAGTTTATTACAGCAGGGATCCTCAACCTGGGAGTGTAGCTCCATTGTGGGAGTAGGGGGTTTCCTAACATTTTCCAGCTGCAGCTCCCAGAATCCTTTTGGGGAAGCCGTGACTCTGTTAAGTGAAAGAATAGTGCTTTAAATGTATGGTGTGACTGAGTTTTAAATCAGGGTTCCCCAAAGTTAGGTCTCCAGCTGTTTTCAGATTCCAACTCCCATCATCCCTAGCTAGCAGGACCCAGTGGTCAGGGATGATGGGAACTGTAGTCCAAAAGCAGCTGAAGACCCAAGTCTGGGAAAGCCTGGTTTAGATGACCTCTTGGCCCAATCCAGCAGAGCTGGGTGCAGTCCTATGTTCACTATTTTACACAACCTGTTTATTGCCACATTTAAAAAAAAAAAATCTACCCTGAGCCTTTGAGATGTGACAAGCCCCACCTTTAAAGAAATAAATCTACCTCTCTTTGTCCATCAGCACTGAAACAGTGGTAAGCAGTAAACCTAATAGCCTATTCAGCCATATATATATATATATATATATATATATATATATATATCCCAAGAGTTCCCTCCTCTTGCTACTCCCAGCTTTTCTTTTGCTCGGTGCTTTCCAGCTTCTCGGATAGCTGGGGGGGGGGGCTGGGCAGGCGAGCTGGGAAATTGTTTACAATATTTTCACATGATGGCGATGGCAGAGTTCTCGCACTCTCTGAAAGGCCTTCTGTTTTCGGATGGCATTGAAAGTTTACCGTCTTCCCAGACAAAAGGAAGGGAGGCCGTTGCCAGCGGATGAGTAATGGGCATGGCCTCAGCACAATGCCCTCCTATCCAGGCCTAAATCTACATGGTGTTCTAAGGCTTCCCTCCTTCTCCAAAGCAACCATTGTCTGGCCTCCGGGAGACCGAGGCCACTCATTGGATGTGGGGAAGCAGCCAAAAAAATGGTGTGTGGGGAGGAGGAGGAGGAGGGGGAAATCTCTCTGACAACAACAGTTGCTCAGTGCCCCCACTATCTGCCTCTTTGCTCTTCTGCTACGGTCCTTGGAAAATTTTCCGTCCTGGGCATGGTTTTTATATACCGATAAGTTGCAGACCATCTGTGGTACACCTAGTTCCCAAAGATTATAGAAACTAAGTTTAAGTGTTTTGTTTCTTTTCTTTTTCTTCCTTTATCTGCTTATGCTGATGAAGTGTTCTGGGAGGAGTGATAAAAGCAAAAAGAGAGAGCTTTATTTAGTGTATTTAACAGTGGGAAATGAAAGTCCCTGTCTTTATTTCCCCATTTGCAGAAAGGGAGGGTTGCTTTTAAACCTTCATTATTATTACAGTCATACCTTGGGTTGAAGTAGCTTCGGGATAACTATCTTTGGGTTGCGCGCTGCGGCGACCCAGAAGTAATGGAGCACGTTACTTCTGGGTTTTGCCGCTTGCGCATGCGCAGACGGTCAAAATGATGTCACGCGCATGCTTAGAAGTGGCAAATCGTGACATGCACAGATGCGCAGGCGCGGGTTTCGTTCGCTTCTGGATGTGAACGGGGCTCCGGAACGGATCCTGTTTGCATCCAGAGGTACCACTGTACTTTTTTAAAAAAATTAATCCTCTATTTGAATGCATGTTTACATCCGCATAGTTTAGACAACTCAGATCATTATTACTCCCCTTCCTCTGTGTCATTCTAAGCTCTGAGTTACTGAGAAGGGCAAATAATTATAATAATCATAGTATCAGTTCAGCTTTCAGTCTTTCTCTTTCAACTGAAACTATTTGGAAAATCATCCAAATATATTTCTTGGCCCACTCACTTGCCACAACGCAGGATCGAGCAACTGAGGAGCAATTCTGAGGCTTTCACAATGCATTTGCTAAGTGTGGCAAAATAAAAATAATATTGAATGCCCTTGAATGTTCAAGCTAATGAATGCCAGCATCAAGTCCTGATTCTTTCCTACTAATTTAATTTGCTCAAACATTGTGTTATTGTGCATCAGCAGAACAAAAAGCTGGGAGATATTTTTTCCCCAGTAGAAGCTGCTTGCTGAATGTTATCAGTAGATAAAACCACTTTAAACTTAGAGTTCTGGCCATCTTTGGTACAACCAATATGTTAAAAACTGTTTTTGAAAACTATTTGCCAGATGCATCTAGTTAAGTTTAAATCATCCGTTTCAATCTCAAAACTTCTCTTCCTTCCATTCCTTCGAAGGAAGAAAAAAAAAAAAAGGGAGTTAAATGTTTAAAACTCCATTAGAATAGTTTGGCATTGTTCCCTGTCCTGAATAGCATGTCAGCTGAAACACATTGCTAAAGCAAACGAAAAGACAGTTTGAAAGAGCATGACCATACAGAATTTCCCTGTGGTTGTTCTTAAAGAAGCCTTGTTCCCTCCCCACCCCCTTTTCTTTTTAAACGTTTGAGATACTTTGCATAAGTCATTGCAACTGAAGCATTGGCCAGTACATGTCCCATTGAGCACATGGGACAATTGCACAAAACTACAATTGTGCAGTCATTTTGTACCATTCCCATCTGCGCAACACTATTTATTTATTTATCTTGAAAAAGCATAACCTGCTTGATGAGAAAAAAAAAATGTGGATAGAATCCAACTGCATCCCATAAACCTATTAAAAACAAATATGCATAACACCGTCGTTGTTAAAAACAAAGATAAAATCAATAAAACTTTGAAACAAATACAGGTAACTAAATCGTAAGAAAAATGTTTGGCAGATATCTAAAACAATATAGTAAGGGCACCAGCCTAATGTCAATAGCCAGGGAGTTCCATAGTACAATTAGGGATGGAGGAGAAATTCTCTTCAGTTTGCATTTAATGCAGATTTTATCAATTTTGCACTTTCTGAATCAAATAATCAATCAACGTGAGAACCCAAACACAGCCATCCATTGAAATTCGCGCTTATCCCAAAACAGCTGCACAGTTCTCCAACCAAGCAATGTTTCCAAAAATGTATATAGTTGGGGAAAATATGTGTAAAAATCAATATATTAGGGGAAATAATGTACCAACATATATTGCATTCAGATAAATTGTTTGCAAAAATCTGTGCATTAATCAAAACTGCCTGCAAAAAAATGTGTCTGTTAGGAGGAATTTGCACTCAAAGGTTGAATAATTTTCATGAGGATTTTTTTATTAAAAAAACCACAAATGTGGGGAACCAAATTTAAGACTGGAAAAACGAGAAACCGAGAGAACCAACTTTTATAGGTCCTTCTATCCCTGTCCCAACACACAGAGATCCGAGAGAAGCCCATGCATGCACAGGGACATTGGAAGCAGGGTTTGTCCTGTTCCTCTGCACACTTTTAAGCCTCATGTGCACAGGCAGATATCTGAAGAGGGCCAGAGTTGGAAGAACCTCAAAGGACATGTAGTCTAACCCCCTTGCAGTTTCAGGGAATGTGCTCCTACAGTGTCCCTAATCAGTGGCCGTCCAGCCTCTGCTTAAAAACCTCTAATGATAGTGAGGCAGGTAGCTTGGGTGTCAGAATCTCTGTTTAGGGAAGCTTTTAATGTTTAATAGACTACAGTGGTACCTCGGGTTACATACGCTTCAGGTCACATACGCTTCAGGTTACAGACTCCGCTAACCCAGAAATAGCGCTTCAGGTTAAGAACTTTGCTTCAGGATGAGAACAGAAATCGTGCTCCGGCGGCGCAGCAGCAGCAGGAGGCCCCATTAGCTAAAGTGGTGCTTCAGGTTAAGAACAGTTTCAGGTTAAGTACGGACCTCCGGAACGAATTAAGTACTTAACCCGAGGTACCACTGTATTGTATTTTAATATTCTGTTGGAAGCTGCCCAGAGTGGCTGGGGAAACCCAGCTAGATGGGCGGGGTATAAATATTATTTTTATTATTATCATTAACCATGATGGCTATGCCCTCCACAGTTGGAGGCAGCAATGCTTCTGAATTTTGGGGAAACCACAGGAAGGGTGAGCCATTGACCTGAAGCAGCAGGCTGTTCTGATGTTCTAGCCACCAGGAATTCAGATGATGCCTTCAGATGTCTTCTAAAAGTCTGGTAGTTGTTTTTCTCTTTGACATCTGGTGGTAGGGCATTCCACAGATGCCACTACTGAGAAGGCCCTCTGCCTGCTTCCCTGTAACTTCCCTGGACTGAGGCCGTTTAGTATGTGTCTGAGCACAATCCAAACTGTTGGTGTTGACCTTGAAAGACCTACACAGCTTTGGACCTGAAGGAGCGTCTCCACCCCCGTCGTTCAGCCCGGACACTGAGATCCAGCTCCGGGGGCCTTTTGGTGGTTCCTTCACTGTGAGAAGTGAGGTTACTGGTAACCAGGCAGAGGGCCTTCTCAGCAGTCACACCACTTTGGCGAATGCCCTCCTGGCAGATGTCAAAGAGTTAAACAACTATATAAATTTCTGTAGGCATCTGAAGGCAGCCCTGTTTCAGCAAGCTTTTAATGTTTGATGCTATATTTTTGTTGGAAGCTACCCAACGAAAATAATTTATTTATAAATTATGATGATAATATTATTATTATAAATAAATAAATATCCTTTTTTAACTGTGGTTCCCAGACCAGGACCAGGTGAATACTGACCAAAGAAGGATTGATGCTGACCAAACCTCTACCTTTCATTCCTGAAGCCAGATAAAATTCCATAACTCCATTTATATCCCCAAATTGACTGGACTTTAAAGGTTTCCCTGAGATGGAAGGCAGCCTATGGCACGCACCCAGGACACTCCACGCAAATGCCTGAACCAACTTTGAAGCTAGGAAGCAGTGCCCTTTGTTGGTTGACATTCCAGTGGTTGCAGGAGCAGCATGCCTCAAGGGCTGGCCTCTTATGTATTCTATTGAAACAGGTGAGAAGGAGTGTGGAATTTGCAATTTGAAAGCATTTGCAGCCAAAGAGAAGGGCTGCGGAATGGTAGTGGGGCGGCAGCGGAAGGGGGGGGGGGATGGCCTACAGCCAGTGGAGATGGATTGAGATTGCTTGACAGGGATATTTTGGCTTGCAGAATGAGGGAGGAGCAGCTGCTTTGACATGAGAGAGTGAGTTTTGGACATCAATGTTTTGGAAGTGAGCTTAAAAGATTGGGATATGGAACTCACCTTGGCCTAAAAAGGAGAGAATTAAAGGCAGCATTAGACAGTGCTGAGAACGATGTTCACAAGCGAGGCATTGGCAAGGGGAAAGTTAAAAAACAACCACTGGTCCTATTGCTGGCTCCCTTCCTTATCAAAAACTGTCTTTTTTCAGTGATGAATTATATATCTCATCCTGGACTAGGAATGCTCGAGGGATTTGATCTTTGTGGATTCCTGTATTGGGGTAGGGAACCTTAAGCTCTCCAGATGTTGTTGAACTACAACTCCCATCAGCACCAGCAGGCATGGCCAATGCCCAAGGATGATGGGAGGTGTAGTTCTGTAACATCTGGAAGGTCAAAGGTTCCCTGCATTGGCCCTACATGAATTGACCTGATCTATACATTTTGGACTAACGTATAGATTTCAGAGGCAGTTTTTTGCACTTGCATGAATTTTTCGATGCAAGTTCTCAGCTTAAAAAGCATATCCAAATGCGTATACTTTGGCCACGTCTACACGGTACGTTTACCAAAGATACAATTCCCAGAGTGCTTTAACAGTCAATCGCTCTTCACAGGAAACCCTTGGAACTGTAGCTCTGTGAGGGGAATAGGGGCTCTCTGAACAACTCTCAGCACCTTTAACATACACTTTGGGGGAAGCCATGACCGTTTAACTCTTGAGAGTCCCATGGACTGCAAGAAGATCAAACCTATCCATTCTTAAGGAAATCAGCCCCGAGTGCTCACTAGAGGGACAGATCGTGAAGCTGAGGCTCCAATACTTTGGCCACCTCATGAGAAGAGAAGACTCCCTGGAAAAGACCCTGATGTTGGGAAGATTGAGGGCACAAGGAGAAGGGGACGACAGAGGACGAGATGGTTGGACAGTGTTCTCGAAGCTACCAGCATGAGTTTGACCAAACTGCGGGAGGCAGTGGAAGACAGGAGTGCCTGGCGTGCTCTGGTCCATGGGGTCATGAAGAGTTGGACATGACTAAACGACTAAACAACAACAACAACAACGACTGTTTAAAGTGGTATCATAGGATTTTAAATGTATGGTGTGAATGTGGCCTTTGACAGCTCTTGTGACATGTCTGGTGGGGCAGAACTGTGGAACTCCCCGGATACTGGTCACAACTGCTTACCTGGACAGGGCTGGTTGTCTCTGTGGCAGCAACACCCCCAATCCAGCAGCCCTGCTTCCATCATATTGTGGTCCCAGATTTTTACAGATTAATTGATGCAGAGAAGTGAAGAAACAGGCTTACTTATGAATGACCTGGATCGGATCAGAACTCGAAAAGTCACATGGAAGAGTAGACTCATCATCTTGCCATTTGCTGAGTGGATAATTTGATTTTGACACTCTTTGAAAATCTTTTAGCTCTGGGGTGGCAGAAGTGTCTGAATTCCACTGAACTCGGAGTCTTTACCCTAATTTTAACTGCAACTGCTACTCTTTTCAGAGCCTTGTATTGACAGTGGTGGTGATGGAGACTCCACCCTCCAAGCACCTTGATTCTTTGGAAGTGACAAGGCTTTTCTTGGGTTATTTCAGCTTTACAATGGGACCAATGTCCTCTACATCACTATTCCTGAACCTTGGGTCCCCAGGTACGGGTGGACTACAACTCCCATCAGCCTTGGCCATTACACTAAGCTGGCTGTGGATGATGGGAGTTGTAGTCCACCCAGATCTGGGTACCCAAGTACATGATATAAACTAAACAGGTCAACCATGCACCTTCATGCACTTTTGGTTCCAGTTTTAGACTTGTGACACACTTCAGTCTGTATTTCCTTGGTCAATTGCCCACTGGGCCATGACATTACCCAGCTAGGCTCTACCCCTAACCCAACCTACTCATAGTAGACAAGAGTGTTCCTATTTTCATCTGTAAAATATTGGGGTATTACAGTACAAGTGTTGATGGATTTCAGCTGTTACTCACATTCAGCAGCTTCTCTGTTTTACCTTCTGCTATATCAGTTCAACAAGTGGAAACCAATACAGCGAAACTATGAAGCGGCTATCTACAGCTCAAAAGCCTTCATAAAGAAGAAGGTTTTGACTAGTTTGGCTTTCTTGCTTGAGATGTCTGGAGATTGCTTGGAGTTCACATGTGCTTGCTCTCTAGCTTACATTTATGACTTGCGGGTAGCATGATAGTCCTCTCTTGTGATTTGGGTGTGTCACTATGTGTGAACTGAATGGTTTTTAGGTAGCGTGAAATTTCATAGCTGGAATCCAAAGTGCTCTTTTGGAGTTAGAATCATAGAATTGTTGAGTTGGGAGGAACCATATGGAACCAACCCTCGGCAATGCAGGAATCCTTTTGTCCAACGTGGGGCTCGAACTCACGACTCCGATATTAAGAGTCTCATGTTCTACTGACTGAACTAGGCCTTTTAGATTCCCAAGCGGTTTAGTCATGCTGGCCGCATGACCCAGAAAGCTTTGTCTCTGGACAAATGCCCACTCCCTCGGCCTGAAAACCAAGATGAGCGCTGCACCCCATAGTCACCTGTGACTGGACTTAACCATCCAGGTGTCCTTTACCTCACCTTTAGATCCCCCCATGCTAAAATACTCCATTTGTAACAGTTTCAAAACTCATTTGCTATGCACACTTGTGTGTGTCTGGCTGCGTATACACCATACCTTTAAAGCACATTCAAAACACAATTATTTCCTGCAAAGAATTCTGGGCACCGTAGTTTACCTCTCACACAGTTACATCTCCCAGCAACCCTTGGCAAACTACAGGGCCCAGAATTCTTTGAGGGAAAGAATGTGTTTCGAACGTGCTTTAAGGTTATAGCATGTACACAGCTTGTGCATTGTTTGAGAAACACAAACACAGCCTCCCTTGGGGGTTTGTGCAGAACTAGTTACATGGTTCTTTGGATTCTGGAGGATGATTGTAATTAGCAGTGAAAGAAAAGGCTTGAATTGCAGGGTATTCTTAACTAGCATGTTTTCCCTCAGATTTGATCTTCTCTCCCCAGTCGTTTTCCTGAGAAGGCAGGCTTTTCAGACTCAATGAAGATGAGGATGAAACGTATCAGGTTTCTTTAACTTCTCATTCAGGAGGTTTAAGTCACATCTCATATTTCATAAACTTTTGCAGCATCAGTTCAAGCCAAAAAGCTCTAGCAATGTTTTGAGAAACTAAAACTCCCCAACCCCTTTTGAACCCGGGTCATCATAAGTGGACTGTGCACTGGCGATCTTGAGTAAGTAGACCCATGTTGTTGTTATTCTTTTTCTTTTATTTTCTTTTTAAAAAAGAAATCACACAAAAATGCCTTGTAAAGTGGCCTGGTTCACACGAGAAATGAAGTATGAGATCATAAAGACATTATACCATGAATGCTCTCTTTCTGCTGCTCTAAGAATAGGTGGCTTGGAGGGTGAAAGGGTAGCATTTACATTTAAATACACCTATTGGGAACACACAAACAGAAGGCTAAAACTGTGGCACCCTCATTGAAACCTTTGGGAGTTTCTGCAGCCTCTTTGGTTCTTTACATAACAGTCCCTTTGCTCTTTCTCAAGCGAGCAAATATAGGAAGCCAAAGGACTCGTTGGCTGAAAAGAAACCCAGCCCTCAAAAGTGTTTGCATGGTTGGACCGACTGACTAATTATTTTAAAACAGAATCAGTGTAATTTTCATGCACGTTCAGCACGCTGGTTGTTCATCATCATCATCATCATCGCAGTACGTTAATTAATTGCAATAATATTTATGTACTAATATTACCTTTGTTATCATTTTAAATTTCAACCGCCGAGAACCCGTTTTCTAGGTGACTTGCAGAACGAAACTATTGCATGGTGTTTAAAAACCCAATAACTTAAACAACAAAAATTGATGAAAAATAATAACACAAAGCTTTCCCTTGTGGAGAGAGATGAGCAGAGCATTTCTACCCTCTGGATATGCTGGCTGGAGGGACATAGGACTGAGCAGAGTTGAGTTTGGGGAGGAAAGCTCAGCAGGCATTCATAGAACCATAGACAGCAAGGGCCATTATTTATTATTTAAAAACATAAAGGTAAAGGACCCCTGACAGTTAAGTCCAGTCGCATACGACTCTGGGGTTGCAGCACTCATCTTGCTTTACAGGCCGAGGGAGCCAGCATTTGTCCACAGACAGTTTTTCTGGGTCATGTGGCCAGCATGACTAAGCCAGAGCATTGAACGGAAACAACATTTACCTTCCCGCCGGAGTGCTACCTATTTATCTACTTGCATTTTTGGCGTGCTTTCGAACTGCTAGGTTGGCAGGAGCTGGGACAGAGCAATGGGAGCTCACCCCATCGCGGGGATTCGGACCACTGATCTTCTGACCAGCAAGCCCAAGAGCAGGGGTAGGCAACCTAAGGCCCAGGGGCCAGATGCAGCCCAATCACCTTCTCAATCTGGCCCGCAGATGGTCCAGGAGTCAGTGTGTTTTTACATGAGTAGAATGTGTCCTTTTATTTAAAATGCATCTCTGGGTTATTTGTGGGGCATAGGAATTTGTTCATTTCCCCCCCCCCCCCAAAAAAAATAATATAGTCCGGCCCACCACATGGTCTGAGGGATGGTGGACTGGCCCACGGCTGAAAATGTTGCTGACCCCTGCCCAAGAGGCTCAGTGGTTTAGACCACAGCGTCACCTGTATCCCTTTTATTATTAGTAATATTAGTATTAATTAATTAATTAAATTTACCTACACCCACAGGTCTTAGGGCAGTTCATCAAGTACAACCCCCTGTAATGCAGGAATCCTTTGCCCAACATGGGACTCAAACCCATTGATAAGTTTGCAGCCAGCAGAAGCTGGGCTTAGGGCTCCAAACAGGGCATTTTGGTGTCAGGGCAGAGGTGTGACAGAGGAGGCTTTGGATCCAGGTGTGCAAGCACACCTGCCCAATCTTAACCAACTCCAGACATCAGATCTTGGGAGGTAGGATTTATCTTTCTGTCTCTGTTAGGAAAGCTTTTATGTTGCTGTTTGCTCCGCCCACTTTTGCCTCTGGCCCCGCCCACCCCCAGCATGTGGTCCTCCCAGAGTTTTTTCAGAAAGGAATGTGGTGCTCAGGACAGAAAAGGCCCCTCAACTCTCCCTTTCCCCTTGCCCTCATTCGTTGGGCATTTTTACTCGTTTCTGATCTAATGATGCAAGCGTTCCAACAAGCCTCATGGGCCAAGTACAATGTTGCTTCATTTTCCCAGAGAAAGTGAACAAACATCTCCAGCGTATGCCAAGGAATGACTTATGGGTGGCAGAACACTTGCCACCTGGAGCAAATAGAAACCAAAGCCGTGTGGAATGAGGTCCTCTTGCCAGCGTGATCTGGCAGCCTCCTCTGAGGAAGCTCAGCAAGAGCATCAAAAGACAACATAATAGAAACATTGCCACCCGACCCCACCCCCATCCATCTTCCCTCCCTCCGCCCCCCTTTCTTTTTCCTTTCTTTTTTCTTCTTCTCCCCCTAATGCCTCAACAAATGAAACAGATTTGTAAAAATGTTACATGGGGGAAAAAATACGAGGCATTACACTTCTGTAAAACAAGAAAATCCTTAATAAAATATTTTTTTTTTAAAAAATGCAGCACTGTTTGCAATCCAGTCACGTTCCCCCTTCCCTGGTTTGCTTTTCATTGCCTTTTGCAAATATTGCATTATAACACCAACGTGACAGAAATCAGACGCCATCCTTGTTTTTTGTTGCGAAAACTGCCTGCACATCCAACCAACTTACAGTCTTTGATAGTAGGAAAGTCTCTGTAGGCCTTGAGCCTGAATGCAGGTGGATACAGGGAATCAAAATATGTATTGTCCCATACAGAACAACGAAACTGAAAAAATCTACATCAGACATTCAAAAACCAACGAGCTTCCCCAGCTATCCCAGCCTAGTTAACCCCCTAAAAACTCTGATACCCCATAATTAAATACAATATACTCCCACAGAGACTACCTTACACTGCATTTAAAACCAAAATCGCATTTGGATAAAAACTGTTTCTCAGGCGGCTAGTCCTAGTCTTTATAACCCTGTACCTTCTTCCAGAAGGCAGAAGCTGAAAGAGATCATTTCCGGGGTGCGTACTATCCTGCACTATCACTGCAGCTTTCTTATGACACCTGGAAGCATAGATTTGATCCAAGGTCTGAAGAATACACCCAATTATTCTCTCCGCAGTCTTTACAACCCTGGGCAGCATTGTTTTTCCCCTGACCATGCAGCTCCCAAACCACACACACAGACCATAAGTTAATACACTCTCAACAGTACAATGGTAAAATGCCATCAACAGGTCCTTTGAGAGATTATTTTTCCGGAGGATTCTCAGAAAATATAACCTCTGCATTTGCTCTCTTCATCAAGTCTTTACTGTTTTCTCCCCAGGTTAGGTCATCTCTCAACTCCATTCCCAGAAATCGAAACACCGAGACCTGTTCCACACACTTCCCCTCAATAATGTCTGTGTTAATCATGTAACTCCAAAAAAAGAGAGATAACCCAGCTTCTATCTAGTTCAGGAGTAGGGGATCCTCAGGGACAGGGCACACGTTGCTCTCTATCTGGCACTCGGTACTCTCACCACACCACACCCCTCACAGTCTCCATCCACACCCTCCTTGACTCTTTTGCCTGACTGGATTGCTCATAGAATCATAGACTTGTAGAGCTGAAAAGGACCCCACAGGGTCTTCTACTTCAACCCCTCGCAATCCAGGAATCTCAGCTAAAGCACCCATGACAGATGATCATACAACCTTGTTAATATTAATTATTATTTTTTCAATTTGTATACCGCCCTTTACCTGTAAGCAGTTCACAACATGAAAACACAAGGTAAAAAAACAAAACACATAATAAGAACAAGAACAAAAACCAATAACGCCCCCCCCCCATTGTGTCCTGGAAGTCTGCTTACGCCTCTCACTTGTTTGGATGGAAACTAGAGAGGGGTTTGTGAGTGTGGGAAAACTAACCTGCTGCCCAAAGGTAAAATGGACCTTCATTGCTCTACCCAGCTTTGCCTCTGGTCTACTCCTACCACTGGCAAGTGGCCCCTGGAAGATTGCCCGGGAAGGAATGCAGCCCCTGGGACAGAAAAGGTTCCCCATCCCTGGTCATGTTATACCGCTGGTTTCCTTTTTATTACTCCTGTTCACCATTTGTAACTTACACAGTTTCACCAGCAAACAGAGCAAAAAGAGAGACCATTCCCTCCAATTTTAGAAGAAGAGGAAGTGGCGAAACCAATTTGGTGAACCAATGTGAGGGGAGATGCAGTTTGCCATACTTCCAGCAAGGGATAAGAATAACGGTGTTAAGCCTCAGTCTACATGGCAATGGGGGTGGTGGTACACTAATTGGTAACTGCAGAGTTAAATACTGACCACATGCACATCATACCTTTAAAGCACTAGGACACAATTTTCAACAGCCATGGCTTCCCCCATAATATTCTGGGAGCGGTAATTTGTTAAGGGTGCTCAGAGTTGTTAGGGGACTCCTACTCCCATTACAGGGCTACAGTTCCCAGATTGGCACAATAATCCCTCTTCCCAGGGAACTCTGGGAATTGTTGCTTTGGGAAGAGAATAGTGGTTGGAAAATATCACAAAATTTGTCTGAGTGCAAATTTCAAAGGATGGCTATGTTTTTGTTTGCATATTGTTTTGGAGAGTGAGAATTTGATAGATTTAGTTTTAAATACGAATGGAATCAAATTTCCCCCGTATCACTAGAGTCAAGTGTATGTGTCATTGGAGGAGATCACCCACAGCAGGAAAAAAAATTGCATTGGCTTCTCTTTGTATGAATTTCTGTGGGCACTCCAAAATTCTAAGCCTGATACTGAATAAAGCCAGCAAAAGATTGCACCATCAATAGAAAACAAACTTTCTGGTGAGTTGAACTAATCAGGCTTACCAATGTCATTTGCAAATAGCTAAATGTAGTAACATCCCCCCCCACACACATACTCACACACACGCAAAACCAAGCAACCAACAATTCAATCAGAACAAGTCTTGGCACCGTAGTGCAACAAACAGAAAAAGCTTGATTTGGTTCTAGCCAACTTGGAATTCAGAGACTGATTTAGAGCAGTGCTTCTCAGGCTATAGCAAATTATCTGCAAGGCCCTTGGTGAAATGTCAGAGTGGAATTTTTAACCTTGGTTCACTTGTTTGCCAGCTGGGAATACCAGCTTCTCCTTTAGCCCGTGAAGCCCATTACAACTCCTGGCTTGCGCAGTGCATAAAATTGGCAGGCTCCTCTGTTTTAGAAATGCTATACAGATTATACACTTGATTAACAGACCACCATCTCCACCTAAACTGACTCAAGCCTGTTTTGTAACACCTCTGCTTGACTGAGGACCATTTACCAACACTGGTCTGCCCCCCCTTTCATTTTTAAATCTATATGAATCTGGAAGATGTGAAATACAATAAATAAAAAGAAGGGGGGACAGTGCAACCCCCTCCCACCAGGGTTCACAGCTTCATAAAATAATATGCATTTACAAGAGACTACTACTTAGATATTACAAAAAAAATATGGACCTGATACAGAAAGAATACAAAACAAATGGTATTAATACCAAATAAAGCCATATTTCTGTGGGACTTGTTATCCCCCTGATTCACCTATCGTATAAGTAAGGAATGGCCACCAAACCAAGGCAAAATTCATAGGTTTATGTGCACTCTGAGATACCCTTTAATTATGTCAATTTCTCAGAGATGAGAATAAATGATACTTTATTGAACCAAATATTTAAAGAAAAAACCCAATTACTCCTTCCAGCAGCTATAATAGAAAAATTGTGAGTGGTTTGCATATTATAGTCTGTATTCAACTCCTCAAAAATTGATAAAATACACAATTTGGTTTCATTTCAGAAATTTCCTTTATTGCCTCTTCCCAAATTTTGTTCACTTATTTTGCAAGGCCACCATATGTGCCAATAGGTTCCTCTTTCATTATATCCCCTCCAACACATGGGGGAACCAATGCTAGTTACACGTGCAAGACAGACTAGAGTCAAGAACAATTGATGGGTTATTTTAAAGGAGATTTCTCAGATATTTGTAGAGACAGATCTGAAAGGGGTAGCAGGCCACAGTTTTCCCCACTGCACATTGTCCAATAGACATCCAAGATGCATTCCCTGAACAGATTGCAAAAAAGGGTTCTGTTTTGTGTTGTGGTGCAGCTAGACTGGTGACTAGGAGCAGCCGCCGAGACCATATAACACCGGTCTTGAAAGACCTACACTGGCTCCCAGTACGTTTCTGAGCACAATTCAAAGCTGACCTTTAAAGCCCTAAACGGTCCAGTATACTTGAAGGAGCATCTTCACCTCCATCGTTCTGCCCGGACACTGAGGTCCAGCGTCGAGGGCCTTCTGGCAGTTCCCTCCTATGAGAAGCCAAGTTACAGGGAACCTGGCAGAGTGCCTTCTCAGTGGTGTCACCCGCCCTGTGGAACGCCCTCCCACCAGATGTCAAAGAGAAAAATAACTACCAAACTTTTAGAAGACATTTGAAGGCAGCCCTGTTTAGGGAAGCTTTTAATGTTTAATAGATTATTGTATTTTAGTGTTCTGTTGGAAGCTGCCCAGAGTGGCTGGGGAAACCCAGCCAGATGGGCGGGGTATAAATAATAATAAATAATAATAATAATAATAATAATAATAATAATAATAAGTGTGTGATGGAACTGAAGAAACAACTTTTTTATATTCCTTGATCAGAACATAAGAATTGCCTTGCCAGATCAGATGAAAGTCAGTCTTATTTGGCCTTCTGTTTCCAAAAGGCTTTCAGGTTCGTGTTCCATTGAAAAGCGTGCATCTGCAGCAAAGATGGAGAACCTGTAGCCCTCCGGATGTTGTTGGATTCCTAGTCCCATTGGTCAGTTTGGTGGTCAAGGCTGGTGGGAGTTGGGACACTTCCAGACAGTTCACTTTTTGGGGGTTGAATTCAGTCCCATACTGGAAAATTAGGCTGAAAGATGGGTAATTAACAACAACAACATCAACCACAGAGTTCAACCTGCTCGCTAATAATTGTCAAACTACCAACCACTGCATGTATTTACTCGTTTCCTTATTCCCCAGACAACTGCTGAAGAGACAGAACGTCTCTTTATCACTGTGATAAACATGATGTTCCCCTCACACAAAGTTCCTATCAAGAATGACCTTTAATATCAAACTGCTGCAATCTTTTTTTTTTAAAAAAAGTAATGCCTTCTTTTACAGCTTGCAGAAGCCAGTGGCCTGTGTGTGTATGTGTGTAGAGGAGCGTGGAGAGGCTGTGGAGAGTCAAGGAAAATTCATGATACAGCTCTTGTTTTTAACCCAGCTAATTAAAATCTGCATGCGCGGAGTGTAACTGAGAATGTAGCCTTCGCCCACCACTTTCCCACAGGCAGGGAATAAAGGTCTTCAGTGTACCAGAAGCTCGCCGGTCTTTGGAAAACAGAGAACAGAGCTCACAATTCATCCCGGCATCCCTTATCAAGTCTTTGGAGTTCAACCCCCCCTTCCCTTCAGTCCCCGCCCCCATCGCTACAACAGAACCCCTTACTGTCAGGGTCTACGTTGTTGCTCAGTGCATCCCACTAAAATGTAACAAAGCTAAAAATATGTTGATTCTCATTTGTTATGCTCCAAATAGAATCCCTTTCCAGTGACTTATTTTGTAGTAAATACATTTACTCACAAAGACTGTTTATTCTGCCAAGAAGTGATTTGAGTGGCAGGCTTTTCACAGTTCCATACAGTGACAGTCTGAGGCAGTTTATTCCGTTTCCTTGTCGTTTCCCGAACTTGTTAAATTTCCACATTATATTTGAGCTTTCGCAGAATGTAAAAGCCGCTTCTGGGAAACTAATGGCCTATAGGGCATGTTTAGCATACGTTTCTGCGTTATTTGATTCCAGAAAAATTCATTTGCAGCCTGCCTTAACCTGGAAAATTGTGGGAGTAAAGTGAATTAATTTTGGGCTGTGTACTTGTATACAGTTATTTCTTGCTGTTTTCGTGGGGCAATCAGGGAAAACAGAAACACACACATTTGTGGAAAACGTGTGTCAGGGAACAGCGGGGAATACCAACAAAACATTGTCCAGTGATGTTTGTTGTGTCACACCACACCCACTGGTGTGAATGAAGTTTAGCATGCCTATGTCATAGAACTGTAGAATTGTAGAGTTGGAAATGACCCCAAGGGGCATCTAGTCCAACTCATTGAAATGCATGAATCATAACTAAAGCATCCATGACAGATAGCTGTCTAACCTCTGCTTAAAAACCTCTGAGGAAGGAGAGTCCACCACCTTCTGAGAGAGTCCATTCCATTGTCAAACAGCTCTTACCATCAGAAAGTTCTTCCTGATGTTTAGTCAGAATCTCCTTTCTTGTAACTTGAACCCATTGTTACAGGTCCTATGCTCCAGAGCAGGAGAAAACAAGCTTGCTCCACCCTCCACATAACAGCCCTTTAGATATTTGAACATGGCTATTATTTTTCCTTTCATTCTCCTCCTACCCATATCCAATTCCCTCAACCATTCCTCATAAGGCTTAGTTTCCAGACCCTTGACCATCTTGGCCGCCCTCCTCTGCACACGTTCCATCTTGTCAATATCTTCCTTATATAGTCATACCTCGGGTTGAAGTAGCTTCGGGATAAGCATTTTTGGGTTGCGCTCCATGGTGACCTGGAAGTAATGGAGCGCGTTACTTCTGGGTTTCGCCACTCGCACATGCGCAGACACTCAAAATGACGTCACGCACATGCACGGAAGTGGTGAATCGTGACCCGTGGACGCGAGTTGCGTTCGCTTCAGGATGCGAACGGGGCTCCGGAACAGATCCCGTTCACATCCAGAGGTACCACTGTATTGTGGACACTGGGCACAGTATTCCAGGTGTGATCTGATGAGGGCAAAATTATTGTTGTTTAGTCATTCAGTCATGTCCGACTCTTCGTGACCCCATGGACCAGAGCACGCCAGGCACTCCTGTCTTCCACTGCCTTCCGCAGTTTGGTCAAACTCATGCTGGTAGCTTCGAGAACACTATCCAACCATCTCGTCCTCTGTCTTCCCCTTCTCCTTGTGCCCTCCATCTTTCCCAACATCAAGTTCTTTTCCAGGGAGTATTCTCTTCTCATGAGGTGGCCAAAGTATTGGAGTCTCAGCTTCAGGATCTGTCCTTCCAGTGAGGGTGGTACTATTACTTCCCATGATTTGGGCACTATACTTCTGTTGATGCAGCCTAGAATAGCATTATCTTTCCCCCCCTGCTGCATCACACTGTTGACTGATGTTAAGTTTGTGGTCTATCAAGACCACTAGATCCCTTTTTCACATGCTACTGAAATCAAGCTACACTACATCCACAGCCTTCCCCTGATCCACCAAGCTTGTAACTCAATCAGAAAAAGAATTGAGATCATCTGGTGTCACATGTTTTTGAGAAACTCATGCTAGGTCTTAATAATAACTGTATCCCTTTCTAAGTGCTGACAGACCAACTGTTTCATCATCTGTTCTAGGACCTAGTATCAATGTTAAGCTTACTGGTTGGTAATTACCTGGGTCTTCTTAATTTAGGTTGAATATGTCTTGTTGTTTATTTGCCTTTTTTTTATAAAAGATTTTTTTCCAAGTGCATTTCTAAAATTCATTTGGAAAGGCATACATTGAGACACTGGCAACAACTAAGTGATTAATAGTTTTTATCAGGAGAAATACATAGTAAAACAGTGGTCTTCTACTTTCCATGTTCTTTGGGTTGAGGCACCTGGCAGCACAAGCATGCTCTAAGGCAGGGGTCAGCACACTTTTTCAGCAGGGGGCCGGTCCACTATCTCTCAGACCTTGTAGAGGGGCGGACTATATTTTTTGGGGGGGATGAATGGATTCCTATGCCCCACAAATAACCCAGAGAGGCATTTTAAATAAAAGCACACATTCTACTCATGTAAAAACACCAGGCAGGCCCCACAAATAACCCAGAGAAGCATTTAAAATAAAGGATACATTCTACTCATGTAAAAATACACTGAATCCTGGACTGTCTGCGGGCCGGATTGAGAAGGCGATTGGGCTGGATCCGGCCCATGGGCCTTAGTTTGCCTACCCATGCTCTAAGGCTAAAGTCTGGTGAGCCCTTACTCAAATTAGCATCCTTTGATTCTCTCTTTCTCCCATTAGAGAATGACGCATTCTGCCACAATTTCCTGCCAGGATTCAACACTTGGAAGGTGACTGGGCCGCGTGATTTGAAATTACAGTCCAAAGAAAGCCTCTTTTCACAGTTCCCATGAGCAAAGTGCCTGTATGTGAGCATTTCTGAGCGATGACCACAAAGAATTGCTCAGGCAGCTGTGTGCTCACTCTGCTATGATGATATCCCATTCGCAAGCATCTGCACATCTCTGCAACATCACACACAGACTTTTCTCTGGGACCTGGATGCAGCCTTGCTGGGTCAAACACAATGAGCAAGGACCTTCCCTCCCAAAATATAAAAAAAATAAAAGGAAAGGAAATAATAATGATTTCTCCCGCAATCATAAAAGTTTTTCTAGGATCCCTAGAGCCACTGGGAAAATCAATAAAGGGTCTTGTGACACCTTAACAACTTAACAAATTTATTATGGTGTAAGGTTTTGTTTTGTTTTTGCAACAACAGACTAACATGGAACTTCCTTCCAGAAATTCAGGTTGGTGGGGGTCCCACAGCAGAGGTGCTTCCCCCACTTCCAGAAAGTTACATTCCCATGTGCAAAATGTCACCAGAAGATTAATTACCCGGAGCGTGTCAGCACTACAAACATTGATCATTGTTGCCAATTTAACTTTCACATATTAGCGTGAAGAATCCTGGGTCATATAATTTTTTTGATAGCACGGAGAAGCACCTGTTTGTGACTAATGGTACACATCTATTAATATCTACTTGGAAATAAGTCTCATTGCGTTCCATGGGGCTGACGTCTAGGCATATGTCTATAGAATTGCAGGTGGGCAGAGTAATCCGATCGGGGCGGGGAGAGGAAATGTCTGATGTGGGTTTTCTGGAAAGTTCTATGCAAATCACAATTGGACTATTGCAATGCATTCTACATAGGGCTATCCTTGAAAACGGCCTGGATGCTGTATCTAGTGGAGAATGCTTCTGCCAGGCCATAATGTGGGACAGTGAGAAGTGATCGTAAAACATCAATCATTAAGGCCCTGTACTGGATGCCTGGATGATAAAGGGTCCATTTCAAGGTATTGGTACTGGTATAGAAAACTCTAAAGAAGGACCTATCACACTTTTCTTCTTGGCATGGAGATTGGCCTTTCACTCCTTGAATGGATGTACACACTGTCTTAAGTCAAGCTGAGGGCATAGGGAGAAGACTATGCCAAAGACAGTTGGAGGGAGAACACAGCCCTGTTTCACACCACTCTTTATAGGAAAGGCATCTGAGGATGAGCTGTCATGTTGGATGGTGCCACTCATGTTCTTGAGGAAGGACACAATCTTCTTGTGGAGCTTAGGTGGGCATCCTATCTTGCAGAGCAGTCCTTTTCGGCGGATGAGGTCCAAGGCCTTCATCAGGTCTCAGCATTTCTCCTGCAGCTGGCGCAGTAGGAAAATCATGTCGACTGTTGACCTCTGAGCTCCAAAGCCGCATTTCGACTCGGGATAGACCCTGCCTGCGAGCGACTGCAATCTTTTGAGAACTAAATGGGTGGAGGCTTTCCCCACAGTACTTAGCAGAGAGATTCCACAATAGTTGTTACAGTCACCTTTTTTTTTTTTTGCAGGGGGTCACAATGCTGGTGTCGCACAGGTCTTGTGACACGAATCCGGTTTCCCAACACTGCAAGAGAAGGCCGCGGAGGTGTCCCATGAGGGAGGAGTTGAGGCTGGCTTTCAGTACTTCTGTTGGGGTTCCATCTTGTCCTTAGGTTTTACCATATGCCTGGGAGTTGATGGTGTTCTTCATTTCATCCAGGGAGGGAGGAACATCCAGCTCTTCCGTGGAAGGCAGAATCTGGACACTGTCAACTGCTGTGTCAGTGACCATATTTTATAACAACAACAACAAAAACAGTAATATTTATACGCCGCCCATCAGGCTGGGTTTCCCCAGCCACTCTGGGCGGCTCCCAACAGAGGACTAAAAACAGAGTAAAACTTCAAACATTAAAAACTTACCTAAACAGGGCTGCCTTCAGATGTCTTCTAAAAGTCAGATAGTTGTTTATTTCTTTGACATCTAATGGGAGGGTGTTCTACAGGGCAGGTGCCACTACCGAGAAGGCCCTCTGCCTGGTTCCCTGTAACCTCACTTCTCACAGTGAAGGAACTGCTAGAAGGCCCTCGGAGCTGGACCTCAGTGTCTGGGCTGAACGATGGGAGTGGAGATGCTCCTTCAGGTATAGTGGGCCATGAGTAAAGTTCCCCATAGTCCTCCACCCTTCACTTCATCTACCTGCAGTGGTCTGTGATGAACTATCCAGGCAAGGTTTTCAGCGGTGTATTTTTCCCGACTGTTGGTCCAAAGGCTTTCTTCATGCCTTCATACATTTTGTGAGAGTTGAATGCTCTGACACAGCTTTAGCCCAAATGTAAACATTTATTTTTCAAAAACAAAAATTTAAAAGAAGGTTATAGTTTCTAATTCATGGAAAAATCTGCTTAGATAAATCATTTTAGTGAGTAATACTCTCTGGACAATAGGCCAATTTAACAATTCATTTCATAAACAATTGCTAAATTAAAAAAACCTGTCTCTGAATTTTTCAAAAGTTTGGTTAGAAACAGATAGGTAGTGGGCATCATAAATCACATGGGAGTAGGAAAATGTTGCGGGAAAAGTGTCCAAACAATTACTTTTTACTCAACCCACAGTTTGGCATTGTCCCTGAGCCATGATGGATTGCGTGTATTAGAGGCAGTATTCTTTCCTTCACAATGTTATCCCATTATGCACGCAAAGCAATGTTGGCCACGTTATCATTAACAGAACATTTTTCTTTTTTCTTTTTAAAAAGGAGCTGTCTCCCTGGACACAATGTGTTTTTCATTCTCAGGAGCATGTTACGCAGCACATACTACAATATGCCAACGTGCAGATAAAGATGCTTCTTCCTGCACCATGTCTGAAAATTAAGAGAGATTGGGGAAACTTGAAAGTGTGCGGGAGGAACCTTCCCCCCCCCCCCCCCCCGCTGATGGATGCATTCCTTCGGGAGCAATGTGTTGGGGGTGGAGTTGGAACTGGCCGTGGATGGTGCCAGTTTTAGAAGTGCCATGGGTTTGCAACATTACAAATCTCTCTCTCTCTCCTCCTCTCTCTCTGCCACCCCATCACTCCCTCTCTGTGCTACCATATCTCACATAGTTAGGCTGAGGGATGCAGTCCTCATGTCAATGGAATAACTTCTCTAGAATTTGCAAATGTCTTCAGAAGCATTATAAGTCCTTTCCTTTTCAGAATGCATCTTATATTGATCCTAAATAGATGGGGGCTTAATATTGCAAATGGGCCATTGACAAGCAATTGACAACAGGCTTCTAACTTTCTAAATTTATTTTTTAAATCTGCAGGATTTCCCCCTGAAAGGGTAAAAAGGTAAGAGCTCATGGGCCATCTTGCTCAGGATTGTCTACACACTGACCGGCAGCAGCTCTCCAGTAATAATAATAATAATAATAATAATTTATTATTTATACCCCGCCCATCTGGCTGGGCTTCCCCAGCCACTCTGGGCGGCTTCCAAAAAATAAATAAATTAAAATACTGTAATACATCAAACATTAAAAGCTTCCCTAAAGAGGGCTGCCTTCAGATGTCTTCTAAAAGTCTGGTAGTTGTTGTTCTCTTTGACATCTGGTGGGAGGGCATTCCACAGGGAGGGCGCCACTACCGAGAAGGCCCTCTGCCTGGTTCCCTGTAACTTGGCTTCTCACAGTGAGGGAACCGCCAGAAGGCCCTCGGCACTGGACCTCAGTGTCCGGGTAGAACAATGGGGGTGGAGACACTCCTTCAGGTATACTGGACCGAGGCAGTTTAGGGCTTTAAAGGTCAGCACCAACACTTTGAATTGTGCTCAGAAATGTACTGGGAGCCAATGTAGGTCTTTCAAGACTGGTTTTATGTGGTCTCGGCGGCTGCTCCCAGTCACCAGTCTAGCTGCCGCATTCTGGATTAGTTGTAGTTTCCGGGTCACCTTCAAAGGTAGCCCCACGTAGAGCGCTCCAGCACTTCAGACAGCAGTCTTTCCCAGCAGTGGCAAAGCATGGGGGGGGCGCATGCACAGGGGCAGTTGCAAAATTGTTAGGGGGTGCAAAATTTCAGCACCTGATACTGCTTCAATGCAGCTGTGTGCTTCTGTCACTGGACTCCATTGAAAACAGCTTTTCCATGTGAACCAGGAAGTGAGCATTCCAGACAATGGAACAACTCTTCTTTTCTTATCTCTGCAGCTGCGATCTCTGGGATGCTGTGGATGCTGTAAGGCAGTTCAATGCACATGCGTAGTCTGCCCATTTCTCTCCCACCCCCTCCGCGCAGCCCTGGGAGCCAGCAACGCACGCTACACCACTGTTTTCCAGCTTTGCTTGGAGACAGAGGGAACTGAACCTGGAATCTTTTGCACGCAAAGAATGTGCTCTACCACTGAGCTTAAGGCCTTTCCAAAAGAAATAAGCATTTTGAAGTTAGATTGAAGTTGAGGGATCCTGATCCATTCTCAGCCTCTGGGCAGGGTGCAATCATTAACTGTCTTAATCAGCTGTCTTCTTAGCAATGGCCCAGTTTTGACAAGTCACCTTGTGAATCTTGCATCTCAGATAAACCAATGTGCTCGAGAATACATCTTAGAGATGTGGGTTTGGATCCTAAGTTAACTCAATGAAGTTCATAGAATGAAAATACAGTTATACCTCGGGTTAAAGTCTCTTCAGGTTGAGCATTTCCAGGTTGCGCTCCGCGGCAACCCGTAAGTAATGGAACAGGTTACTTCTGGGTTTTGCCGCTGACGCATGCGCAGACGCTCAAAATGACATCATGCGCAGAAGTGGCGAATTGCGACCCGCGCATGCGCAGACATGGGTTGTGTTCTACTCAGGATGCGAACAGGGCTCTGGCATGGATCCCATTCACATCCAGAGGTACCACTGTATCCTATCTCCTCCTTCATCAGTCCTGGCTGAGACTGACGAGAGTTGAAGTCCAAAAACATCTGGAGGACAAGTGCCCTGAACTATGCCACAATCCCAGGTTATTCAGCAGTGAGGTAGCTACCTTCTGTATGTGCTGAGTGATACTTTCAATTACTGCTTCACATGTCCTTGACATTCCAATTAAGTCTGGGCCCCGGAAAAGCCCTATGGTTGCATATCACCCCATCGCATTGTGTCTTGACAGTAATTCTCAAGTCATCGCCAAGCATCATCTGACGGAGGAAGTGACTAGAAAAACATGCAAAATAAATACAGCGCAAGATTGCATCAAATAAGAGATTCGCAAATCTTCATGCAGGGCAGGAAAGGTCTTTTGAGGATGTTATTGGCATGGCAGTGCACTTTAGGCATATTCATCATTTCAACGAAGCCTGGGATTTTCTCCCTGTTAATATGAAATATTCACGGCCGTAACTGTCTTGGTGAGGCACCGGGCTGTTTCTCATTAGCGGCGGTTGTCAAGGGGAAAAAAATGAATATGCTGCTGAGTGTTCAGTTTCTGGGAAAACGTGGTTGAAACCTGAGGAGCTCTCCCGATTCTGAGCTTGGAGTCAGATGTTTGCAGATGGGATGTTCCCCATTAAGTAATGACTGAGGGCCATATGGAACACATTACAAATCAAAATACTGATTGATGAAGTGCCTGTGGTCAACTTTCTACAGAAATGAGAAATTTGAATTTATTATCACATCAGCATGGGGCTGCTCTCACGTACAATCACATTCTGTTTGCCTCTACACTCCCCACAAGCCTCCTACCCCTCACCCACCCCACACTCTGAATCCCACCCCCCAATGCCTCAGATCCACTACTCTATGATAAACAAAACCTAAGTAGAAGCTTAGTTTCTGCTTTGGTCATTAATTTAACAGATCTGGGCCGAGTCAGGGTATATGCCATCAGGTAGCAACATAGTAAAACTTTAATTTTTGTCTTGCTTTAGGATGCTTAGGTTTTCTAGGGTTCTAAAACATGTGAGGAGCTTGGATGCTTGCTGCTCCACAAGGTTGCTCTTCATGAGCTGAGATGCAACCTGAAGATTTATGAAAACTTACTCTACACTATTTTGAATATCTGAGATCCATTAGACACATTCAGATGCATGCAATTCATGTAATGCTCACCCAGGGGCTGCTTCTCTGCTCCAGAGTGTCCTTGGAAGGGAAAAGATGGCAGCCATATATTGGAAAATCTAAGAATTATAAAAGTGCAGACGTAGTACAGAAATAGAGCGATGCAAGGGATCCCTTGATCCAAACTTGGGGGTTTATTGACACGATTCAGCTTGTGGTGAGTGGAGACTCCCAAATCGCCCTGATGCACCTCATGATTCAACCCCCTTCACAGAGCTGATGCGCAGCCATAGTATTCTTTCACCAATTCAGGCCAAAAGTTATTCTCAGGGCTGGTTTACCCACTCCACACGCAGTCTGTGGGAAAGTCCCGACTTGTGCTGATTCGGCATGCTTAGAGGCAGCCCCTCCAATCTCTTTATCGCATGCACAATCCCAGGACAGGTAGCATCTCCCTTGCAGTGCTTCAGGAAAAACCTGTAGCTCAGCTCTTTTATGCCATGCCAATCAAGCACAGCATGTTTTCTAATCTGACAAATCCTTTAGTCTAGAAAGGTCCATCAGCAGGCTTCCCCCTTCCTTCTTTCCTTCCTTCCTTCCTTCCTTCCTTCCTTCCTTCCTTCCTTCCTTCTTTTTGAGGAAGAGGTTTGGGGATACTAGGTTTCAGGCTTGGTGTGAATCTGGAGACACTAGCCCCATGCACATTGTCTATAGCAAAGGTGGAGGAGAGAATGAGAAGATTGTATACCTCAAAACGCAGCAGTAAGATCCTCCATTACTGCTGGGGGTGGGGCACATGCCTAGGAAGATGGGGCTCCTGCAGCTTTAACAGTTGTGTAGAAGAGGGAATTACAGCGGGTGTAGCCAGTGTCGGACCAGTACATTTTCCACCTGAGGCTAAGGCCAATGTGGTGTCCCCATTCCATGTCCAAAAGCCAACCAAGGTGGCAGTTGACTCTTAGTTCAATCAGAGCAGTAGCTAGGTGATCATGCGCCCTTGGCAGAACTGTCCAGATTGCGCCCCCTAGCCATGGACAAATGAGCTCTTCTTTCCGCCTCTTCTCCAACCCCCACCACCCATTCAATTCACCCTCTATTTAAAACCATTTCTTATGAGGCAACAATCGATATTTATATTTATGGACATATTTTTACGTGATTTTGTGCCCCCCAATCACCTGCAGCCCTGGCGGGGGGCCCACCTCACCACCCTCTAGCTATGGCCCTGAGTTCAATATTGGTGATGGGTTAGGATCCTCCACTACATCTGAGGGCTGTAGCTTAGGGGGTGCAGGATAGGCTGCATGGTGTGCATAGCTGTCTTCCAACACGTTGCTACCCCCCTCTAGCACCAGAATCTACTGCTGCCCGAGGCAACTATCTAACTCTGACTTATGGTAGAGCCAGCCTTGGCTGCAGCTTGCATAAGCAGCTGCTCTATACCTCCTGAAATTCCCACTTCTTCAAGAGTAAAAGTGCGGCACCCCCATCCTCTTCTGCAACCCATCTCAACTTCCTTATGATGGTATCTTCCAAATTCCCATCATCAGATGGATATAACGGGCAGATCTACAAGGAGCAAATTGCAGTCCATTCCTTTCCATGCTGACTTCGCTGATTTGGAACACAACCCACCATCCGATCACATATACAGTGATACCTCGGGTTACAGACGCTTCAGGTTACAGACTCCGCTAACCCAGAAATAGTACCTTGGGTTAAGAACTTTGCTTCAGGATGAGAACAGAAATTGTGTGACGGCAGCGGGAGGCCCCATTAGATAAAGTGGTACCTCAGGTTAAGAACAGTTTCAGGTTAAGAACGGACCTCCAGAATGAATTAAGTTCGAAACCCGAGGTACCACTGTAAAAGGTTTTACTTTGTGTTTTTGACAACCTTCATGGCTCTCCAAGTGTCCTGATCATCAGTCATGGGAGCTGAGGCTCTAGAGCAGGTATAGGGAACCGTGACCTTCCAGATCCTGCTGGAGTTCATCTCTCCCATCATCCCTGACCACTGGCCATGCTGGCTGCACTGGGTGCGGAGCTTCTGGGGTGCTGTTGCAACTATGCAACTATGATATCCAACGGAAGGCAGAAGGTGAGGGGCAGTGCCGGGGAGATGCTGGATTTTGGCATTGCACAGGGCACCCCTGAAATCTGAGACTCCAAGATCTGCCAATGTCTATATTGTCTGAACCAGCCTTGGATGCCTTTTTGACCCGTCCACATTCTGCACAGGTATGCAAAGCAACGGGGAACTGGGCCCACCTGCTGCCCCAGCATTGGAATGAATGAGGATATTCTTGTATACCAGTAGAAGCTAATGCTAGCCCTTGGCTGAAAGGTTAACATCACTGATGGTGTCACTTTCTTAGAAGCAAAACAAAACAGAGAGACTGATTAAAATGAAGCACTTGCCTGCATCTCTTGACACAGCAGTGGTGAGTCATATGTGATCAAAACCAGAGTCTTAGCAAAACCAGACTGCTGGTGCGTAACATCAGAAAGGTGGCAGAGCAGCTTTCAAACTGATGGCTGGGGGAGAAAAACCAATGGGAGCTGATGAGCAGCCGGTTCAAGTTAAATGATCTCTACGGGTTGAGGGTCAAAATGTTTCATAGAATCTTTGAGTTGGAAGGGACCCAAGGGTCATCTAGTCCAACCCCCTGCAATGCAGGAATTTCAGCTAAAGCATCCATGGCAGATGGCCATCCAAACTTCTGCTTAAAAACTCCCAAGGAAGGTTCAAGGAAGGCCCTCAGTCAAGAAAAATGCAATTGAAATCATCAAGGCTTCAGATCACAGCTAATTTGTTCCCGTGACTCCAGTGGGACTTAAAAGCACAACTTCCTTGCTCGGGTTTGGGAATGCAGACTTGCAGCACTTCCAGATCACCAGGGTTTTTTTCAGGTGGGACTCAGTGGCATACTGGTCAATGCAAGTTGTGGGATTAGAGTTAATTGGGAGGTCTTGTGCAACCAACTAGACATCGCATATCCTGCATTCAAAGATAACGGAATGCAACCAAGAAGGAACAGAGATTTAATGGGGAAGACTCATCTTACTCTGGCATGATGAAAAAATTAAGAAACGGTCATTTCTATTCTGGACGTTTTCATTGGCAGTGTAGAACTGGATTTGGATTGGGGAGATCTGGGAGAATGTTAGCACCACACTATCCAGCAAGCTCCCAGTGGGGAGCTGAGTTCAGCTCTCCCTTCTTATTCCCATTTAAGGGCAGATTTATGCTAGTTTGATCATTCCATCTCCCCATGATACCTCTAGGTCAGGGGTGGGCAATGTTTTTCAAACCAGGGGGAACATTTCATTCTGGGCAACTTTTGGGGGGTCATGTGCTAGTGGCAGACAGGGTGAAGCCCGAAGGGTGCAGATCAGTTGCTACAATATCTACACGGCAGAACGACACAAAATTAATAAATAATAATACGGTGTGTTATTGTTTTCGTTTGTTATGGTGTTATGTATTTTTGTGTTTTTATATTGTAAACCGCCCTGTGATCCTCGGATGAAGGCAGGTGTAGAAATTTTAATAATGGTGATGATGATGATAGTGATAAATTAGTTTACAGGAGCTTCATTCTCACCTGTTGCTGAATGGTGTAGAATGGGGGACAGGGATGGGACAAATTAGGAATGCGGGTGGCACCTCAGTGCCTAGGACTCAGTGCCTAGGACTTGCCAATCGTATGGTCGGCAGTTCGAATCCCCGCAGCGGGGTGAGTTCCCGTCTTTCGGTCCCAGCTCCTGCCCACCTAGCAGTTCGAAAGCACCCCTAAGTGCAAGTAGATAAATAGGTACCGCTTTATAGCGGGAGGGTAAACGGCGTTTCCGTGTGCTGCGCTGGTGCTGGCTCGCCAGAGCAGCTTCGTCACGCTGGCCACGTGACCCGGAAGTGTCTCCGGACAGCGCTGGCCCCCGGCCTCTTAAGTGAGATGGGCGCACAACCCTAGAGTCGGACACGGCTGGCCCGTACGGGCAGGGGTACCTTTACCTTTACCTAATTGTTGTCAGTCGGAAATGAAAGTCCCAGAAAGAACATGACACTTGGGTAATTCTTGGCCTACTCATTTCCATTGTCATCATCAATGCCACTACCAAGGAGTTTAGGTGGCCTAAGAAAGGGAGAGGACCCTCAGGCCCAGAGGCCAAATGTGGCCCTCCACTTCTTTCTATCTGGCCCTCAGGACTCTCCTCAGGCCACACAGATTCCTAAGCTACACTCCTTGGCCGCCCTGCTTTGCACACACTATTGGAGTTTTTCTGCCTAGCTGGAGATTATCCTGGAATTCTGCTAGTGCCTCCTGCTTGCCTGGGTTCAGGACGGAGAAAGGGGTGTAAGTGTTCGTAGAAACCAGACTCTTCTAGAAATGCTAAACTTACATTTGTTGCTCTGACCACTTCTGGCCCTGGCCCTGCCTGTGACTGGCCCTTGGAAGGTTGCAGAGTGCGGCCTTCGGTCTGAAAAAAAGCTCCCCACCACTAGTCTGAGAAATTGCAGTGAAGGTTTCAATTTGCATGGACCTTGTTCAGAGGACTAAGATGACTTAATGAATACGGAGGCTGTTGCATGTAGTTACCATATGAATAAATACCGTATGAATAAGTGGGGCTTCTCTGAGGTGCAGAGAAAGAAAGAAGAGAGGATATCTGAGGTCAGGCTTGTCTGAATAAAGAAACTTTGAACAACAGAGACGTTGGTTTAAGATTTGAGGAAAGTTTTTAAAAAGAGAGAGAATGAGAGTAAATGAAGCATAGTGGAATATTAGCGCAGCTTAGCAAAGGAGCCCAGAACAGCCTGCCAATTGCTTCCAAAACACATGCAAGTTTAACTTTGTTGCTGAGGGGGAATTAGGGCCGACACCGCTGGAGTCTGACTGGAAAAAGAAAGAAAAGAAAGAGGTCCTCTTGAAGAACATGAAAGCTTTCCCCCTCTCCTGCCTTTTATTGACTTCGGATGTCAAATGTGGCCCTCGCCAGCAAGTTTCCACTGAGGTAACAAAGGTATGCAGGACTTCAATGGGGATTTGGTTCTCCCAATTAGAGTCGGAGGGTCACTTGCTGGCAGGGTGTGGGCCTGCTGGAAAAGAAAGCAGCCCCAAGCAGGCTGCATGAAAGCAAACATTTATTATTTTTTTTTTAAGGAGGAGGGAATGAACTTTTTTTTTAAGGAAGTGGGAATGAACAAATGTCACCAATGATTTTACTGATAATTACACCTAGCAGCGAAGTCAAGAAAGCAGATTTGAACTGATAGGACCAACAACAACTTTCTTTCCTCTATATAAAAAAAGAAAGAAAACTTTTCAGCTTTATACCAATGACCTCTTGGAAAATATATGAGAGTGGCCAGTGGATGTCTAGAAGTTACCATAAAGAAGTTGCTTTTTTGCTAAGTGTGTGGAAAAAAGGAAGCTATTGTATTTGGGTGGGTACTCTTTCAGCATCAGCAATATTCATTTCCATGCTCAAGAGTCGAAAGTTCCCAGTTGCCTTGAGGACATTAAATCTGATGAAGTTGTAAGAATGCCTTATACAGTGTTGGTGTATTTGTCCGCCTGGTCCGTGGTGACTGGTGCTCATTGGAACTGATAGGGCAGAAGGTAGGGAGACAGACCATGGCTACAGAGCCAATGATAGGCGGAGCCAACCAAGGCTGAATCTACACATATATTAAAAACACTGTGAAAATGCTTTTTTAAAAAAGAAGTTTTAAAATATATATGGAATTTGCCATTAGCTCACCAGCGCCATCGACTGTCCCATTTGTATTGTGGTTGTTTAGTTGTTTAGTCGTGTCCGACTCTTCATGACCCCATGGACCAGAGCATGCCAGGCACTTCTGTCTTCCACTGCCTCCCACAGTTTAGTCAAACTCATGCTGGTAGCTTCGAGAACACTGTCCAACCATCTTGTCCTCTGTCGTCCCCTTCTCCTTGTGCCCTCCATCTACACCAGTGTGGTGTAGTGGTTAAGAGCGGTAGTCTCGTAATCTGGGGAACCGGGTTCGCGTCTCCGCTCCTCCACATGCAGCTGCTGGGTGACCTTGGGCCAGTCACACTTCTTTGAAGTCTCTCAGCCCCACTCACCTCACAGAGTGTTTGTTGTGGGGGAGGAAGGGAAAGGAGAATGTTAGCCGCTTTGAGACTCCTGAAGGGGAGTGAAAGGCGGGATATCAAATCCAAACTCTTCTTCTTCTTCTTTCCCAACATCAGGGTCTTTTCCAGGGAGTCTTCTCTTCTCATGAGGTGGCCAAAGTATTGGAGTCTCAGCTTCAGGATTTGTCTTTCCAGTGAGCACTCAGAGCTGATTTCCTTCAGAATGGAGAGGTTTGATCTTCTTGCAGTCCATGGGACTCTCAAGAGTCTCCTCCACCATAGTTCAAAAGCATCAATTCTTCGGCGATCAGCCTTCTTTATGGTCCAGCTCTCACTTCCATACATCACTACTGGGAAAACCATAGCTTTAACTATACGGAACTTTGTTGGCATGTCACATTTGTATAATACACTACACTTAAAACGTTATTTTTGCAGCTGTATAGCTGAGTCCCAATTCTAGTTTCCTCCCCATCCTCCTCTCTGCTGTGCTCTACAAGGACCAAGGAAGAGGGGGAAGCTGACTTGAACTGGAGATAAGATGGTGGGAATGGTGGTGGGAGGGGGCTGACTATGAGCAGACTGAGCTTGCATACCCTCCAACATGTTTGGATGCCCCAAAATGTGTGTTTTTGCTTGGCCTTCTATAGCTGATGACCTACTCCCTGATTTGAAAAAAACAAAGTTTGGCTGTGCTTTAAAATTTGGGCAAATAAAAAAGAAGCTGTCATTCCAAACCTTGCAGTTTGCTTTTCATGTTAATCAGAACCACATCAGAAATGTATGTTCTCTGAATTAAAGAAAATGGAGGGGGAATGACTGGGTCAGTTGCTGATGTAATTTGCTAAGAGCGTGGAAAACAAACAAACCCCGAAACAAATAGTTCTAAATTTAAATAAATTTAAGAAGGCTTGTGACTGATCCACTATTAAAAATCCATTTTAATAGTTATAGCTTATTTTCTTTAATGAAACTACTTAGGGAAGTATTGAAATGCAATAATTAGCCTAAAAGGCCTCATTGTTTATGTCTTTTGATCACTGTAGCTTTTTGGCAGAGCAGAGCAGCATTTCAGTATCCTTGAGAGGGATGAGTAGGTTTTTGACTGCCATCCAGGGCTTTGTCAGTAACAGTATATGCCTATGATCCTCAAGATGTAGATAGATATCATCTTATTTCCTCTCATCAAATTCTTTCATAATAAATGCACTTTTTGTTATGTTATGTTATACATTGTCCAGTGAGTTCCTGGAGAAGCAAATGACTGAGAGGAGGAAAGAAAGAACACATTCTTTCCTTTTCCCTTTTCCTGGCGAGTGCTGTTCGCTGTAGACTTTTCGTATTTGTAAAAGAAATGATGCAGAGAGGAGGGAGGGAGGGAGGGAATTCATGACTGAAATGGTGAGCATCTAAACCACAAACTATGGCAGGAGGAGCCTAGGGGCCAAGAAGCCGCTTCGTCTGGTTCTTGGAGGATTCTGCCATATGTGTGTGTTTGTGTGGTTAAAATAAAGGGCTGCTCAGTTTTACTTGAGAGGAAAATAGCATTGAGGACTTTTCCACATGCTAATATTCTTTCCTTCTTTGGTTCTTCAATGCAAAATGTGCTGGCTCATAACTATTTTGAGAACCTATGAGATGCCATGGGCATTTCATATACATTGCTATCTCACAGCTCAGTGGCTTCATAAAACATACAAAAGTGTCTTCCATAACTGCAAGGCCCTCAAAATGAAGCAACAATTTATTATCGAGTTCATAAGTAGAGTCTTGCCGTACCATTTTTGTGGGTGATATTTAAAATGCAGTCAAACTAGCAATTCAAGTTTTGCTAGATAGGCACATGCTAGGAGCGGAAGCTCACAGAGTCTTCCTGTAAGTTTGCTAGAGAGGTCTCTGTGAGAGACACTCCCACTGTGCTCTGACAGTGGGAGGATGTAGCAGCCTGGGTACACACTTTTCTATCACTTTCTCTTTCCACTCTGCCAGCAATGTGAGAACACTTGCTAGTCTGAGCGCCAAGCCAAGACTCCATTTAAGCTAGACTTAAGTACAGTGGTACCTCGGTTTAAGAACAGTCCTGTTTATGAACTATTTAGTATATGAACTCCGCAAAACTGGAAGTAGTGTTCGGGTTAGCAAACTTTACCTCGGTCTACAAATGGAAGCTGAATGGTGGAAGGGCACCGGTGGCAGGAGGCCTCATTAGAGAGAGCGCACCTCGGTTTAAGAACAGCTTTGGTTTAAGAATGGACTTCCAGAATGGATTAAGTTCGTAAACCGAGGTACCACTGTACAGTCCGTCTTTGTAACCAAATGACCATTTTAAGTCTGCTTGAACAAAGCTGCTGCATCTGTTGCAAGTATTCTGAGTGAGTAAATGTTTTTTTTTACCTTTTACAAGACTGTGTGATTGTGGGGAGAAAAGGGGGAAATAACAGGAAAATCCAGTTTGACTTAAAGCATCCTGGATTATTGAAACTAAAAGGCTAAAACTAGCCTAAGATTCCCTTTTAAACTGCAAAGGGAACCACAAAGGGATATCACAAATGTGAGGAAGGAAGGATAATATATAATAAATATATATAATCTCCTAGCATCTATTCACATCCCAACATTTTGAAGAAGTCAGATTGTGCAACAAAATACAATTCCAATCCCCAGACTGTTTTCTGGAGAACTGCATATCCCATGACAATACAGGAGTTCACCATCCTTGGTTTATGGATGAAGTGTTGAGTTTGGAGCTGAATAGACAGTTTCCAACACAAGCTCCATCATGGAGCAACCACTGCTGCCTTGTAAAGAGGTCATAAAAATGATAGCCTAGCTAATTATTAAAATGTGAATGACTCCACTACTGGAATGAATGAGGAAGCCATTCCAGACATCAGAGCTCCATGTTCAGACTGGAATTATGGAAGTCCATAATTATCCCATTCTGCTAGAGCTTTGCTGAGGAACTGGTAGCAATGAGATGGTAGCTTCTTGAAGTCAAGGTGAGGTGAGGCAAATCAAAATAACCAACCCCCCTAATTATTCCTCAACTTCACCATGAAGTCCCAGGACACACTACATCTAAGAAAGAAAATGCAATACTATACAACAAAACAAAACAAAACAAAACAAAACAAAACAAAGCAAAACAAAAATCCCACCCTAAAATACAAATCAGGTCTCTGGCCAGTTCCCAGTAGACTCTGCCAGTTGCTCTTTGAAAGATGTTGTCTCAGCAAAGGACCAGAGTAATCTGAAGGTTGAAGAAGGTTGGCAAGGTCTTTACTTCCAGTGCCTCCACCCCCTGGTGTCATGCCTGCAATCCCTAAAGGACCTGTAACGTATTCTGCAATTGCCTGCTCCTGCATGGCTGTGGAGCAGAAGGCATAACCCCCAGAGTCTGAGGAAGGTGGGAGTGTTGTTTCATCATGCTGGGATGATGTACAAGGGGGTGTTCCCCTCCTAAGGGGGATTGATCTGTGAATAATCTGAATAGGAGTCCTCTTTTTGGCAACACTCAGACCTGGGTGTAAGGGCCAGGACAACAACAGGATCTCTATATCAGGACAACACTGTTTTTTGTTCTGCATGCTTTTGTTGTCACAGAACACACCATTAACTCGTGGGATTCATAAGATGGCATCCACAGGAAGGGCCACTGTGGTTTTAAGAAAGGAAAATAACGGAGGGTAGGTCTACCAGCTGCTTGGTAACAATGAAGGAAAAGGACTATTGGCTCCTTATGGGCTTCCCACAGGTATCTGCTTGGCTACTTAAGAAAAACAGGACGAATGCCCAGATGGACCTTTGGTCTGATCCAGCAGGTCTCTTCTTATGTTGACTGTCTTCTGGATGAATCCACCTAGCCAGAAAGTTGTCTTCACAGTGCATTTGTGAGAGAAAATGTAGGAGTTGACCATAGATCCATGAAGGAGTGGGATCTAGTCATGACCGTGGGTGGTCCTTCCTATGTGGCCTATGGCGCAGCCAAGACTTAAATAGCATCCAGCAATCATGGACTATCTCTGCCAATAGTAGCTGCGATTCATGAACAGCCTGAGAGTACTGAACTCTTGTCTTTGTGCTGCAATTATTCTGATAAATCATATAGAAGCACTGGTTGCCAGCTGGAGGAGGACAAGCTAAACTCTTGGCAGAACGTGTGGATTCCATGAACGCTGCTTTGGATTCTCCGATCAAAACACAACAGTAAAAAAATCGATCATGAGAATAATGAATAAGAGCACGGTTTATAGCGCTGAAGTGGGGGAAGGGCAGGACTTTCCTTATGCAAAATATGTAGATCTGTTTTTAGAATGGCAGAGTTGGAAGGCCTTGTCTAGTACGCTTGCATTGGTACATCCAGCCTCTTCAAGCTGTATAATTTTAATATTTGCAATATGGCTTCGGGAGGGATGAGGCCTGGGGGAGAGAGGACCACATTCATCCGCCAGGCAGGCTTCAGTTTCACAACCTCTGGCTTATATGGCCAAACAAATGTTGAGAAGGAAAATTCTGAAGTAATTGCTTGTTTATCATGTACTGGAATGACAAATTACAAGGAACAGCACAACTATATGCTCAATTAGGAATGCAGTACAATATTAAGAAGTCTTAAGTGCCTAACAGTTTTCTTGCAAATTGTTATTGATTTCCCTCCTCCTTGTAATGACAGCTGAAGAAAACAATGCAAACAAAACTTGTGGAGTATAATTATGTTCATGTTTAATAAAATAGCAAGGAATATAGGAAGTTGCCATTCACCAAGCAACCAATGTTCCACCTAGCTCTTAATGCAAACGTTCTTTCCAATAAATTTCCTCTGTTGTAAGGCTTTTTAAAAAAATGTTACTTTCCCCATGTTTTCCTTGTGCACACTTCCCCCTCATATTGGTTTTTTGAAGCACATTTCTTGGGTTGAAATTACAAAATTTGGAAAAGTTTCAAAGGATACCAGTGTTTCACTTCATGCATTGTTTCAGGAAGTGCAGATTAGTTAGGTTTGTGTTAAAATGTGAACCGAAGCAGATTTCTTCATTGTTCCTATTGGTGCAGACATAATTCTCCTTTCTCCTGTCTTGGGGAGCGAATTGTTTCCACAGAAATCAAGCTCACGGCTAATGAAACTTGATATAGGTCCTTTCCCCCTTGGGATCTCCCTGATCTGTGTTTTACTCTCTATCCAAACTGTTCTTTGTATTTCCTTTACTTATTCCAAACAGGCAGATACATTCCTTGGCAACGCTCTTTTGTTTACAACAGGCGAGATCTCCCTAACAAGGTAGTCATGGGATGGGAGGAGGAGAAACTAAACAGTCTCTGACTGCTCCCACCCATCATTCTTTAGAAGAACCATATCACCAGAGAACAAATCTGGATCCCATATAAAAACTGAAGCATTTGAGGAAATAGCAGAGGATCTGCAAAATCTTTATCAGTGTTATTGAAGAGCTGGGTGACTCTCAGCAGGAAAAAGGAAGGAAGGCAGCCATAACAGGGTCACAAATCATTGATTAGGTGTCCCCTAATTTTGGACCACCACGGTTGTGTCTTGCACATGCAGAGGGTAGGAAAAGTTGGAAGATTCCCAGAGTCTTTCAATGCCTCTCTTCCAGGACTGGTTCACACATGCATGTGCAACAATTGATTATCGCTGTATGCTGTGGAGATGGCCTTTCCATTCTCCCTAAACAGATTCATGAGGCATCTATAGCACCATTGATTTGGTTCAGGGCCCAATTTGGTGATCCCGATTAGTCTCCAAACTGAACCGGACAGATCCACCCGCAATTTGAATTGGGGTGCTTGCACAGTCCTAATCCCTAATTAAATATGTGGTTGGCGGAAAGGGGGGGGGGGAGAGAGGAGACATTCAAGCATCGTCTCCCTCTCCAAGCTCTCCTTGCTGCCCCCCATTTTTCACAGGCCTGGTGGACCTGATCCAGGACAAATTGTGGCTGCCTTGAGTTGCTCTGGACAAATCCCATATCAGCCGAATTCATTTTGGAATCTGGGATGCACAACTTGGTGCACAACGCTAGCATCTACATTGTTATTGTTTAGATGCCAATTGAAGACCCTGTGACTACTCAAGGCTTCTCATCAGCGTGTTTCTGCTATGCAACTTACCCCTTCCCTCTCACCCACTGCTTCTGCCCTCTAAACGTCCCTTCAGAACTCATGAAGATTGGCAGGCACATATTTGCGAAACATGGAGAAGGCATAATCCTACCCTGAGAGAGTTGATTTGCATGACATACTCCGGTGCGAGTGCTAGACTGGAATGACATTAACAAAGCCTGGCATCCCAGTGAGTTGTCTTTTGAAGGGCCAGTTCCCAGTTGGTGTTTATTGTGTCCAATGCCAAAAGAAACAGAAAATGTATTTCACAATTTTGTCCCGTGCTGAATAATGACCTGGCTCCCAGTTGCATTCCTTTGCTCAGAACCTATCCTTCCTTTCTTTACATAGAGACGTTTGGTCAAGTCTTCTCAGCTTGGGTTCTTAATATCCGGCCACCGATGAATACGTATTCCTTTAAGTGAGGTTAAAATGATAGAAAGCAATCCTCTCTCCCTCCCTTATCCCAAGGGGGTGGCTTTGGCAAGAAGAAAAGGGAGGGGGTGACAAGGAGGAAAGGGAGGGGTTGGGGGGTTGGTGAGAGCAGGGGCACAGCTCCTAGTTCAATCTCAAAAGAACAGAAGTATTTAGGAACTCAAGCTGTTAAGGGCTGCATAGACCTAAACCTGGACATTGAATTGTGCCCGGAAGACAACTGAATAGCATTCCCCAGCAGGTGCAATAGAGATCGGTGAAACTGTGGGTGTCAGTTTCTACTTTTCCCATTTTAGATTCAGTTCACATGACCACAACTTGTGAAAATTCATCAGCACTTTACTGCAAATTTCTCCTACCATACACATTTTCTTCCTGTGCAATTCTGCCTAATATTCACATTTTTGCAAAGCATATTTTTTCTCTTTAGAGTCACACTTTACGTAATATCATGCATTTTGGATGTTATTCCCACTGATATATGTTAATTTGGATGCTCACTTTACCTTAGTATATGCATTTTTCCTATGCATGATTTGCCTGGAGGACTGCAAGGCAAAACACCCAGAGATGCGTGGATATCAGAGAATGGGTTCATTTCATTTCACATATTGTTTCAGAAGGTGCAGATCAAGTACATTCATCTTTAAATATAAACTGAATTGAATCCCTCCCCCATACTCCAAGAAGTACATCCACTGCAAGAGACATCCACATACAGAAACAGGTCGTCATGAGCAGAGTCCTTTCCACTTAGGAATCAATATCAGGTTATCAAAATAATGGGGAGGTCTAAGTGAGTATCATGGAATTCATTTTTATTCTCATTTCTCCTTGTCTATCCCCCCCCCCCATAAATCTTTCTTTTATGGTCTTGTCACAAATGAAAAAGGGTGGGTTGGGGTTTGATAGTTTATTGGAACCCCTGCCATTTGTTTCCACAAATGTTTACATGCAAAAAAAGCAGGCGTTCTGCGGGAGATTTAGACTCCCTAGCAAAACCCTTTTCACCCCTGTAAAAACTTTAGATTTGGTCTGAATCTGGCTTCGGTCCCAGAACTTGTCATAACTTAACTTTATTATAAATCTGGAGTTCTGCTAGAATGCAGTTCACTCTACAACAACCGGTCTATGTCCTTAAAATAAGATCAAGAGCACATTTCTTTGGTTCATATTTTGGACACTGTTGGGATTTTGAGAGAATTTTTATTAGAAAACAGAATTATCTTGGTTTGGGGAGAGATAGCCATCAGTGACCACAAGAAAACAAATGGTGCGCATCTGAAATATGTAAAATGAGACGTCCTACTATTTAGAAGAGACCAAGGATGACTAATCATGTAAACAATGGTTTTCATACCACCCCACAAGAATTCTTTGGGTTAAGGAGAAAGTGCAAGCATACTTCGGCACAGAAGAAGCTGGGGATCAATCGTAAAGGGGTCATATATCTGAAAGGGGAACAAGGAGGATCTTCAGCAGCTCCTTTTTAAAAAAAGAATCAGTTTAACACATCTTCTGCATGTTGGAATGTAAGATAAAAACATAAGAACTTGCTGGATAGGGCTAATAGCCCATCTAATCCAGCATCTTGTTAGGGATGGGAGGGACAGACTTGACACTGGGATGCTATATTTGGCAGGAACACTGTGGTTTTTGTAACATCAGAGCTCATCTTGAATTGCTGTCCTGATCCTAGATGTAGCCGTTCAATGAGAATTGGCATCAAAACAGGCTTGGGAAACCCTGTGGTTGTCCAAAGGTTACTAGACTACAGCTCCCATCATCAATGTGCATTTGCTATGCTGGCTAGAGCTGATAGGAGTTGGAGTCCAATAGGTCCCTGCCCCCTGCACCAAAGGGAACGTTACTCAAGAGCTAGCAATGGTAAGTGTTATTCTAGTAGTTTCTCTTTTGATTTAGCTGGGGAGGAACCTTACTGCACAACCTGGAAAGCTATTCCAGGAAGAACAACTTGGACTTCAGTTGGGGAAACACTCTCTCTCTCTCTCTCTCTCTCTCTCTCTCTCTCTCTCTCTTCTTTGTGTGTGTGTGTGCGTGAGAGAGAGAGAGATGGACTGGCTGGATGCAATGGTAGGAGGCACCAGCTGGGGAACCCCCAAGGGAGGAAGGTTCAGAGCCAGGGGATTGGTGGTGGGATGACAATGCATGGTCAGAAGCAGAGAGCAGACTGTGGGGAGACGGACTGTGGGGACTGAAGAAGCAACAGGGTTTAGTGAGCGGGAAGAGGCTGTGTCAGAGGACAGTCCAGGCTCAGAGGCAGAAGAGGAGGGGGCCCAGGAGACAGAGATGAGGCAGGCTGCTGAAGTATCCAGGGAGCCTCCCTCCCTCCTGACCTCCTAGACATGCAGAATAACTGGTAGACCTTTTCATTGGGGCAATATCTACTGGGAGGTGTTGTTGTGATCACTAGGCCTGCATTCTTTTGGTTTCTTTGAATAAAGTGTTAACTTCATTGTCATTGGTGCTTTTATCGCTGACTCCGGCTCCTGACAAGATCTCCCTCCACACATAGCACAGCAAATGGACTTCAGAAGGGCTCACTGATTGGTGGTTACAGCAAGACCTTTCAGAAACACACTCCCAGCACCAATCAGCTGACTGGTCCTGACAGCAGCCCGTTTGAACTTTAACAGGTGGGTGGGGCTGCCTGGCTGCCAATCAGCTTTTTGCTATTATGACATGTGATCGACATGTGTGGCCCTCTCTACCTGTCAACCTGGCCATGGAATGGACAGGGATTAAGACTCCTCCAAGTGCATGCATATTGAGAAAAGCATTGTTTTATACCTCAATAAACTCATAGCAGCCCATTTGACTAATATCCGAAAGAAAAATACCCATCTCAGTTTGTGAAAATAACTTCATGCATCTCTTATAAAGTGCTTCGACAGTTCTTTAGAAGTGGAAATCCAACGAGGGTGACTGGATTTCAGTCCAGATCTTCTGCTGGGATTTTTGATCATATTTCACTTCAAATCACCCTTCCCTTCAGCTTCTGTTCCACAAACCAGATTTCTTTTTGTAGCCTTATGAACTTACATCTGACGTGTGTCTTTCTGCTGACGCCCTCAATATTAAGCAGGGAGCTGGGATATTAAACGCACCCCACGATGATATAAGCCATGCTTTTTGGATTGGTTAATTAATGCGCCACACACATCCCCTGAAGGAAAATTTACAGGGTCATGTTTTTGCTGCCTCAGCAACCCGGGATGTTTCAGCTACTAACCAGTTTCAGATGCTCTGTGCCTTTCAAGAAAGAATAGCCATCTTGCTCTCGGGGCAAGGGAAGGGGGGGGGAGAGAAAGTAATGTCTCTGCGAAGGGTTTGTGTTTTTTACCAGCTGCTTTGTGTTGGGTTAATGGATGGCTGGAGTGAAGGATTATATCCTCCGAATTCTTCTAAAGTGGCAAAATATTTATTCTGAAGCTGAGATAGCTGACTTGAATGTGACTTTGGGGCTCCATCATTTTTATTGAACTGTTGATTGACTCGACTTGATTTAACCTCAAAATAGCTGTTCTGGCTTAGAACCACCGAGTTAGAGGTTTGTATGTATGTACACAACCTGCCGGGCCTCCCAGGAGTTGACATAAGTCATATTTTAAATATTTGTAAATGGGACGACTTAGCTGGAGGGATGAAATCCGAGTCTCCAGCCAAACAGAAGGTCTGCTTAATGCAACAAAGAGCAAATGCCACAAAACAGGGAAAAGTTTGTAAAAAGGGAGGCGTATATATGTGAATGAAACTGCTTAATGTTTAAGTAGTGTGGGGTTTTTTTTAAAATAAAGCCACATTCCTTTCCTAAGGCAAGAAAGCACTAAACCTTTACATTTTCTGATGATGGAAAAAAAGAAAAGAATAACTAAGTTAGAAAGATAAAGCAGTAGAAACTAAGTTAGATCTTATTTACCGAAGAGTTGGAAATGAAATTCCTTCAGACAACTTACTTACACTCCAGAATGAACAATGGCATCTTTCGTAATATGCTTGCCTTGCATGGCTGCTTCTCATTTTTGAATGAATCATGTGAAATTCTAATGGTGGTAGAGGTCTTCTATTAGACTCGACATAGAATGCCCCCCTTTAACAGCATATTATCTAATAGAATTTCAAATTTAGCAGAGGACACTGATTTATTCAACGTATGAGTTTCTTGGCTCCAAGTCACTTGCAACATTTGCAAACCTAAATCATAGCGTGAAACTAGAGAGAAAAAAGAAATAAAGCCATACAGTAATCTATGAAACAAATAACAGCAATAATTTCAGCAGCAAAACACACTGCTGTCTTCCGTCTGCCTTGAGAGACAATGGAGTGCACCTCGGGGGGTGAAGGCAAACCACTATGTTAGCAGCACTGAAGTGACCTTCCCAGGGCACAAGCCTGGGCAGTGTGTATGGAGATCCTAGGCTGCGTAGACAACAATACCCCCCTCTCAGCCTCACTGATGTGGTCCAATGGAAAGCAGTCAAAGTAAAAGGTAAAGGATCCCTGGATGGTTAAGTCCAGTCAAAGGCGACTATGGGGTTGTAGCGCTCATCTCACTTTCAGGCCGAGGGAGCCGGTGTTTGTCCGCAGACAGCTTTCCTGTTCATGCAGCCAGCATGACTAAACCACTTCTGGCATAACGGAACACTGTGAGAGAAGCCAGAGCACACGGAAATGCCATTTACCTTCCCATCGCAGTGGTGCCTATTTATCTACTCGCACTGGCGTGCTTTCCAACTGCTAGGTTGGCAGGAGCTGGGACAGAGCGACGGGAGCTCACCCCGTTGTGGAGATTCGAACCGCCAACCTTCCGATCGGCAAGCCCAAGAGACTCAGTGGATTAGACCACAGTGCCACCTGTGTAGTAGACACCAAAATCACCATAACTTGTCAAATGTGTGGGAGAAGAGAAAAGCTTTTCCCTGGTGTTACAAGGATGTTAATGATGGAGACAGATGGGCCTCCCTGCGAAGAGAATCCCATAAGCGAGGAGGCAGAACTGAAAAGGTTGAGAAAGTTTGTAAGTCTCGAAACCTCCCTCACGGGGGCACCCAGAAAAGGACTTCAAATGAAGACTGAATGGTTTGAGTAGGTTCATATTGATGTTTCGACAGACCTAGGCCACATCCTCACTAGGCCACTACAGACCTAGGCCACCACACAGTTGTGACTTCCACCAAAGTATTCTGGCAGCTGTGGCCCATTAAGGGTGTCAAGAGTTAGGAGAGCCCAATCCCCCTCATAGAACTACAATTCCCAGAGTAGTTTAACAATGAATCCCTCTTGCCTAGGGAACCCTGGGAATTGTAGTTGAATGAGGGGAATAGGGCTCTCATGACAACTCTCAGCACCTGTAAGAAACTGCAGTTCCCTGGATTACTTGAAGGAAGCCATGGCTGTGGTATCATAATGCTTTAAATATATAGCGCAGATGTGGCCCTAATGAAAGCGAGCTGTATACTAGCATGCTTGAGAAAACATAAATGAAGGCTGAGACACACGGCAAGCTAATCTTTATCCTGATCTTTGCTTTGCCAGGCAAATGTGTCTTGAATTTAGCATGCTGTGAAATGTCTAGAGAGCACAGTTGGATAGGCAGTATAAAAACATGACTAATAAATAACAAGAAATAAATTTACTTTGGAACTTGGGGTGTGACCCGGTAATAGTTCCTCGATAATTTTATTTGGTTTCTTTCATTTTTCAACACTTCTGTGTTGCTTCTCATGAGAAAGCACACAGCAACTCTTGAAACATTGCATACAGAAAGTTTATGATGCATAAGGCCAATTAAAACAACGGAAAAAGGTATTGACTTGTATTTGAGGGTAGGAGGAAACAATAGGAAGAGGCTATGGTTGTTCCATCCAACCAACTGAACTTGCTTCTAGTCCATGCTTCCATGTAAATCTTCACGGTTATTGATATATTGAACACAACCTGGACAACGATGATGAAGGACGAATCATGAATGGTTGAATCCTATTGAAGAGAAGGTATGGGAAAAGTGCAAAAGAAAATGAAAGCCACCACAGGAAATCCAGGAGAAATGGCAGGAACGTTCTCCATGCCATGACCCTGATCCTTACAGAAGAGTGCATTTTCACCCATTGTTGAAATTTCCCCCATGTAATTGGTCCACTGAGTACCCCACTATTACCAGTTCCATTTTATCTGGATTTAGGGTTTCTTCCCATGCTGACAACCAATATATACTGCCTTATACTGGATCAGAACATTGTCAATTTAGTTCAGTGCTATCTGTCCACAGCAAGTCCGCATACATCTTTGGCTGTGGGCTTTCCCAACTTTTCTGCTGGGGATGATTTGAATACAGGCTGAAACTGAGACCTTTGGAGAAGTATAGAGAGAGCCAGTGGGGTGGAGTGGTTAGAGTATTGGACTATGATATGGCCAATCAGGGTTCAAATCCCCTCTCAGGCATGAGGCTCACAAGATGACCTTTGGCCCATTACTGTTTCTTAGCCTAACCTACTTCAGGGGGTTATCGTGGGGATTAAATGGGGGGGGGAACCATGTACACCTTTTGGAGTGCCTTGGAGAAAAGGTGGATAAAAATGCAATAAATCAATAAAATTATATACTTTCTACAGGGATATGGAGACTTCGTCCAACTTTGCACTAGTATACCATCCTCTAAATACTTACTGTAGAGATAGCTCTGTTCAGGATTTTTCTTCCTTGATTTCAAGGACGTTTCAAATGTATTAATGGCTTGATTTTGCTAACTGGTGAAAAATCTCACCCAGCAATAATGTGCGTCAGCAGTTTTCGAAGCACAGATGGCCATTTATGTAACTCTGTTTGCAGTTGTGGCTGTGTTCCACGGCAACAGGGAAATGGAATACATCTGCACGCTACGAAGAAAATAGATGTACACGAACTGGATGCTTAAATGATGGTGAAGCAGGATTGTGATCAGCCATGAACTCTATGAACAGGAAGACTGGCCTGGCCTCAGCCATGAGCTGAAAAAAGGAGAGGTCCAATTATGACCCACACGGCTTCATTGAATGGAAGTTTGTTTGTGTATAACCTTCCTTCCTCAAGAGTTTCCTCTGAGAGGAAATGGCGTCACTATGGGGGTCAATTGTTGTACATTCCTCTCTGAAAATAAAATGCCACCCACAAATGCAGCTTAATTGAAAGCGAGCAAAGGGAACTCAGGTTGCCAAGAGCCCCATGCTTTAATGAGGGGTCTCCTTCATGGGGAGGCATCAAAGGCCAGGGGCAGAGCATGCGCTTTGCTCTAGAAGGTTCCAGCTGCGATCCCTAATGTCTCCATTTGAAAGCAGCAGCCAAGAGATGGGAATTCCCTCTCCCTGAGACCCTGGAGTGCTGCTGCCAGAGAAGACAGTACTGGGCTGGGATCTGCTCTTGGACCGCTGGCTGCCATTTCTTTCACCTCCAAAATGGGCAAATCTGTACATTTTGGTTTCTCTCAATTTCTCATTATTCCAGTCTTAACTTTAGTCCTCCATATATGCTTGTGATTTATTTGTTTCTTGGTGTGTGTTTTTAAAAGTCCTCATGAAAATTCATCCAGATTTTAGTGTGAATTTCTCATAGTGTACATATTTTGTTATGCCGCATTTCCCTGAATGTAATGCAAAACCATTTCCCTGAATGTAATGCATTTTTTGGACGCATGACTTGGCCAGAGAACAGCATCACAACATTAAGAAAAGAGCACATTTTGAAGGATTGCTGTGTTTCTTCTGCTCAATTATTGTTTAGAAAAGAGTGGATTTTGTAGGTTTGCTTTTCGATGCAAACTGAACCAAATCCTTGCCCAAAGGACCCAGCCACAGTCAACCAGATTGGGGGTAAGGTGGGTGACAACAGTATAGCCACTATGGCTGTGTACCAGCTCCAGCCAAATCCCAAACCGAACTGGGCCAATTTGAGTAAACCTGGGATTTAGTCATAGTAGGTTGAGGCAGCCTTGGGCCGGACTGGGTCAACCCAGAGTGAACTGGGACTGCCCAAAGTGGGAGAGGGCGGTCTGGGGACAAGGAGAAGGTGCATCTTCTCCAACATTCTCCTGCTTGGCTGCATGTTTAATCAAACACTGTTCAAGGCCCCAAAGTTGGTTTGGACTGCATATCCAAGTCATTCATGAATCGTCCTTGGTTAAAAAAGGGTTATCCCAATTGTGTATATATGTACAGTCCTGGTAGTCATCATGCTTTTGGGCTGGCCACCATGTTTCCTCCCAAAATCGCCCAGAATGACACTGCGTCTGGGTCATTTGTAGGAGGAGAGAAATGATAGCTTGTCCACAGGCAAAGGCAACACCTTTTGTTATTGTTTTTTTTGTGGCTTATATACCTCAGTCAAAGTTATGAATCTTTGAGGTGCCAAAAGACTCTCTGTTGAGTTTGCTTGACTTGGCTGCTACCCCTCTGGAAAGAATCGGTAGTTTGCCGTCAAACAATTCAAAAACCTCTCCCATGTCATATTTGATTGCACTTGACAGTTGGCATAAAGTATTTCTCTAAAAACCTTACAGCACTTGGTATATTTGCAGTTTCAATTAGAATTTGCGAGTTAACATTTTATGGGAATTCTTATCTGGCGCTTGCCAAAAATAAATTTAATTTAAAAAATAAAACACTTAAGAAATGTCAACAGGTCTCAAGTGTCCAAACTCGGAATTAAGCATTGCATATTCAAAATGTGAATTCAAAAATGGAAGGACAAAATTAGGAGACTTTCAGGATAATTGGTTTCAGCTCTAGACCTGTCCCTACCATGTTGCCCGCAGAACTATGAGTTTGTGGATTATTATCTTGCTGAGCTAAGCATTAAAGACTGGGCAGCCTGCTGCATGAGTTTTCTTTCTCCAATATTTCCCACTGTGATTAGTCAGTTCAGCATTTCTTTTGGCTAGGAAATGAGTGCAGCATTTTCCTTTTGTTATCTGACGTGTGTGTGTGTGTGTGTGTGTGTGTGTGTGTGTGTAAAAGACAGAGAAGGGGAGAAGGAGAAAGATGGTTCTTTAAGGGGAAAATTTCCACCTCTCGTTTTCTTGCTATGTACCCGGGTCATTAGGCAAACTGCACCACATCTGAAAGAACACCGCTTTTGAGCCTGGAATTCCCACTATCAGAATCGTTCCTCTGTGTTAAGCAACAAAAGCCATGGCATTGTCTCAGTGTTAAGCGGGTGTTAAAATGTGCATATCTTACTGGGCTCATTGTATAGGAGGTCCCATTCAGGGCAGGCCATTTCTGATCCACCGGCTGCTTTGAGCTCTCGCATCTAAGACACACACAGTCGCCTCTGATCATATCAGCTACAGTTGTCCTCGATTAATTTGCTTTGTGAAAGAGCAACCACCAAAGGACCATCTGACTACAAAATTTAAAAGAGCCACCTTTGAGTTATCAGGGTTTTAATATGAATTCAATGGAACATTATCTTCCACCCACCCACCCACTTGCAAGATAGCTGGGAATGAAAAATAAAAGATATATAATACAGGAGTCCCCCCACTTATGCAGGGGTTATGTTCTGGGCCCCCACGAGCATAAGTGAAATTGTGTAAAGCTGGGAGCACCCTCTAAACACCCTTTAAAGGCCCTCCCTGCCACTCCCTCGTCAATCCATACCAAAAATACTGTATCCAAAAATATCCACAACCAGATTGAAGCTCTGGGGTCAGCTGGAGGCTGTGCGGGAAAGCGGTTCTTGCTGCACTACCCCGTGTGTCAGCTGTAAGGCAGGGAGGCTGAGCAGTGTAAACAAAGCTCCACTGTGCCTCTGGTCTCTTTGGAGCTTCCTCTACCCTCACTGATGTCCTTTTTGGGCTCTGGGGAGGGTCTGCCCTCCTCCACTTCCCTCTTCCATTGAACTTCCATCTCCAGGGCCTTCCCCTGTGACGTCACCTGTTGGCTCCACCTGTGACATCACCAGGGGCCTCCTCTAGGTCTCAGGTTCGGGCCTTGAAACCTCAGCGTCTTGGATGTTTCTGACCTGGCAAACCTAATCCATTGAGTGGGCAGCTTGCAACTCTCCATGCACAAAAAGAAGATCCACATAGGAGGATGTTGAGCCCTTTACCCCAACGTCACCTTTCCTTGCAGGCTCTCAGTTTGGCACACATTGTGCCAGCTGCACTAAAACGCAGCTATCTATTATGCAAAGCAAATAGCTGCGCAGCGGGTTGGGACGTGGATTTTACAGCGTTTTACCTCTTTGTGGTCCTGTTCCAGATCGCTTGCTCAAACCTTGCATACTGATTTCCCACAGGCATCTGATCGGCAACTGTGAGAACAGGATGCTGGACTAGATGGGCCATTGGCCTGACCCAGCAGGCTCTCCACCCCTCTCATAAAATATCAAAAGCATAAAACCGGTAAATATCAAATATCTCAATTGCTTTTCAAATTCATGATCGTCATTTCCTTATCCAACATGAATTTTTAAGCTTAGTGATGTGGGCTACAACTTACAACCACAGTTACCACTGAAATTCTTGGCCTGAAAGATCATGCCTGCAGTTGTGCTTGGTGACTGGAACGGAAGCTTCCAGATCCATTTTAAAATATGTTAGGCCTGGTCTATGGCACCAGCCAAAAAAGTTTTTCCCTCTCCCTCTAGGCCTGTCTACACTGGATCATTGAGCAGCACAGGGTCACTGAGCAGCTCAGATGAGGTAAATTTGGCTTCTTCTATCAACCTCCCTGCCCCACAAAAGCAGTTCCTCATCATCAAGATAATAGCTCTTCCTGCCTGTCATGATTGAGATCCAGAAAGTCTGCCTCTTACGCTCATCTTTTAATGTGGGTTGTTCCCCATGAGCCCTGAGCCAATCCGTCTCTATTTCAGCAAAATCAACCCGCTGCTCTTCCACATGACTTCATAGTTTTTATAACATTTTTAATATGGGGGTTACGCTTGCCAGCGACGTGCCAAATTTGGGTGGAAATGAGATGGATCTCGATTTGGGCAGCTCTATTTTGACAGGTAGAGATCAAGGATTTTCGCTGCTATAATAACCAATCATCCCTTTCATTTTTCTTCTGGTTTTCCTTTCCTGACATCTGAGATCCGCAACTGACTTCAGGGTAATCTTACTCCTCACTTTCAGCTGAGCAATTTTAGAGAGAAGTGCTGTAAGTCTCACAGATTTACTCAAATCTACTTGCGTTCCCAAGCCAGGAGGCCTGTGGTAAAAATCTCTCACTGAAGATGGTACCAGTTTGAAATCTGCAACTTTAGGGTTGAAAGCTGGCCCGGGGGTCTGATTTGGTGTCTCCATTCTCCAAACCACAGACACTTGCCCTACACCTGATATCATATAGGGGGTAAAGATGTGGCTGCTCACAAAGCCCATTCCTCCAGAAAGCACGACTGAAACACACACACACACACACACACACACACACACTGTCCATCATCTGATGTGCAAGGGGTTCAATCCTGCTTGGTCACTATCTTTCCCAGTGCTGACCACCCACCTGCCACCTGCCACTCCTCCCTGCTGTGCCAGAAAGGTCATGCTGAGTCTCTCCAGAGCCCCACACCTAACAATGGCTCCCTCATACAATGCCTATGTTCCCAGTCTTTCCAGACTGAGTGAAGGATTGTGGGTGTGGTGGCTGTTCTTCCTACTATTAAACTTCAAGCAGCCTTTGTCGACAAAGTGGCAGCAGTGAAGGCACTCTTGGAGGCTACCTCTCCCAGGATTCCTTGCAATGTGAGTGACCAGTCACCACTGGAGAGCCTTGTGGCAATGCTACTGCCTGCTCTGCTACAGTGACAAAGTGGCGGTGGCACTCCTGGTCCTAAATGATATGTGGTTGGTGGACAGGTGGGCCAGGGGGAGTGTGTGCCAATCCAAGTCTCACTGTGGCTAATGGGTGGGCTGTCCTTGACTCCCCCCCACATTTCTTCATCCTCCAACCAGGCAAGCAAGAAGCATTTGCAGAGTGCAAGGACCACATTCCAACCAGCCCTTGAGGAAAGGGTGGAGCTGTCATGGAATTCTACTCAATATTGATCCAGAGTAGATTCCAATGTATAGTTAACAGAGTAAAAACTTAAACATGTTGCAGGATTCCCCCAAAATAGACCAGAGGCAATTAATATTTTATCCAGCAGAGCTTTACTGCTACTGAAGGCAAATGAGCATAATTTTCACAAATCCAATACATTCAGGATTTGCACTGTCCATAAGAAATCCAGTTGCAGCAGACTTAACTTAAACTTACAATAACTTATAATAAGTCTAAACCCCCAACCAGATGGGCAGGGTATAAATATATTATTATTATTATTATTATTATTATTATTATTATTATTATTACAACACTATATACAGAACACCACACCAGAAGGACAGAAGACAGAAAGAAACTGAAACTCAGGCTCCTTCTGGCCATACTATTATAGTCAGCATGAACTTGACAGAAAGAGATAACAGAACTAGTTTAAGCCAGCCGTACGCAGCTTCTCTGAAGGAATAACCCAAACATCGTGAACATTCTGCTTGTTTCTTTCACGCAGAGAAGCTTCCAGAACCCTCTTGAATTAATTAGAATAGGAAAGATCTCTACATATTAGATCAACACTTTCTGTACTAAGAAATGCAAACTGACAGGACCAGGGCTGGTGAGGGGTGTGGCCTGGAGCGAGAGGGTGTGGCTTAGGGAGAAACCTCCGGAGTGGACAGTGAGATCTGGAGGATTGCATTTGGCCTCCTTGCCTGAGGTGCTCCACCTGTACCTCAGGACATGTCCACAAATTATCCATTTTTAAGACATTGTTGACTAGTGTCCCCAGTAGAAGAATGTTTCTATAAACAAGGGAAGGAAAAGCTGGAATTCCTGTGTCAGCATTTGAGAGCCAGAGTGGTACAGTGGTTAGAGTGTTGGACTAGGACCTGGGAGACCAGGGTTTAAATCCGCTCTCAGTCACAAAGCTCATTGGGTGATCTTGAGCCAGTCTTTGCCTTTTAGTCTAATACATCATCCATGTATGGCTCCTTGGCAGAAAGGCGGGACAAATCAAACAAACAAATAATATAATAGAAGAGCAAAGTCTTTTACATCAGTACAGTGGTACCTCGGGTTACAGACACTTCAGGATACAGACGCTTCAGGATACAGACGCTTCAGGTTACAGACCCCACTAACCCAGAAATAGTACCTCAGGTTAAGAACTTTGCTTCAGGATGAGAACAGAGATCGTGCTCCGGCGGCGTGGCGGCAGCAGGAGGCCTCATTAGCTAAAGTGGTACCTCAGGTTAAGAACAGTTTCAGGTTAAGAACAGACCTCCGGAACGAATTAAGTTCTTAACCCAAGGTCCCACTGTACTGTGATCCTGTGAGCTTTGACTCACATGTGGGCTGTTGAAATTATAATGGTCGGTGACAGAAAAATGTTTTCCACCTTTGGTCCTTTCTCTCCCTCCCTCCCATCATATAAGAAGATACTTGGATTGCTCTCTCTCTCTCTCTCTCTCTCTCTCTCTCTCTCTCTCTCTGTGTGTATGTGTGTGTTGTGTGTGAAGCAGAATTTTCTGCTCCACTCGGAAGAGGAAACCTTCCAGGAAGAAAAGCAAAAACAACAACAACAACCCCACTTGCTCCTTAGCAAATGGTAGAATTGAAGGAGAGAAGGTGGTAGGAAGCATAATGGGCTGTGGCGCTTCTTAAATCGCAAAGCGTCATGAGAAGAAAGGGCTGGGTGGGAGAGGGTTGCTATAGTGAGCGCAACCAGAGGGCCTTAATGTGTGTGCTCACTGAAAGACTGGCTGTTCCAGCTCAGTGAAGCAAGATGGACCCATGCAGCTCTCTGGGAACGGCTCACAGAAACGCCGGCCTCCAGTAGCGAAGCAGAAGTCTGAGGCTGTGCTGTTGTGAGGGATGGGTGGATCGGCCCGTTTTGGCTCCTCTCCGTTTCTCGTTTCCCCAGTTTTCGTTCTGTACTTCACAACAGTTTGCAAATATGTACACATCTTTTAATATGTGATTTTGCCTACTATACTTTCACAAACCGCAGAGGATAAGGCTACTAGCCGTGACTGCTCTGCTCTGCCGCCATAGTTGGAGGCAGTAATGCTTTTAAATACCAATTGTTGTAAATCTCAGGAGGGGAGGGTGTGTTTGTGCTCTGGTCCTGGTTGGCAACTGTGAGAGCAGGATGCTGCACTCAATGGGCTATTGGCCTGATCCAGTAGGCTCTTATGGCTTTTACGCAATTAAGTTTGAGTCAGAATAGACCTATTAAAATTAATGGACTAAAATTAATAGACCATGGCTATTAATTTAAATGGGTCTACTCTGAGTAGGACCAGCATTGAGTTCAACCCCAATTCTCTCTAATATAATGCATCATGTATGCTATTTTTTTCCAAATATATGCATTTTAATGCACACCCCCCCCCAATTTTTAATCATTTTATAACACAAATGAACAACACAAACATGAAAACAAACAATACAAACAGATTCTTGTCTTATCCTTATTTTTTCTAAACATTGTTAGGTGGGCTTCCCCAAGTCCCCCCTATCTGATTTTCATTTTACCTTCTCTTTAGCAGTTTACATATATCATAATTTCTAAGCATTTTTAAAATCATAGTTACTTTAACCATAAGAATCTTCACATTTTATCACTTGCAAATAATACTATTTTAAAATACACTATCTTCTACTTCTAACCCTACAGCCTAAATCCACTTCCAAAGCTATTCTAAGATTTAAATATTAACATATTTTTTCAAATATTCCTTAAACTTCTTCCAATCTTCTTCCACCATCTCTTCTTTCTGGTCTCGGAGTCACCCAGTCAGTTCGGCAAGTTCCATATAGTCCATCATTTTTAATGCACATTTTAACCCAGAATATGCATTTTTGTGTGCGGCAATTGGCTGGAGAACTGCGCTGCAAATTTCGGAGGTGTGCAAATTTCAAAGTACGGATGTGTTTCAGTTCACAAATTGATTCAGAAATTGATTGCATAAGTTTGCCTTTAAGTGCAGAATGGGCCATGTTTCTTGCCCCAACCCTAGTTATTCTTCATGTACCCACTCCAACCCGCCCACCCCCTGATTAAATTGAACAATCTTTCATGGTACAGAAGACATTACAGTCATACAAATGAGGTTTAAATAAAACTGGAGAGAAAGATTTCAGGGTATCCATTTCAATTTCTACCTTCTTTCTGGCAGATGACCTGACTCTGAAATCAGAAGTGAAGCTGGACCGCTGAAAAGGAGATGGATATTCCCCCTCTTGAGAAGCTTGGCCTGGGGAAGGGAGGAGGGAGGAAAACATGCATCAATATGCTACCAGTCCCTGAATCAAAAGTGCATCTGCTGATTTGTCAAAGCAACCTGACACAAAACCGCACCGAACTGCAGAGCTGGGAGAGAAAAGCCTGATGAAAAATTCTGTCCCTCATAGTGCCACCAAACATTTACGCCGCCCTTCTTCACCATGTCTTTTGATGGTTAAGGTATTTTTTTGTGGGACCTGCCTCTTCTGTATTGTTCTGGGCTGCTTTTCTTCTCAATTGTTTGACTTGTTTTCCTAACTGTATGAACTCCTCATGCACTCTTAACTTATATACCTGTGGACAGCTGGACAATGAAAGTAGATTCTGTGAGAGCTTCTGGTGGCAAAGGGACTCAAGCCACATCCACCCCATGCATTTAAACACTATGTAGCTAAATCCAAGTAGCCTATAGTCTAGAAGATTGTATTAGAAAGGTCCCGTTCTCTTCCGGCGTTGATGAATTGCTTTGCCAAAACCTAGGCCAGCGAGGGAGGAAGAGTATTCCGCCCCCCCATGCAACCTTCCTTCACTGCCTTTCCTTCAAAAGAGAGGGTGGCATGCAACTCAGTTTTACTCAAAGTAGTCCTATCAAAAATAATGGGTCTGACGTAGGGCTGGATCCAACTAAGTTGTTGCCCAAGCTGAACAAAATCTGCTTGTACAGTGGAACTCCCCCCCCCCCCCGTGCTCCTCCTATATCTGCCCCGGAGGGTTGGGGGAACCACTGGAATAGGTTTGGGGGGCACATGGGGGTGGGGAGAATAGGGGGAGAAGTTCTGTTGTGCGAAAGGACCTTATTTTGCTCAACACACCCCGCTTAACATGATGCTGAATTCCACCCTCGGTCATGTTCATTTTAATCGGTTTACTCTTGAGTAAAACTTGGTTGACAACCATCCAGAGATTTCCAATAGCCCACTGGGAAGGAGATGGAGAGAGATGGTTGCTTACGGAAAAGCCAAATGGAAACCTCCAGTGGCTTGGCTTGGGACTTCCACTTCTCATATAGAACGAGCTTTGATTTTGAAGTTGAAGGAGAGGTTCAATTTCACACACCAGGCACTGCATTAAAAAAAGAGAGTAAAGACCCTGCTAATATGTTTTTCTCATTCTGGTTCTGTAGGCTAATTCCCTTCTTTAACTTATCCCAAGAGAGCCCCGTGAAACAGTGCAGGATCTGCAAATGGCCAAAAGGCTTTTTATACAAGCTTTTCTTTTCCCTCTGAAGTTGGGATAACTTCCTTTTTTTGCTATTGTTAAATGATAATGAGCAATAAAAGGGGTCCCCCCCACCTCCCCCAACAGACAGGCCCCAAGGCTGCGGCACATTACATGCGCATTTTTATTGGCCTGACGCTGCTAAATGGAGTCATTCTTCCAATGTAAACTGAAGTCTGCTGCCTTTGATGTAGGCAATGGCATATCTCCCTCAGATGTTTAGACTTGGATTAGAGCTGCATACAATATTCAGGAATGAGTTCTGGCAAAGCAGACAGGACGGCATATTAGGGATCTGATGAAAGGTTCCATCTGATCATTGCATCACCCGCAGAGCCTGCGAGTAATATCCTCGACAGACGCCAGTATTCTTCACTGGAAATGCCTGCACCACATACCTTCTGTATTGGGATTAGAAAGGCATTACGGTCCTTTCATGGGAGGCAATGAAAACCTGGTTCCATGGACACGATCCAGGCCAAGTTCCCAATGTTTAAATCCCATTGATTGCAATGTGAGAGACTTCGAAGGTTTGCTTTGCTTTCAGCCTGTAACTCAACAGAACTTGTAAATGCTTGATTTTGGCTGAATCATATTCATTCCATTTCCTATGTCTGCATGAAGATCTTACCTCAGACAATTCCTGCTCAAGTGGTAAATTAAGGCTACAGTTGTATTCACAGTTAAAGGTAAAGGTAAAGGGACTTCTGACCATTAGGTCCAGTTGTGGCCGACTCTGGGGTTGTGGCGCTCATCTCGCTTTATTGGCCGAGGGAGCCAGCGTTTGTCTGCAGACTGTTTTTCCGGGTCATGTGGCCAGCATGACTAAGCCGCTTCTGGTGAACCAGGGCAGCACATGGAAACGCCGTTTACCTTCCCGCTGGAGCAGTACCTATTCATCTACTTGCACTTTGATGTGCTTTCGAACTGCTAGGTTGGCAGGAGCAGGGACCAAGCAACGGGAGCTCACCCGTCCGTCCGATCTGCAAGTCCTAGGCTCTGGTTTAACCCACAGCGCCACCTGCGTCCCTTACTATTCACAGTTACTGGGGAGTAAATCCAGTCAAACTCAGTGAGACCTAAGTTTCAGTCAGCAAACACTGGTAAGCATCCTTACAAATACTTCATTCTTTCGCCACACCCTATTCCAAGAGCAGCAGAGGCTACATCCTCAGGAAGTTGAACCCAGATGCTATGACCCACTTTGGTGTTGGTGGGGATGTCATCTAGTGTCTGAAAAGGCATGCCATATTCACAGTGCTTTTTTCTGGGGAGACACAGGGGGAAGCATACTCCTAAACATTTTGTGAATCTCAGTTTGGCCTCATTGAGGGGCAGGATTTGAATATGAGTAGGAAAATGAGAGTGCCCCTAAACATTTTTTAAGAAAAAAAGTACTGCATATTTAAGATCATGCCAGTTAACAGGAGGAAAAATTTGCAACCACCTAACTTTACCTTTACCTTTAATCATCACAGCTAAATAGCCAGACTTCTAGGAAGTACCGTTCAAATTAAAAATGGCTGTTCTCCACATTAAATTGACAATTAAGCATGCACGCATGATTTTAAAGAGTGCTTTGGAAAAACTCTTTTTTATTGTTAGCATCTTTCATGAAAGTGTCCTGTTATGAACAGCTGAGCGTGAACACAGATGTAACATTTCAAGTTGTTGCACAATATGAAAGTGTTGCTGTTGTTCTAGGGTAAGCTGTTAAAAATTGTTCTACAGATTTGCATTTTAAAACAACAACAACAACAACATACAGTTGTTCAGTATTGATCCAAGGATTAATTAGATGTTTCCTGGGATCCATGATGGAATCTTCCAAAATAATGCTCTTATTCTAAAAGCAGGTTTGGATCAGGGAATATATATATATATATATATATATATATATATATATATATGGAGAGGCTAGCCTTCTACATGCTGAAGCACCCTCTATTCCAAATCACTCCTCTTGGGGCTGTAAGAGGCATAGGGGGAAACCAGAGACACTCACATTCATTCATTCATTCGTTTGCTTGTTTCTTATATCAAACATTTTTGGCCCCTTCTTCATTCCTGAGCAGCATGCATATCAGTTTTTTAAAAAGAGGAAGACAGTTATCTGCCCCCAGGCTTACATTCTAAAAGACATGACACAAAAGGAAAAAGCGAGGAGGAGGGAGGCGAGCAACAAACAATCTCAGGCACTAGTTCTTAAAGTTACATTTACCTCACAGCAACCATCTCTGATGGAAACAGTCCAGGTAGCCTGATGGGAATGGCTGCCATTTAGGTGACACTCGAGAGATGGCCAAAGGCAACTGCTTTCTCAGCAGAAACAGTGAAGTAGTCCTGCTTCCATTTTCTCTCCCTCTGCTTTGTAGCCGGATGGAATAGCTGCTCCTAGGTTGTCATTGGCATTCTTTTTATTTAACATTCTGCCATATATATATATATATATATATATATATATATATATATATCTGTTTACATAAATATGTTACCACATATGGGCAGGTCCTCATCCACCTTTGGTCGCAATCCAAATCGGTGGCTGATTTGAGAGGAAAAAAAGTATATTGGGAAATTCAGTCATTGTCCGCCCATATATGACATACAGTTTAGACCTCAGTTTGGACTGAGGGGAAATGGCCATGGTGTGTGTACATTGACTACAGTAGCCTCCCTCAATCTGTTGCCTTCCAGGAGATGGTGGACTACAACTTCCATCAGCCCCTTCTTGGATGGTCAATGGTTAACAAGGACTGATGGGAGCTGTAGTCCAACAACTTGTGCAGAGCACCAGGTTGGGAAAGGCTGGATTTAACCCTATGACATCAGTGACTCGCCTCACTCTCTGATTCCTCAGCACTATTTTCCCCCACACATTTTTTTATTTTTGGTGAGTGGGGGGGAATAATGCTTGTGAAATATGTTGCACGACAAGCGAACTGCCATGTTACAAACAAAAATGTGATGCTTTAATAAAGGAAAGGTTTTATTCCAATGTCAAATGAAGAAATCAGGCAGAAGGCCCACTATTTGTTAGAAAACCAGATTTCATAATGTACAGGTTACATAATGTACGGTGAGGATCGCTGAATTTCGTTTTAATTTTTGAAAGGCATTTAATCCGGATGAAATATCTCATTCTGCTCACAGATACGACAGCAGGAGCAGGAAGCAAGGGCAAAGTTGCCGGATGAAGTGTTTATTTCTCAGAGTTTTTCATAATATGCAAAGGGCAACTTTATGAGGAGCATGTAGTAATAACCAAAAATGGAGATGGCAGGGAGAGCAAACAATCTTTCTCTCTCTTCCTCTCCTCCCCTTGCCAATAATCTCTTTTCTGTTCCTTAGCTCTGAGAGCTTTTGACTCGAATATTAAAGATTCCAGCTTTAAGGCTCCTGGAGTGAAACTCTGGCAAAATGCCAGCCCCTCTGACTGAGCCCCAGAAACTCTCCAAGAAACTTCACAAAGAATAAGAAAGAAACTGAATACAGGCTGGAATGAGAAATCAGATATTCTCTCCCTCCTTCCCTCCCCCCACTCTCTTTTTTAAATTGATGCTCAGATCTGTGAAAACTGGCCCAGCCTTTGAATGGTAAAGCAATTCACAAACACTAGGAGAGGTTGTTTTGCTCCCCAGAACTGAACTGACAAGACGTTCTTTGAGTGAGACCAAGGTTAACCCAAGCTTTTCAACAATGCAAAACATGGATTCCTCAAGTCAGCTTCATGGGAAGGTATTATTCAGCTGTCAAAACCTGTTTTGAGCTTAGAAAGAATGGTAAGGCAAGATTTTTGGGGGGGGAGGGGGGAAGGAGGGATAAAGACATTAAGTAGACCTGGCAGATCTTTCCACCCTCCCAAATAACTATTTGATACAACAGCATTCGTACAGAAAAGATTTCTTAATATATGATGAATTTCCCTGACAGGAGAAGAAAAGGCACATTATATGATAAGCACTAGCCTTGGAAAGAGCATTAGACTGTCATTAAGTGATATATACGTTCTTTTTTTAAGCGCTCAAGTGAAACTCCTAGCTCACATTCTGTTCCTTGCCCATGTGTATGAAGTAGATCAAAGAAACAATGCAAATATTTGCCATGTCATGTCTATTCATGGGGCATCACCGTCATCCCTAATTAATGGCATTCTCAATATCTTTCAGTTAAAAGTAGTGCAGCCATTTTGTATTCGGCCATGACATTTTTTTTACTTCATCCTTATCCTGCCCTTTCTCAGAGGACCTCAAGACTCTATACAGTCATACCTCATGTTACGTCCGCTTCATGTTACGTTCTTTCAGGTTACATCCTGCGGTGACCGGAAAGGGTTACTTCCGGGTTTCGCCGCTCGGGCATGCGCAGACAAGCAAAATGATGTCACACGCATGCACAGAAGCGGCAAATTGCAACCCGCGCATGTGCAGACCTGCCACTGCGGGTTGCGTTCTTTTCATGTTGCAGATGGGTCTCTGGAACAGATCCCATTCGAAACCAGAGGTACCACTGTACTTGGCTTCACGCTTTTTATTCTCACAACAACCTTGTGAGGTAGGTTTGGCTGAGAACCAGTGACTGGGGAAAGGTCACTTGGTGAGCTTCACAGGTGAACAGGCTCCCCTGGTCCTGGAGTGTTTCAAGATAGGGGCTTAATTTTTCACAAATGGATCACTGGCAAGAAGGCTTTTAAAAAAAAACACTTATTGGATTTTCCTTAAAAAGGGGGCCTGTGGAAATAGTAAAAATCTTGGAGCATATTACAGGGCTGGATTTAGGTTTGATGAGGCCCTAAGCTACTGAAAGTAATGGGGCCCTTTATATGTCCAGCTGTCCTTTGTCAACAACAAATTGTCGCTGTTTTTTGTGTCCAATACATGCTATATGGTAATTTATGGACCTAATTGGCATGTAAAGCCATTTGCACATAACAAAATATGTATCAAAGTAATTGTTGAACTGAAATACAATTAAGAAGTATATTAATACAGTGGTACCTCAGGTTGATTTGTTCTGGAGGTCTGTTCTTAACCTGAAACTGTTCTTAATCTGAACCACCACTTTAGCTAATGGGGCCTCCCACTGCCACTGCGCCGCCGGAGCACGATTTCTGTTCTCATCCTGAAGCAAAGTTTTTAACCCGAGGTAATATTTCTGGGTTAGCGGAGTCTGTAATCTGAAGCGTATGTAACCAGAGGTACCACTGTAGTGAAATACAATTAAGAAGAAGTATATTTTTTGGAGGCCCCCAAGAGAGTGGAGCCCTAAGCTATAGCTTGTTTACCTTATACGTAAATCCGGCAGTGAGCATATAACACAAAACACTGATTTAACAATAAGCACCTATCTGGAAGTTCTCGTAATCCAATAATAAATTATTCTTAAAAATAAAATTTAAAAATGAACCCAGACATTCAGGCTCTTCCAATCAGCTGTGAAAGCTGGTTCTTTGTGAGCAGATCATCACATCATATTTCTGCTGCAGCAGAATCTTTTGCTTGCTGCAATCCAGACTTGACTCCAGACTCTGGTTCCAGCTCAAGTCTCCCACTTCAATTCTTGCAAGAGACATCTAAGTCCCTGGAATGACAACTCTTGCTACAATTATGCCCGCTGGTAGCCCTAGCATGGCCATAGGTGAACTGCAACAGCTGAATCAATTGAAGGAAAGGCACTGACAGACCAAATACAGCCCATATTCTGCTTGGTTCTCAAGAAGTTGCTTGACACTTGTGGACTCTTCTAATATGAACTGACATATCCATTCCTTTTTTACACAGCAAAGTACAGACTTTGACTCTCTAGGCTGAGTCAAAGCAAAGGAATCCATAATATATCAGCTAACCAGATCCAATCAAGTATATCTCCCTTGGTCAGGTGTGAACGCCATTCTTCTGATTTAGCCAAACATGAAAGAATAAAAAGGAATATTCACATAATATGTCAGCTTCCGATTTGTCTGTCCTTTTCCAGTTTGTAACCGAAAATACATGGCTGGAAAAAATGAATGCAGATATCCACTGTTTGTTTTGTGTAGTCAGATTTTGCTGTAAAGCTATGAATAATGACCTCGGAGTCAAATGTCAACTTTTGGCAGGGAAATGTAAGCCTCATTTAGATCTGGCGTGGATTACAAATGTTAGATTTGTTTCAGTCAGAGTTTTATTGAAAATTTCAGGAATCTCTATCTCTATGTGCACGTAGGCTTCTTTTGATTTAGGCTCCTTTTGAAATCTCTATAACCGTTGCAGGTTTACGAGACTATGAAGTTAAACAGAAGAATTAAGGAAATACGGGTTTCTTGGCATACCATTTCGGTACTGCTTACCTTTATTGTTAGCTTGTAATTCTACCAGCTAATTACTCCAGATTAAGTCCACTGAAAGTGATGAAACTATTATGAAATGAGAATTGTGAAAGTAGCAGTGGGCATTCTTAAGGCAGTGGGCCAAGTGAAGCTGGAGGAGACTCCAAAGTTGACTGGAGCAACAGCACTGTGGAAATTGGTGCTTAATACTCCTGCTGCTCAATGAGCCCCATCCAAGTTCCTTCCAAGTTATTGTTGCCCCAGAGGGGACTCTACCTCCCCCCCCCCCCACATCTTTTATAGATATCAATGAAGATGCACTTCTTCTGGCAGGCTTTTCACAGAGCAATAGAGTTGGAAGGGACCCCAAAGATCATTTAGTCCAACAGTTTGCAATGCAGGAATCTGTGATGGCCTGGGACTTGGGCTCGGACACGGAGCCAGAGGAGTCTCAGTCCACACCAGATCCTTTGCCTCAGGTGGCATCTGAACCTAGTCTGGGGCCTGATTCTGAAGGGCCCCAGTCTGCACAGGATCCCCTGTAACAAGCACCAGCTGGGCCGAGTAAGGGACCTGAGCCTGCCCTGGCTCCAGATGTGGGGATTACCTTGTTGCCTTCAGCTGGGCCATCATTTACAGCTGCTCCACTACCAGTTGGGTCAGGAGAGGCTGAGACGGCCTCTGGGTCTAGTAACCCACCAATGTCTCCCGAGCTGCAGAGGCTAAGGTCTGAGAGAAGGAGAGACCTGAGTACTCGAAGGAGGAGTGCTCGCCTTTGGGTGAGACAGGGAGGTGAGTCACCGGGGGAACAGGACCGGCTGTTACCCCAACAGATATAAAAGGCTGCTGGACCCTGCCCCAGGTTGTGGGAGCAATGTTGCTGTTTGCCAGAACCTGCCTGTGATCCCGTGCCTGACCTTACCTGGTTTCCTGTCTCGTGTCCTGCCTTGGCCCTGTCGGACTGACTCCTCGCAGAACCCTTGGATTCGGGGCCAGACCTGGACCGTGTTACTTGGGTTACCCCCGAGCCCAGCACAGAATCACAGCTAAGGAATTCCTGACACATGGCCATGCAACCTCTGTTTAAAAACCTCCAAGGAAGGAGAGTCTACAACTTCCCAAGCTAGTCCATTCCACTGGCAAACAGCTGTCACAACCAGAAAGCTCCTCCTAATTTTTAGGTGGAATCACATTTGTTGTAATTTGACTCCATCAGTTCGGGTCCTACTCTCTGGAGCAGGAGAAAAGAAGCTTGCACCATCTTCCATGTAACAATCCTTGAGATATTTGAAGATGACTATGATATCTCCTCTCAGTCTTCTCTTATCCAGGCTAAACATACCCAGGTCCTTCAACTGTTTCTCATAGGGCTTGGTTTCTAGACCCTTGATCATCTTGGTCGCCCTCCTCTGCAGACGTTCCAGCTTGTCAATTTCCATCTTAAATTGTGGCACCCAGAATTGGACATAGTATTCCAGATGTGGTCAGACCGAAGCAGAATAGAGCGGGACTATTACTTCCTTCAACCTGGACACTGTATTTCTGTTGATGCAGCCTAGAATTTTGGATGAGACTAAGGAAATCAGCCCTGAGTGCTCACTGGAAGAACAGATCGTGAAGCTGAGGCTCCAATACTTTCGCCACCGCATGAGAAGAGAAGACTCCCTGGAAAAGATCCTGATGTTGGGAAAGATGGAGGGCACAAGGAGAAGAGGATGACAGAGGACAAGATGGTTGGACAGTGTTCTCGAAGCTACCAGCATGAGTTTGACCAAACTGCGGGAGGCAGTGGAAGACAGGAGTGCCTGGCGTGCTCTGGTCCATGGGGTCACGAAGAGTCGGACATGACTAAACAACAACAACATGAATAATTTGACGCTGATGCTTACATTGGATTGTATTTATGTGCCTTTTGGTATTTTATCAATATTATGTTATGTATGCAAATTATTGCTATGTTTATTACGTTGCTATGCTGCTAGCTGCCCTGTGGCCTCTTGATGGAGGTCATAGACATTTCTTAAAGGAGGATTTCCTCTCATGGGGCTAATAGCAGCAGGGTTTTTTGGGGTGCTGGCTGGCATAACTTTACAGCGAGTCCCAGGTAAGAATGTACAAAGCTACAGCCTTAGATCAGGAAAAATATGAGGGGAAGGGGTTAAGCTTAGCTCACTTGCCACAGTTCCAATCAGAGCCAGAGTCTTCTTTTAGAAAAAAACAACGACTTTTGGTAGATTCAGTACAAACCTCACATGTAATGTGCAATTTGGTTTGAAGTTTGAGCTGGGATATGTTTGCAAGAAAACCTTAAAGATAAATCGATACGAATAATTCAGTTAAGCCCGAAACACCCACAGGGGAGTAAGTCCCATTGAACTAGGTGGGGCTTACTCTTCAGTATACAGGCATAGGACTGGCTGTTAGAAAACCGCTTGATTCTTTACAAAGGAAATATCACAAAAATGGTATGTGTGTGCAGTGTAGAGGGGTGGGGTGGAATAGGGGTGGATTTCTTCGTTAGCCAACAACACCTATTTGAAAGCTCCTTTATCCTTGAGCTCATATAACAGGAGCTGTGATCCCTGAAGCTGAGTCGGGTTTGAGCTGATTGAATCAATCCATTGCGCTGGGTAAATGGGACCTGTCACGGTGCAGGAGAAAACCACAATGAGGTCATATATTTTGGGAGTTACTCCCCTGGGCTTTTAAATTTTTGTAAAAAGTCAGAGGATTGCCTGTAGAACGAAACACCACGGTCCATTTATGATAAACTGCATATCAGCCCTGTCTTTTTCCATATATATGTAACAGACTTATCCTGCAAGTTCCAAAAATCTCAGAAGCCCACTCCACAGTAACTCACAGTAACCAGGGCTTTTAGTGTGGCTGTCCCTGACCTGTGGAATATCATCCCTGTTGAGATACAACAGGCACCCACTCTCTGCACTTTCTGGAAACGACTGAAGACATTTTTGTTCTAACAGGCCTCCCCAGCTAGATAAATAGGTCTCTGTCATGAGGGCCTAGTTGGTTTTTAAAAATAATCTTCTGCTCATTTCTATAATGTTTTAAACTACCCCCCCCCCGCTGTTTTTATTGCATTCTGTACATCACCTTGAGAGGTGTGTGGGAATAAATAAATTAATTAATAACTAAATACTATCAGAAGTGGCATGGACATTTGCCTCGTAACCTGACTTAGGAACCAAGGAGTTTTTTGAGACAATTAACCTTTTGTTGTCTCTCCCACCAGGTGGAAAAGGAAGAGGCTGATTTCTGAGCAGTCAGAAAGTTCTGTAGAATCTGTAGTGTTTGTGATAATTTTTGTTGGTGACTTAAACTCAGCTGGCGCTGATCCCGTATGGCACAGAAAGGTTCTGAGATGATCGAAACCTGCCCACCTCATGGAAACTTTCCAGAGTGCCTTGACTATTTGGGGGAGACCCAAGAGATTCAGTTTCTGCCCAAGTGGACAGTTATCCTGAACAATCCATCTGATTTATTTCTCATCAAGACTTGATGCAGCAGCTTGGATTCAAACTTGTATCCTGCTTGGGCAGGAATCTGGTGAACTTTCTTGATGGGCATGAATCAGATCGGGAAGAAGCCTCCGGGTGACTGTAATGGCTCCCATTTCTGCCAGTTGCTACAGCCACCCATGGCTGCCTGTTCACCTCTTTGCTCATCCTCATTCTGGCAGCAACTGGCTTCCTCTCCCTGGAGAGGGACAAGCTTTCTCGCTACCAACCAAAGCACTCCTAGAAGCTGGCTAGGTGAAAAGGTTAATGGATAGGTGCCCGTGGGGATGTATGTGTGCTCCTTACCCTTTCAAGGTTTTGAGAAGCCAGCTGGGATCAAGTTACAGCTCAGCAATGTTGACAAACATGCAGCCCTCAGAAGCCTCCCCTGCATGAGAGGCAATGCTGATTTGAATAACAGAAAGAGGGGAAGAAAATCGGCACAAGGCAAACATGAAATTCAACCCAACAGCCCCACTTCTTTCCTGCCCCCCACTTTTGTTAAGCCTTCTTCCCCGCAGAGGGAATCAGCCATGGTTGGGGTTAAATGGGCAACTGTTGTGTCCCTCACAATGGCCCGGAGTGACGGGTGAGATCAATGATTTACTGGTGGAGATAGTTTGAAGGACAGAGGCATGTAGCCTTGGAAACACACACACACACACACACACACACACACACAGCCATACAGAGGATGGGACAAGCGACACAGCCATACACTTTCTCTCCTCCCAATCAGACGAAAGATTGCAGGACAAAAAATAAATAAAAATAAAATGACAGGCAACAAGACACACACTGGGCTGTTTGTGGTTTCTGCAGCTGTGAAGACATATGAGCTTAATTATTACTTACTTTTGATGCGGTTCTTAAAACGGAACTTTTTTTAAAAAAGGTAAACCATACAAGATGGCAGTTTCTTACCGGGCCCAGTTTGGGCCAGGAAACACTTCCGTACATGATTCTGATGTAAACAGGCCTTAGAAGGAGGTGATGGTGTAAAAAGAATCCTTTTTTATAGCTCAACAGAGCCACTTCACTATAGCCACTTTCAGACCGTACATTTAAGGCACTATGATTCCACTTTAAACAGGCACAGCATCCCCAAAGAATTCTGGGAGTTGTCGTAGTTAAGGGTGCTGAATGTTAGGAGACCCCCTATTCCTCTCCGAAACCTACAATTCCCAGAGCTCCCTGTGAAGAGGAATTGTTAAAACCAGGTGTTTTTTTTCAGAACTCAGTTCCAGCCCCTTCTCAGGTGGGTGCCATTGCCATAATAACAGGAGGCATTCTTTTTCTACAAAAATAGCCCCGGTTAAAACACTCTGGGTGTTGTAGCTTTGTGAGGGGAGCAGGAGCCTTGACAACTCACAACAGCAAACTGGCTAAATGTATGAACCGGGTCTGTGCCTCCTGGTATCGTTTCAGTTTAACCATGTGATCAATTTATTTAAACATGGCCACTCATTTTGCCTCCACCCCACCTAACGGAGACTTTTGTGGCAATATTCGGATCGTCTTGCAGCTGTGGTTCATGCTTTTTTTTTTACACTGTGGGAGGACGTTGGTGCTTCAGAAAATTGTAGCTTGAAGATTAAACACACGCCAGCGCAAAACCTGATTGCTCCTTGTTCTCTGGAAACGCTCCTGACATCTTAATTTTGCAGTGGAGATGGCAAAAAAATGAGGTTTCTTCCAACCCTACATTTTCCAGAATGTGTAAGACTGGCAGACATGCTGGCAATGGGTTCCCACTCTGACTGGGCAACATATGTGTGTGTGTGCGCGCACCTACACCCACACCCACACCCACACACCCCTAGTGCTGAAATACCACTCTGCAAGTTGAAAACCTGGAACCGTAATGGCTTTGTGGCCTCAAGCACAGATACTAAGTGGGCAGGATGCTTTTTATTAAAAATCAGAAGGCTTCTTTGTCTGGAACTCGCAAGAGAGAGAAGAGGCAGAGTATCACAAGACTGACTCACTCCCCAGTTCCTGCCCCCATCCGCCACCCCTCATGCGCAGCAACAATCGTTTGCTTCCAGGCAAACTTTTTCAAGCTGCCTTTCTTTACATTGAAAGCCCTTCCATTCCTCCACAGCCCCCTTACGTCATGTCACAAGACCTCTGGCACATTACAGTGCTGTGTAACTTGACCCAGTTCTGGCATTGCTCTGTGATGTGTCACGGTAGAAATGTAAAGACTTTTATTTTTAGAGAGGGCCTCTGGGCTGCAATTTGCTGGTTGGCAAGAGAGAGATGCTCTGTGAGATGGTGGTGAGGCAATGAAGCCGGCAGGATTTTCAAAGTAGAAAACAAAGAAGACACCCTGCATTAAATGCACTGCTTTTCTGATCAAAACCATATATGAGTTCATTGCCAACATTCAGTTATTCGTCCCATGTGCACAATGGAAATTGATCCAGCAAATACAGTTGGTATTTGCCATTGTTTTTCTTGCTTGCAGTATGCAAACAATGCATACATTTATTCCCATTTGCATTGAGTTGTTGTTGTTGTTGTTGTTTGCATTGAAGTGAATAGGGTGGAATAACATAATGACATCATTAGGTAACTTGTGAAATTAATTATTACAGTGGTACCTCGGGTTAAGTACTTAATTCGTTCCGGAGGTCCGTTCTTAACCTGAAACTGTTCTTAACCTGAAGCACCACTTTAGCTAATGGGGCCTCCTGCTGCTGCCGCGCCGCCGGAGCACAATTTCTGTTCTCATCCTGAAGCAAAGTTCTTAACCTGAAGCACTATTTCTGGGTTAGCGGAGTCTGTAACCTGAAACGTATGTAACCTGAAACGTATGTAACCCGAGGTACCACTGTATTATTATGCAATTATTATTAGTGTCGTTATTGTTATTTATAAGGGAGAGAAAATCTCAACGTGGTTTACAACCTCGGACCTTGGGAGTTGTCTCCTATGGTTACAGGGGGGAGGAAGGCCCTGGGAGATGTAGTTCTTCTAGGGGCTGCTGCAGCAACCTTTAAAACTACAATCTCGGGGTTCCCCACAGCCCAGCATGTTGTGCTTCAGTGTGTCAGAGGGGAAAGAAGAGGAGGGGGAACTGCCTTTTTCTCTCTCTGCTGTTGCTCATGCCACTGGTTAAGGGAAAGGGAATGCATGGGGTTGTTTTTTTTGCAGGGTGCAGACAGGTGGGGATGATTTTTCAGAGCAGTGTCAGGTGGTTGAGATGAATAGGGTGAAGCTGTGAATTCTTCCATGGCTCAGATTTGGTTATCGCTTCTTTTCTTTCTTTTTTTTAGGCAGGGTTTTACAGACCCCTGAAAGTTGCTTTCTGAGCCTTGCTCAATGGAACTGTGCTAACATATCTATTGTTTAGCCAATTTAAGAAGCCATTGCTAGAGTCTCCTCTCTCTCCACTGACTGCATCTCTCTCTCTTAGCCTCCCTGGGCTTGCTTCTGCTGATCTTCACATCCATTTACAATCGAAAGCTCCCCAAGTCTAACTTGCTGAAAACATAGCTCCTGCTGAGTCACTTTCATGTATACTGGGATCCCCCATCTGGTGACTTCAAAGTTCACCACACCGTAGGGGAGAAATATTTTCATCTGAATTCCTGTTCAACAAGAAGGTATTCAGATTCCCACTCCCGTTCCTTGTTGCAATTTCTTTCTTGAAAAGCATCGCTAAAAAGAAAGCGGTTTCGGAACCAGAGTGTCACACGGGTTGACAAACTGAGAACTGCAATTATATTCAGGGCAGATTACACATTTCCTTTATGATCAAACATAGTTAAGGATCATTGTGGAAGGTTCATTGTCAAACATGCAGGATTGCTATACTCCAGCGCTGAAACACGAGCCAAAAGGATATCATCCAAATGCCGATCTAATTATAGAGAACAGCATATTAATTTAGGCCTTTCATATTTCTCTAATCATGAAATTGCCCCATCGTTTGTGAAGGGTGGCTGTGAGTTCCCCCCTCAAAATACAAAGAATCAGGGACTAGATTCTTTGTGCTTGAATTGAGGTTAAAGGGACAGAGAGAGAACGTATACAAGAACTGACACTTGAATGTTTCAAACGTACATTTTATTTGCAAGGTTAGGAATCATAGAATTGTAGAGTTAGGAGGGACTCCAAGGATCATCTAGTCCAACCTCCTATTAATAATCCATGACAGATGACCATCCAACCTCTGCTTAAAGACCTCCAAGGAAGGAGAGTCCACCACCTCCAGAGGGAGACAGATCCACTGCTGAACAACTCTTATTATCAGAAATTTCTTCCTGATGTTTTGTCAGAATCTCATTTCTTGTAACTTGGAGCAATTGGTTTGGGTCCTACCCTCCAGAGCAGGAGAAAACAAGCTGCTCCATCTTCCACATGATAGCCCTTGAGATATTTGAATATGGCTATCACATCTCCTCTCGGTCTCCTCTTTTCCAGGCTAAACACAAGTGTTCCTCATAAGGCTTGGTTTCCAGACCCTTGATCGTCTTGGTCGCCCTCCTCTGCACACATTCCAGCTTGTCCATATCCTTCTTAAATTGTGGCACCCAGAACTGGACACAGTATTCCAGGTGTGGTCTGACCAAGGCAGAATAGAGTGATACTCCCAGTGTTTCCATCACCCTGACTGCTAACAGTGGTGTTCACAGTCCATCAACTGGAGGAAGGAAACTAGCTTAGGGGTCCCAGCATATTCCAAGAGTAGTGTATGTCAGACTCAGGAGCCAAATGTGTCCCCTAGGCCTCTCTCTAGGCCACACCCACTTCCCAACCACACCCCCTCCCCTGGCCACACCTCCATCTGTCTTGCTTTGCATCCTCCTTGAGTGTTTTGGTCTGGCTAGAATGTGGAACTCTTGATGATGCCTCTTTGCTTGTCTGGATGGAGACTGGAAAAGGGAAACTAGTCTGCTGTACAAAGGTAACATTTACACTTGTTGCTCCACCCACCTTTGCCTCCGGCCTCAGAAGCTGGTGGCGCATGATCTCATAAGAGGATGCATCCCTCTGGCCGAGAAAGGTTCCCCGCCTTCGGTATAATAATAATAATAAATTTTATTTATACCCCACCCTCCCCAGCCAGAGCCGGGCTCAGGGCACCTAACATCTATAAAATTTCAGTAAAAACATAATAAGAAAAAAAGAAAAAGAAAAAGAAATTTAAAATACAGTTAAAATGCAATTTAAAATGCAGCCTCATTTTAAAAGTCAAAACCATAGGGGGAGGGAAACATAAGGGTCAGACTGAGTCCAAACCAAAGGCCAGGTGCAACAGCTCTGTCTTGCAGGCCCTGCGGAAAGATGTCAAGTCCTGCAGGGCCCTAGTCTCTTGTGACAGAGCGTTCCACCAAGTTGAGGCCAGTACTGAAAAGGCCCTGGCCCTAGTTGAGACCAACTTAACCATCTTGTGACTTGGGACCTCCAGAATGTTGTCATTTGTGGACCTTAAGGTGGGGCATACCAGGAGAGGCGGTCCTGTAGGTACGTGGGTCCTAGGCCACATAGAGCTTTAAAGGTACCCATGCTTCCCACTGCCATGAAGAAGAGAGGGTGGCAAGAGCACCAGCCCCCAAAGTCGGCTGGCCCCAGAGTCCTTACCGTCAAGAACCTCCCCTGAAGGAATGCATTTTTCTACTTTTCCACAGCCCCGGCACCTAATCAACAGCCAGTTGTGACCCGTGGGTTGAGAACAAGACCCATCCAAGGAAAAGAAACATAACTGTGTCTCCATACACACCACACATTTAAAGCACCCCCCCAAAATTCTAGGAACTGTTGTTTATCCCCAAAGAGCTGCAATGCCCAGCACACTTAACAAACTAGCTCACCTAATTATTTAACGGTGTGTGTGCACTTTAAATGTAAAGCGAGTGAGCAGTCTGGGTTTGCTATAAAATAAGGCAAAAAACAAAACAAAAACCCAAAGCAAATCTAGCTTTGTGAGGAATGTGAGTAAAATCAAGAATGCAAGCTAAATTCCTTCCCAGCCCCATCAATCAGCAGCTGACAAGTAAACTATGACAAGCACCTGCTTTTACATACGAAATTGTCTTTAATATATGGAATTACTTTTGTTTGCATGGACTTGTCTGTCTATCTAGAATTGTCTTTCATCGTTTTTACATAAGGAATTGTCTATTATTAATATTATTATTATTGCCTAGACCGTGGAATCACTTCGAGATGTTTTATTGGAAGCAATTCATAAATGGAATCAAATAAATAAGAATCAGAAATCAAGATAACAAACTTTTTATAAAAGAATGGAAATGGCTTACTGAATATTTACAAATAAATTGTAAACAGATAAGAACATTGGCAGGATTACTGTCATAACCTGCAGTTTGATAAGAATATATATTTAAAGTAGATGAATAAATGAGCAAATTAAGTTAATTTGGATATGCAGAAGACATTAAAAATAAATTTATGGTTCTGCAGAAAGAGGGGAGGAGGAAGTCAAGTTTCGAAATGTTAAAATGACTGTAAAATTAGTGAAATGTATAAACCTGAAAAGCATCTATCTATCTATCTATCTATCTATCTATCTATCTATCTATCTATCTATGTAGCATTGGATAATTTCATTAGAAAGGCAGGGCAGGCTGGCCAGAAAGCCACTGGCTGGTGTCTTAGTGAACCAGAGATGGAAGTTCCCTTTTGGGTCCACTCCTAGCCTATTCTGAGTCAAGGGGGGGATGGGGTGTGTGGTACAGCCTGGCCAGACCACAGAGGCCCATGCTGAAGACACCAGCATCTGCTCACCAGCCTGCACACAGGCTGCCGCAAGAGGCAGAACTGTTGCTACTGTGTAGGGATGGTGAAAAATGCAATTCAGTTCGTGCTTTGAGCCAAACCTACCTAATCTGCGAAACAGCACTGGAACCGAAACAATGGATACCCTTTGAAATTCACACTTCCTTTTGGGAATTATAGGGACAGAACGACCCAAACTGCACTGAAACTTATTCATGTGTGCTACTACAGTGGCAAGAATGTTACTTGCCCAAAAATGGAAAGAGGAAGAAGTCCCAGCAAAAGAAGAATGGATGCAAAAACTTACGGAACATGCAAAAATGGCGAAACTTACCGGAAAAATAAATCAAGATAACAAACCTTTTTATAAAAGAATGGAAATGGGTTTATTGCATATTTACAAACAAATTGTAAACAGATAACACTGGCAGTATTATTGTAATAACCTGCAGTTTCGTAAGAGTATATATTTAAAGTAGTTGAATAAACGAACAAATTAAGTTAATTTGGATATGCAGAAAATATTAAAAATAAATTAAGGAACCACAGAAAGAAGGGGAAGGAAGTCAAGTTTTCAAATGTTAAAATGACTGTAAATTTATTGAAATGCATAAATCTGAAAAAATACATATATAATGAAATTTGCACTTCTGGAAATTTTGCAATGCAGCCCGGCATTTTGTGCAAAAATGCATATACTGTACTAAGGTTATGCATTATATGAAGATTATCCATTTTAAAAGTGAATTTTATTGCTTTGCCATTTTGGTTGAATAGCTTGAGCTGTGTTTTCTCCCTCTTTCTACTGCAGCCATAATTCACAGATCTGTACAACAGGCTTTCAGGTGGTACAATCTGCCTTGTCTTATTCTCACCTCCTAGTTTAGAAATGAAGTATAGCTTGGTGGGGCACACCAGAAGGTCTTTAGGCTAGCCACTCCTCATGTCGTAAAACTGCTCCTTAGCTATACCACATCAAAGAGCGTGTGTGTGTGTGTGTGTGTGTGTGGTGATTCTAGTGCCTTTTTTTTTTACTCCAAAGTCGCTGGGATATTGGTTTTCACACAAACCATCAGCAGCATGTTCACATTGCCGCAACTTCATAGAATCATAGAATCATAGAATCAATTGTACTTCCAGTTTGTTTTTCCCACTATGTTACTGATGCATGCATCTGTGCAAAATATTATTTTTAAAAAATGTATATACACACCCAGGATAAAATGCAACAAAAGACAACTGTCATCTGATCATAAGTATAATTTCATCAACAGTTTGTGCAGTGTTTTACTGGTGTGCCCACACGCACTTTTGTACCTTGGTAAATGCCACATACACAAAAGAGTTGATACAGCCACGTGTACAATCACATCTGCATTGCCTTTTATGTGATGTTTTATTCAGGGATATTTTTTTCAGCTGGATCACACTGGAACTTAGTTTCAGCACCTCTCAGCTAGGTGCCATTGCCATTATAAGAGATCAAGGGAGGCATTCATACTGAGTTCCGGCACCTTTTTCTTTAGAAAAATGGCACTGGTTTTATCAATACACACACGGTTGCATTAAGATTGCGTTTATTATAGTATTTTATCAATGTGGGCATGCGTGCATGGGAGAAAGTATGAAAGAAGGAACAGAACGCTGTGTTAAACTGTGTACAAAATGCAGAAATGAAAAGTTGGAATAATGGAGAATTGCTTATGCATATGTTTTATTTTGGAAACACGGCAGATAATTTAGAACATAAAATCCCAGCAGTAAAATCTTAATCTTGCTGCACAGACCCTGTGGTTTTCACTAGACTACCCTGAATTCTTTCTGGGGGCTTTTTACTCCTGATGGTGTGAACTAGGCAGAAGTTTTTTAAAATCTGAAAGCCCTTTCCTTCCCTTTTGCTCTGCTTGCATGAGTAATATATCACTACGCGAGACAGCAGTGTGGCATGCTAATCTTAAAAGTCAGCTGCTCATATAAACAAATCCATTAGCTGTTGAAGCCAATTATATGAGCCATCAGAAAGAATCGAGCATTGCAGTTAAATGATGGACTTGTAAAGATTAAATGCACAGAACACTAAAACTCATCGAGTGGTAGTCAACAGAGTTCACATTTCTTTCTTTCTTTCTTGTATTTCTGGAGAAAAGAAAAAGGAGCAAAAACAGCTAAAATCTTAGACCAATGGATGAAAACGACAGCAGTTTCAGTTTCCTTATGTTTGAAATGTTTCACAAATACTGACGGCATCACAGAATGAAAAAAAAAGGCTGGAAAAACAATCACACCCCCAAACCTAAAATGGCCTGACCTTTCATTCATCAGGCTTAAAGCCCAGGTGGTGAAATTCTGCAGTGATTACAGTAAAGGTTGAAAAAACGGATGAACGGGTGTAAAGATCAAGGTTCATGCTATATAGGCTTCTCTTACTGGAATCACAAGTAGCCTCTGCCTTGAGGGCAAGAGGAAGAGCAGAGCTGTTTCCCAGTTGTCGGTGTTTATATTACATTTTTAAGGATTTGCCTTGAGAGAGTCTTTAAACCTCTTTTGTTGACCACCAGCATTACGCTTTCCATTTTTAAGTTCAGAATAGAGTAGTTGTTTTGGAAGACGATAATCAGGCATCCACACAACATGACCAGTCTAACAAAGTTGATGTTGAAGAATAATTGCTTCAACACTGGTGATCTTTGCTTCTTCCAGTACACTGATATTAGTTCGCCTGTCTTCCCAAGTGATGTGCAAATTTTTTCGGAGACATCATTGATGGAATCTTTCGAGGAGCTGGAGATGGCGTTTATAAGTGGTCCATGTTTCACAAGTGTGGTTGGTAGTACAATAGCTTGGTAAACAAGCATTTTGGTTTCCCTGTGAATGTCCCGGTCCTCAAACACTCTGCACTTCAATTGTGAGAAAGCCACATTCGCAGAGCTCAGGTAATGTGGGATTTTGGCATTAATGCATTACAAAGATGCCCACAAAATGTGACATGGAGGCTGGCAACATTAACCTGCCGTGTGGGAATCCACTGCAGACAACCATAGTGTCCAGAGATAGACAGCCAGGTTGTGTATCCACAGCAGTGACCAGAGGAGGAATGACCACCGGGAAGAGTGCAGAGAGAAGAAACACCATGTGCATCTGCAGCAGCAGAACCAGATGTCTCCATCTGCCCCAGCAGCAACAAAACATGTTTCTCCCGCCTCAACAGGCTCTGTTTGTTTGACTTCACCCCTAAAGTTGCACTCCTCCATTGTCTCCCAAGACAGACGCTAATCGTATTTTTGATGTGAGCTGATGGGTTTCATCTTCTTTCTTGTTTTCTTCCCTGTAATAAATCTGCGTTAAAAACCATTAATAACAATAAAAAACTGAGCCATGTTTCACTCCCAGCAGTGCAGCAGCAGAAGGAGCAAAGTTGCCACAGTTTTCTCCCACTGGACCAGCATGCTTGCTTCTCTGTGCTAAGCCACAGTGAACGAAGCTTTTCTGTCAGTGCTGCACGAAAACATTTTGCTGCCTAAAGTGGAATCCACATCCTTAGTAGCTCTCTGAGTCATTCCCCAGCTAGAGTCCCTACTTTAAGAACTTTTGCTGTCCCATTCGGACACCTGTATCTGCCTTCATCTATTCTTCTGCCCATAGAAGGCAACTCCAAGGGGCTGAGATCTCTTTGGTTCCTCCAATAAAATATTTGAGGGTGCTGGGTCCCCCCCCAAAAGTTGATGGGCATTGCCATTCAAATAGTGTGTGTATGCTGCACCATGCGATTGATTATGCAGGTCAGGGCTTACCTGCCCCCCCCCATATTTTATTCAAGTTTGCACCCCTGTTCCTGTCCCTTATTGCAACCTGACCAGGACTAGTCCAAGACATTTTGCTGGGCAGCAAATACCCCAACCAAGACACACAGAGACCAAAGCCAAACGGATTATTTTGGCACCTAAGGCACAAAATTCCACAAGCCCTTCTCCCTGACAGAATTATTATTGTATTTTCAAACAAAATAACTAACACTTTGTTGCCATTTCCTGACTCCCAAAAATCAGCTGCCTGAGGGAGCTGCTTCAGTTTGTCTAATGGTAGAATCAACCCTGAATGAAACAGGTCACATCTCCCTGCTGTTTGGCCTGGCCAGGCCGGCTTCCCGTACTGTTCCAACATCCTGAGGTGATAATGCAGCCAGATTGTTGTTGCAATTAAAGTTTGCTGGTGATGAAAAATGTGAAGGCCTGTGCTAAGCTGAATACTCTCTCTTAGGATTCAGAAAGGGGACATAGGCAGATTTTTCTGTCTCAACCTCATATTCCTCACCAGCAATGTATTTTCATTGATCTGTTACCATTTCCCCCCTAGTATGTAAGGGTATTTTGTTCATATAACCTAATAATAATAATAATAATAATAATAATAATAATAATAATAATATTTATACCCTGCCCATCTGACTGGGTTTCCCCAGCCACTCTGGGTGGCTCCCAGCAGAATTAACAACAACAACAACAACAACAACAACAACAACAACAACAACAACAACAAAACATCAAAAATTAAAAACTTCCTTAAATAGGGCTGTCTTCAGATGTCTTCTAAAAGTCAGATAGTTTTTTATTTCCTTAACATCTGATGGGAGGGCGTTCCACAGAGCGGGCACCACTACCGAGAAGGCCTTCTGCCTGGTTCCCTGCAACCTCACTTCTCACAGTGAGGGATCCGCTAGAAGGCCCTCGGAGCTGGACCTCAGTGTCTGTTGGGCTCTTTTTGAGAAAGGAAAATTTATGTGACTACTACTACTACTACTACTACTACTATGACTACTAATAAAAATAATAATTATTGGCATCTGCTTTGAAGGACACTTTTTGTGTTGGGTTTTGTATGACTAGTATATGGTTTAGTCATTAGGTGGCATGGGACTTGAGCTCCATCTGCACTATACATAAAAGGAGGGATTCCACATTGTGCTAAGGCAATCGTTCCATCATGGCAAGCATTTTGGCTTGACAGGCCGAATGATAATCTGTCCCATCCCCCTGTGCCCTGTTCCAGTACTTCTCCCAGCCCCTCTAAGCCAGTTTTGGGGGGGTGTAGGGGACAGACAGGAGGAAGAGGATGGAAAGCCCATTGCAGAAGCAGAGGTCCCTGCACAGAGCTTCTGGTGATGGGACTTGTTTGTTGAATCCTGTCTTCAAAGCAGTGTCATGCCACTTTAAACAGTCATGGCTTCCCCCAAAGTACTCTGGGAACTATAGTTTATTAAGGATGTTGAGAGCTGTTCCCCTCACAGAGCTACAATTCACTGAATTCCCTGGGAAGAGGAACTGTCTGTGTGGGCAATCAGGGTCTTCCAATAACTCTTAGCACACTTAATAAACTGCAGTTCCCATTATTCTTTGGAGAGGGAAGTCCTGATTGTATATGGAGTTTCCTGTTGCTGTGTAATTGTGTGTGTGCTTTGCTTCATTTTCCTCCTCTATAGTCACTAGAACTAAACAAAATAAGCATGCAAGTACCAGAGCAAGTGGAAATGGACCACTTTCATGGAATATTGTGTTACGCCGTCAGGATGACAAAGCTGACAAGAGTCGAATACAGAGTACAAGTTCATACATTCCTCCTCCACCCCTGCCTTCTCTTTTTCCTTTTCAACCATATTCTTGGGCGAAACTTTCCTGTTTCTGAGGCAGCTCAGAGGGGAAAAAAACAATATTCTCTCACCCCCTCACATGTGGCAATTAGCTTTGGGATTTAACTAACAATCCCACAGAAGTGATTGCATGTTTGATGGGTATCTTGGTTGCCAGCAGCAAACTCAGAATCCGTTTTGGTCAGACTTGCATGGCTTTTGGTGTCGCTTGGCAGCAGAACACCTTTTGCACATCAAAGAAGCAGCAGTGCATAAATTCCAGCGGCTGTTTATGTAACTGTAGGCTGTTATTCTGCGAAAAACGCCGGTGTCCCTGTGCAGCAGTGAGGATTAGTTCATGGGAACAAACCGGCCTCTGCACATGGGATGGCTCATTTGCATGTGGTCCTGCATGAGCAAAAGGGTGCTCTGTGGAGGTGGGGGAGATGTCCAGCATGACGCTTTTGATCCCAAAAACCTGCTTCTCTTTATATTTCTTCTTCCCAGCCAGAGTTAGCACAGCAAACTTGGGACTAAAATACTTAAAATATGTCTTCTAGAGAGGCTTCTTACCTGTTGCCCTGACATTTATATTTGCTTGCTGCTAAAATCTAGTGTAGATTTTAGGGTGTTTGGAAAAATAAGCCATGACTTACTATTTTTAAAAAATGGGACGTGGGTGGCGCTTTGGTCTAAACCACTGAACCTAGGGCTTGCCGATCGGAAGGTCGGCGGTTCGAATCCCCGTGATGGGGTGAGCTCCCGTTGCTGGGTCCCAGCTCCTGCTAACCTAGCAGTTTGAAAGCATGTCAAAGTGCAAGTAGATAAATAGGGACTCATTGTTAAAACTGTGTTTATGGAAGACAATCTTACTCGGCTACAAGTAATCACCAAAGAAGAAGGAGCGGTGTTTCCGTGCGCTGCTCTGGTTTCACCAGAAGCGGCTTGGTCATGCTGGCCACATGACCCAGAAAAACTGTCTGCAGACAAACGTCGGCTCCCTTGGCCAGTAAAGCAAGATGAGTGCCGTAACCCCAGAGTCTTAACTGTCAGGGGTCCTTTACCTTTACCTTTTTTACTATCTAATATTGCCATTACAGTATTGTTGGCTGGTCTAGTATATGCTGATGAACTCCATCTCCCATCATCCCTGACCATGGGCTATGCTATTGAAGGGGTGATAGGATTTTGAGTCTAGGAACATTTGGAGGGCTATACATTCCCTAGAATTGTAGAGTTTGAAGGGACCTGAGGATCACCTTGTCCAACCCCCTGCAATGCAGGAATATGCAGGAACATCATACAGGGACTGAACCTGCAACCTCAGTTTTTTCAGCACCATGCTCTCACCAACTGAGCTATCCATACTGTATGTTTCATTGCAGTTTATTTCAATGCGACTTTTTAGCCATAAAGTTAGATGACTAACAGTGCTGTCCTATGCAAGTTTGCTCAGAATTTCTCATTGAGGTTTAGTCTCGGGTACTGAGCCGTAGAACTGCATTTTAACTTAATTTCATGAGTTTGACTAACCCTGGATCCAAGCTCATCTAAAATGTGACTGTAAGAGAATAGGGAACAACAAAGGCTTTGAGTTCTTGCTTTCATAATTTTACGTTGTGAACCGTCCTGAGATCTGCAGATGAAGGGTGATATTATATCATCATCATCATCATCATCATCATCATCTCACTTATCCAGCAAGGCCCACCTGCACACAGGGACAAGCTGCCATGGTAGATTCTCCTTCTGGATGAGACCCTGCATGCACCCAAGAATGCTGAATAGGGATATAAAGTCCACATCCAGCTGTGCTTGAGAGTACCTGGATGAAGCCCATTGACTAGCAACACATCTATGTGTGCACAGTGTTCTCCTGCTGAGTTTGGAGAGTGCTATGGTAAATTTCATTTGCAGCTTTAAAAAAAGCTTGACTTAAAATACTCCAAGCAGAAGCGACAGGAACAAGAGAGCTCGGTGCAGACAATAGACCAAAAGGATCTTTGGTGTAACTGCACTTTATTCACAGGGATTTGTTTTGCCCTAATGACTCCCAAAATGATGCTAATGAGAATCCTTAACACCATGGCTACGGAGCTCTCTATTTAACCCATGCTGTGGCAGTTCATGTGAAAAAGCAAATGAAACATTCACATGAACTGACACAGTATAAAGCAAGTGGCTATAATAAATTGGCTTCCTTCCTCTCTCCCAGGGCTTAGGCAAATGGATCACATTGTTGTTCGGAGTTCTATTATCGCTGCTGCTCCATCAACTGCACGATGTTCTCCCATGCTCAAAAATCCCAGCGAGGTGATTCAGTGGTCACTTGCACGGGCTTAATTAAATGGGGCTCTATCTGTGCAAGTGGCCACTCTTTCTGGTCTTCTACATATTTGCTCTTACAAGGGACACAGAGAAAAATTTTATCCATAAAGAATGGAAACATGGTCAGTCACATGCCTTACTTTACAGAAAACAGTCTTCTACTGTACTTGAAGGAATCCTTTGTATGAAGGGCAGTCTTGGAGGACAGTCCTCTGTCTGAAACTGAGACTGGCCCAAGTCTGGTTTAAAGAGAAAGAACCACAAAAAATTATTATTATATTATAAAAAGTGACATCTCAGGCCCTGAAGTTCCCCATCCAAAGTTAGCATCTGAGCAGCAGACACACCAATCTCTGGTTGGCTATTCCCCATTTTGGAGAGAGTTATTCGTAATGACATTTGTTTCCAAAAATAACATCTATACATTAAAAATATTATATGCAAGCTGTTGCTCTCTTTCTCTCTCCCTCCTTGTCGGTAGTGCCAAGAGTTTCTGGAGTTTATAAGACAGGCATAGGCAAACTCGGCCCTCCAGATGTTTTGGAACTACAACTCCCATCACCCCTAGCTAACAGGGACCAGTGGCCAGGGATGATGGGAGTTGTAGTCCTAAAACATCTGGAGGGCTGAGTTTGCCTATGCCTGTTCTAAGGGCATCTTGACATTCAAGGCAGGGGGAAATAACCTCACTCCTAAGGCTTGAAAACACATTGGTGGTTCCATGGGAAGACGGTTCAGGAGTGGTGCACCATGACTGAACTTGCAGCACACATCTGTGCCCTGAACATGCAGAACAATTTCATCCTGACACCTCAGTGTTCTCGAGGTGGGGAAGAGCTCTGTTTGTAAATTATCTGAACTGAATGCAGTGGGAGGCAGGATCATGTATCCCTTCAACAATTCCTGAAGTTTGAGGGTTCCAATTTGTGTGAAGAGGATTCTTCATGCAGTTGTATACCCAGTGACATTTTAGATTACACTGAAAGTACACGATCTTATTCCCTTCCATCTATTAATTCATATAACAACGGAAAAGGCCTTATTGTTTTTTTCCATCAAGCAAACACTCTGCCAATCACGACGCTGAAGTTTTTTTAAAAACAGTAGACCTAGTTCTGAAGACCTCTAATGGAAAACATATGTAAATATTTTCCCTACCTTCTCCCACTGCAAATACAGAGCTGTAGTTGTGAAAGATAGAAGCACACACATTCATTGAATCAGCTTAATATTTTATTTTTATTTATACCCCACTGCACATAATCTCCTCATCATCATTACGTTAGCAAAACAGGGCTTCCTAAAACATGAGCCTTTCAGACATGCTTGAAATAAAATCTATTGTGCATTTGCTGAAGCTATGGGAACACAGTGTGGTATTGTAAACACCAGTTGGTCATTTCCCTAGAAAATCTACTCTTGGTTATCGTCAAGAACATTTGTGTTATGTTTCTTTAAAACAGGATAATTTCTGAGGGCCTTGCCAGGCATTTGAAACCCATGCTTTTGTCTGGTTCTGACTTGCTATTTTCAAGTTGAAGAGCAATTGGGGAAACACCTACTCTGGTTCCCACCGCGTTTCAAAGGTGATAAAATCTTAACCAGAAAAAGAAAAAGGGAGAGACCCTAATCTTTGCTATTCCTTGAGGCTTTCAGTATTATGAAACTGAAGCCTATTTTCCCTCATCTGAGTATCTTCCTGAACCTGCTTGTCCGCCTAACTTTGGCTCCTGTCTGTGACCTTTTTCTTTCCACCCTTTTCTTCTGTGTAGTGTCTGAGGGACCTTTTGTTCTTCTGTCAAGTCTTTCTCCTCAAACTTTTAAAAAAAGTATTTCCCCTCCATACCTCATGGTGCCTTCTCACTGATTATGAATCACACCTTTGCACTTGGATTTCTTTTGAGTGATACTAAAAGGCAGCCAACAATCCCCCCATTTGTCTCTGAACAGAATTTTTCTGAGATGTGAAGAAAAAAACCACCCATATGTCAAATATGATTAACTGCTTTTTCACAACAATTCCAGTAAAAATAGACATTGCACAGGGACCAAATCCTTTTGGTTCCAGTGTTCTGAACACTGAGAGCGAGGAGAGAGGGCCATAGATGGACCCTGGACGCCTTAAGTTTTATTTATTTAATACATTGCATTTTAAAAACATTCTTCAACTCCAAGACCTCCAGAATTTAAAATAAAATACGGCATATAATCACGAAACCATCGGTTAAGCAGTAAAGAGCAGTAAATAGTTCAACAGGGAACAACCAGCAGCCAGCTCAGTAATCTCCAAAGGCCTGAAGAAGAAATAATAATAATAATCATCATCATCATCATCATCATCATCATCCCATGAGGGCACAATTGTATCTCTACTGGGAAGAAACTCCACAACTGGGGTACCATAGTGGTGTTTTTTGATGGCACCCTTATTTTTAAAGGGTAAAATGCTGTTTTTAAAAAGCTGAATAGTGCAGCATGACTTGGCAAAAGAGAAACTTTGGGGAGTGCAGAAAAGCAGTTTTTAATGCTTGGAAAGTGAAATAAAGCCAAATGGGAAAAGATTGTATCTCCAAGTTGGCCCAATATAAAACTGTGGAAGGTTGTAAAACTGCAAACAACCAGTCAAGTTCTTAGTCACTGATTATTGTACTGAAATAAGTCTGTTGCTAACTGTATCTAGCCATGCATCTGTAAGAATACTGCCAGTGCAAGAACAGGATAGATTTTTAAAAGAGGTTTGACAATCAATTGAAAATAAGGCTACCCACAGAGTTTCTCCGATCAGAATTACTGTAACAAGGTTACAGGCATCTTCTAGCTGAAGCATGGCCCTGTCCTATCTTGGATCCCGGATCCCTTCATCAGTGCAGGCAAGAAAACAACCTGTTAAGAAGGGGAATGTAGTAAACATTTGGGAGGACCTCTCACCTTGAGAGAAGCCTCCCCCCCCCCATGTCTTACCTCAAGGGCTGGCCCTACCATTAGACAGAGATGGCTGCAGTGGGGAGGAGTTGTAAGACAGAGAAGAGTGCCATATCGCCAATGGTTGCCATATGTCTGGAAATTTCTGGGATTCGGCTGCCAGAAACAGTGTCTGGGCCGAAATTGCTCTAAGTGCAGGTTTTGGTGAATTTCCTTTAAAATAACTCAAAAAACATCTCTCAACAACTTTTCCCCCAAAAGCTCTAATATAGCCTGCACTGTGTCCCCTAGTGCAGTGACATAGTCTTCAACTGCCCTGAAAATGCTGGGAACATCACGGAAACCCTTAAGCCATCATGGCTTCTCATGCAGAGTCTTGAATTCCCATCTTTGTTAAGGTATGGTAACCGGAAATGGCTGCACACTGGTAGAAGCAGGGAGAAGAGATAATTGCTGACTGAGGGAAGAGTCTTGGGCTGGGTCTGAGGGAGGGAGCCAGGCAGGCAGGCTGATGGGCTGGCCGGCCGGTGGCATAGCCATAGCTGTCTACATTTCCCTTTTTTTAAGGGAAATTCCCTTATTCCGAATAGGATTCCTCGCAAGAAAAGGGAAAAGTTGACAGCTATGGGCATAGCAGCAGGAGGAGTAGCAGGAAGAGGAGGAGAAGGAAGAGGGAATTAGGCAAGAGGGTTACCATCCCCACCTTGGGAGGCTGCGACTCTCCAGCCTGGCAGGCCCCCAGCCAGTTGGTTGTGCTAAATAAGAACAAGGAGGAGAAAATAAGCCAAGTCAGGCTTCAGGAGAAGGTGGCGGCTGGAGAAGCAGGCCCTGGGGTGGGGAAGGGTGTAGCTGGCAGGGTGCAGACAGGTCTGTGGAGGACTGGAGTTTGAAGGGTGGTGGGGCAAGGAGGTTATGGGGGTCAAGGGTGGGTGCTGGAGCTAGCTGGACTTCGGCAAGGGGATTGTCCGTATCATAAACACTTTAATAAATATCTTAAAATATTTTTTTTAAAAAAGCCCTCACCCCCCAGCAGTGATACTGATGTAGAATAGAATGGCCCTGTTTTCATCTGAGGAATATTGGGGGGTATGCAGTGATGAAGTGCAGTGATGAAGTAAGAGTCAACGGTGAGTCTGGTTGGCTTTAGCATGTGGAATGGAGGTAGAGGGTGCCATCTTGAATTCAGAAAATGTTCTGAATTGGTTTTGCTCACCTTATGAACAATAGCAAGGAAAAGGCCTTCTCACCATAAAATTAGGAATGACTGTGTCATCAGCAGCAAAGGGGCCAATTCTCTCCCTCCTCTTCGCATGTTTGAAAGTTCAAGCTGTAAATGGCAAACACATTTCAGACGTTGTCCTCATTTGGTAGACATCTCACTGCTCTACTATAAACAGTAGATCAAAACTAGTTTCTGTTACAGAGCTTTGTGTACCGCATCAGTAATACATCTTTATACTGCAGTCCTGCCCTGTTTACATTTAAATGTACAGCAGAACGCTGCAATTTAATTCTATTTAATTGTCATTCCCTAAAAAATAAAGGGGGAGGGAACGATGCAAGAAATCGGAGCAAATCTTGTTATCCACCAAGATAACATTACTTGGATAACAGATGTCAAATGGATCTGAAGAGAAATCAAAATAGCTACCGACAGTACTTCAACTTTTTTACTTGTCATATGGAGAATAAATCAGGGAACAATAAATTATGCAATGTCTTGAAGGCAGCTCTCTAAACGTCTCTTGACTCTAAATGCTAGGTATTAGGTTTGGAAGTAAATGTGATTTATGGTACTGTTGTTGATATGCAGTCAGGGACCTAACCGCCGGGCCTTGCCGTCTCTGCTTCAGTCAAAGCTGACTCTTTGAAGTCCAGAGTAGTTTGTGCCCACACTTTCCCTTTTCCTCACGCAAAAAGACACCTCTGCATTTAAAGTGGTCACAGGAGTGTTTTGCTCCAGAGTCCGCGGCACAGTGTGCAAGTTGTGTTCTGTTTGGAAGTCGCAGCCAGTGGAAAATGCTGTGGCTTCTTTGCTAAGTACCCATGCATACTGTGACCCCATTCAGTCAGTAATCTGAGAATGTACACTGATCCTTCTGTGTCAAGCTTCCTCCTTGGGGCCTGATCCAAAGATTATAGTACCGTGCGGTGAGAGCTGCAAAACATATTGAGGCACCCTTGTGATGAACCAGAAACAATTTATCAGCATGCTTGCCTTTTATAAGGTTGCATCCAATGTTGCAGAAAGCGGGGCTCCATTGGTCCATGTTCCTCTCCTCTTGTACTATCCCCTCCAGATCTGATCTGGAGGGTCCCTCAACCTTCTGGAGCAGATTTCTGACAATTGGGCATGCTTGCCAGGGCTGGAGGCGAACTGGAAGGCCAGCCACATCTGGAGGACACCAGTTGGGTGCATGAAAATATAAAAAAAAACCCAAGTACAGATTGGAAATTCCTGGAGAAGTTAACCTTTCTCTCCAGCTGTGTGAAGAGCAGAACAACAGCTAAGACTCCTCAATACTTGTTTAGGACCTGCATATTGTTTCCAATTGTCCTTTTTGCATCTGGTCCAGCCCACCACTGGTGTGTGGGCCCTGGAAAGTCATTCATGCGGAAATTTTGTCCTTGGGCTAAAAATATTTCTCCATCCTTGATGTAGACAATAAGAAGGCAGATGGACCAATGGATTGGTTTGGTGTAAAGCAGCTCTGGGCGTCTCTATTGTCAGAAAAGAGGAGGGGGGAATTGCATAACCTAACAGCAAGCAGCAAATATGAGAATCATATGCAACAATTTTTATTGTCCTGGTATAAGCCGTTTGGATAATAATACACCATTTGTTCTTACTTATGTCAGGGCCCGTTTGGTTGGCAGCCCCCTCGCTATGGCCTTAGTTGCCTATTTGTCAACATTTGGCTTATGAAATAGCTAAGAACGCAAAGGGAGGTATGAAAACTATTGTTTAAGGCCTGCCATATTTGGGCGCATCACCATTTTATTATGTGAAATGCAAGACAGAGTTAATAATTCCCCTCGTTTTCTGTGATTAAAAATAAAATAAAATCCAAAAATGATTTGGACTCACAGAACAATGGAACACAAAGAAGCTAGGCTAGGCATACCTGCAAGCTCTTAGCTAAAAGGATGAACCCATGTACAGATGACCCTCTTATAAGCATTCAGTGAATGTGTGAAGGCAATGGGAATGCGTCCGCAAGCCATGCTGCCTTGCCACACGCTTAGTGTGGCCTGATCCAAGTGAACAGGAACCCTGAGTGGATGTGGAAGTGGGAATGAGCAATAAACTCAAACATCCTCTCCTCTTCATCTCCTTCCCTCCTTTTCTCATGTGCCCAATAAACTTCCTGGTTTGTTAATAAAGCACAGATTTGCCCTGACTTTGAAACGTTTTGACAAACCGACTTCAGCTCCATACAAACCAGGATTACAAACCGGGATCAAATCATGGGAAGCCTTCTTTGATGTCAAGCATGTGAGAAGAGGAGGCCATGAGTGTTTGACCATGTGTGTTCACACACTGTTGAACTGACAACAGTGAGTCAGAACCCTGTGTGAGGAATGGGAGTGGCAGTAGGTGTGTCTGGAAGGTGAGCAGAGTGGAATGAAAGTGGGAGGCAGAGGAAGGACAGTGAAGACATGGACATTGGGACCAGAGGGAGAATGAAAGAGTCATGTTCCAGGCTGTGGGTCCCAACAGAGAGAGATGGAACAGAGTGGAAAGATCTGAGATTATATTTAATTTCTTTATAAAATCTAAAGTATGGTGTTTTTTGCTTTGGGGCTACTATTCTGTGAGATGGTATATAAATTCAATAAATAATAAGAATAATAATTTTAACTCATATGTGAATTTATGCAAAATTTATTGGCTCATTGACTGACGCTCATATAGTTAATCAACTATTTCTTTTAATCTGGTGACAGCTTTACAAATCACACAACTGCAAATGAAACGAATAATGGGTTTCAGCCAATCTTCGTCATACTCAGAGTAGACCCTTTGAACTTATTGCCCATGGCAACTTAAGTTCATTCATTTCAGCGGATCCACTCTCAATAAAACTTAAAGGAATACAACCCAATATTGTTTTGGGCTAGTTAGGAAATAGTTATGGAATTTATTTTTTAAAAAGGTAAAGGACCCCTGACAGTTAAGTCCAGTCAGATACGACTCTGGGGTTGCAGTGCTCATCTCACTTTACAGGCCAAGGGAGCAGGCGTTTGTCTACAGACAGTTTTTCCAGGTTATGTGGTCAGCATGACTAAGCCACTTCTGGCGCAACGGAACACCGAAACCAGAGCAGGGCACCGAATAGCCGTTTACCTTCACGCCAGAGCAGTACCTATTTATCTACTTGTACTTTTTTTTGGCGTGCTTTCAAACTGCTAGGTTGGCAGGAGCTGGGACCGAGCAACGGGAGCTCACCCCGTTGTGGGGATTCGAACTGCTGACCTTCTGATTGGCAAGCCCAAGAGGCTCAGTGGTTTATTTACCAACATGTATTTATTGGTTCGGGACACGGGTGGTGCTGTGGGTTAAACCACAGAGCCTAGGACTTGCCGATCAGAGGGTCGGTGGTTTGAATCCCCACGACGTTGCTCGGTCCCTGCTCCTGCCAACCTAGCAGTTCGAAAACATGTCAAAGTGCAAGTAGATAAATAGGTACTGCTCTGGCGGGAAGGTAAACGGCGTTTCCGTGCGCTGCTCCGGTTCGCCCGAAGCGGCTTAGTCATGCTGGCCACATGACCCAGAAGCTGTACGCCGGCTCCCTTGGCCAGTAAAGCGAGATGAGCACTGCAACCCCAGAGTCGACTGGACCTAATGGTCAGGGGTCCCTTTACCTTTATACTGAGCATAAATGTAGGCATTATATATATTCTTTTCTGAGTTTTGTATCTGGTTGAAGTTTTAAATAAAGACAGAGGAAATTGGGGTTTTATTTATTTATTTATTTATTTATTTATCTAGACTAGCATAAAAAAATTAAAAAGCTGCCATGACAAAATAGCGTTCATTTCCTATAGAATTTGCAATGGTTGCTGTCTTAACTGTGACTAATATTCATTGGTCTCAGTAGACATATTCTGTATGATTGCATTTGAAAAGCATTCTTTTGCAAAGGGAATAAAACAAAAACAACCCCCTCCCAAAAGCGTATCAGAATTCAGTTTGCTAGGACAAGGGACCTTTAAAAATAAGAATTTAAAAATGTATTTAATCAGATGCAAACTCTGCATTAAAATGAAGAATTCCACGCCACTCCAAGTTTCAAAGACCCTGCTTTAACCCTGCTGAAATATAAGCCGCTGGTGGTAGGTCGTATTGTTCCACAGCAAACCTTACAGGCTCATTCCAGCGAACGTCAGCTTCCAATTAAAAAAAGGAAAGAAAAAAACCCCAGACTGCATCCTATCCGTCAACAGATTCATCCCTTCTGCTTTGGGGCAACCTGTCTTCCTTGTAAACAAGCTTTCAAAGATCTAGTGAAGACAGACAAATGTCCAAACAGAGATAACAGAAACCAATGTGCCTTAGTTGTTTCTCTTGTAGTCTCGGGAATCCATTTTGGCAGGGGACCTGTAAGCATTTGTCTGAATGAATAAAGCTGCCATGGAGCCATTTTCTTTCCACATAACTTACTTGTTTCTCTTTCTCCGCATCCAACATGCCACAGTAAGCCTTTCTGATCATTTGGGGGGTGGGGGGAGAATTGGAGATATTTCGTAACCAAGGTACCAGGCTTTGGAACAATACAGAACCAACAGGCTGTCAAAAGCAATGTTTGCTGTTTGGCCCAGGTTTTACAAATACCATTAAGCTGAGTTATTGGTTTGTGTGTCCTTACCGCCTATTGCCCCCCATCCCCAGCACCCTCCCCCAACCTGCCTAGTTCTCAACAATAATGCTAGATGGCACTTTTCTTGTTATAGCTTCCTTGTGAATTGCATTTGCTTTCCGAAAGGATCAGCAGCAATTTTGTTTCAAGCAAAATGGAAACAATGTCCATTGTTGTTGTTGCTGTTGTTTAGTCAGTGTTTTGTAGCCTCTTCATTTTACCTCTACCTGGCCTTGTAGCTTCTTGAGCTCCTTGTTGTTGTTGTTTAGTCATTTAGTCATGTCCGACTCTTCGTGACCCCATGGACCAGAGCACGCCAGGCACTCCTGTCTTCCACTGCCTCCCGCAGTTTGGTCAAACTCAGGCTGGTAGCTTCGAGAACACTGTCCAACCATCTCATCCTCTGTCATCTCCTTCTCCTTGTGCCCTCCATCTTTCCCAACATTAGGGTCTTTTCCAGGGAGTCTTCTCTTCTCATGAGGTGGCCAAAGTACTGGAGCCTCAGCTTCACGATCTGTCCTTCCAGTGAGCACTCAGGGCTGATTTCCTTAAGAAAGGATAGGTTTGATCTTCTTGCAGTCCATGGGACTCTCAAGAGTCTCCTCCAGCGCCTTAATTCAAAACCATCAATTCTTCGGCAATCAGCCTTCTTTATGGTCCAGTTCTCACTTAATGTCCATTAATGCCATTTAATCTCACTGGAGCATTAAGGAAGCCCATGTTTCCAAACCTTTGTGAAATCACACCTCCTTGTAAGTGTACTATCCTTTTGTAAAAGTGTCTTGAGCCCCTTTTAGACCTTTAAATCCACAAGGAATGACTGCACACGGGGCTGGAATGTGGAATTGCAGTGGCAGGCCATGCTCACAACCTACATGTGTTCATCTGAACACCAGAACAGTCAATGCTCATAAAAGTATACAGTGGTACCTCGGGTTACATAAGCTTCAGGTTACATACACTTCAGGTTACAGACTCCACTAACCCAGAAATAGTACCTCGGGTTAAAAACTTTGCTCCAGGATGAGAACAGAAATCGAGCAGTGGCAGCAGTGGGAGGCCCCATTAGCTAAAGTGGTGCTTCAGGTTACGAACAGTTTCAGGTTAAGAACAGACTTCCGGAACGAATTAAGTTCTTAACCTGAGGTACCACTGTATATGCAAAGCTTCTTTTCTGACACTGATATGGGCATGTGGAGGTTTTTTTGGGCAACATTATAAGGAGATGAGTGTAAAGAGCCAAAACATTTGAGAACTAAGCTGTTTGAAAACCAAGGTACGACTGTATGTACAAGCACAAACACAACCTGAATAAACATTGTTTGAAATACCAGACCCTCCAACATGTTGAGTCCCAAAAGCAGGACACATTTCTGAGGAGATTTCACCCCTCCCATACCCAAGAATCTCCTGATCATCTCCTGATGGTCTCTGCTGACTCTCCAGAGAGAAGGAGGCATGTCCTGCCTATCTACTTATTCTGCCCAGCAACATATCTGTGTGTGTGTGTGAGAGAGAGTCAGTCAGTCAGTGTATCGGAGAGAGTGAGAGTGTTGGAGATCCTAGAGATAAGATTGCTGTTAGAGCAGCTGCAGACTCTCAGTGTAGCATTGATTTATGCTTAGAATATTCAGCTCTGTATATAGTTTTGTATCATAGTTGTAGTTATAGAATAAAAGGAAGATATTCTACAGAGCTGCTCTCCGAGTGGTTTATACTCTGCAAGACTCTGCAAAACTCTGCTGCGCAACGACTGTATTATTGAGACAGTGAATCCGGTGCTCTCAGCTCTGAGCTGTGAGTCCACAGCACTGTGACCGTTTCCTGTGAGAAGGAGGTCTCTGGCGGTGCTACCCAGCTCGCCTAGCCCAGTCGGGGTTGAGGTGCATGAGTCCAGTTGGCGCACTGGCTCTAGGGCGATGCTGACAATTTCTTCCTGTCGGTGCTCTCATGTAAGTCACATGATCTGCACAAGATCACAGAGCCTCAAAGACATGATTGGGGTGGGGCGTGTTCTTATGGCACCCAAAAACATGCATTTTGAGGTCCTGTGTGAGATTGCGGCCCTGAAAAAGGCCTCAAATAGCCACCATGCTCTCGTGGGGGGAAATGGGATGTTCTGGGGAGAACCAACTTGAGCTCATTGGAGAAAAGGTCGGCTATAAATGTAATAATAGCAATAGTACCAAGTAAGCAACTGTAGAGTCTTACAGCCAAATCTGAAAGAGGTTTGCTCAGAGGTCTCACAGAAGTTGACAGGATCGTTTTCCTGCTACGGATGCTCTAGGTTGTAAGTCTTGCTGAAAGGAAAGGTCCCGCATGAATCCAAAGTCAACTTTCGTGACACATCTAAAGCTTCAATGTTTCTCAAGTGTTTTCTAAAATTTATTTACCGGTAGTTTCCCAGATAAAATGGCACAAGTGCCACTAGTCATTACTACCTTCCAAAATGACCCTTTACAATTCAGCTGGCAGGGACTGTTTGTGGACAGGCACTAAATTTGGCCTGGACTTATTTAGCCACACTAAATACAGCAATTTAGATGGATAGAGTTTCTAGAGAATGCAGGGTTTCTGTGAAAACGCTATATTTAAGGTAAAGTAAATTGTATATCCCGATTTGGAGTATGCAAACGTTACACACTCCTTAAGTGATGGCAAACAGAGCCTTCTCTGTGCAATTACTGCAAAAGCCACCTTCAATGTTGCAGGTGTCCCCAACCTTTTGGGCCCTTGGAGCACATCTAGAAATCCGAATGTTGGAGGGCACCAGAAAATGCCCAGCAGTGGAAGTGGATGCTCATAAACACATGCAGCAACAACAACACTATAGGCAATATACCTCCATAAAACAAAAACGTCAGGCTACCCACCATAAAAAACACCACAAAGAGCAGTCACCCCCTGAAAAGACAGACACCTGGGGGGTGGGGGTGGGGAAGCAAAAAGAGAGACAGGCAGTCTAAAAAATGCATACAGAACACCCCCCAAACAAACATAAGCACACACCAAATCACTTCTCTCAGGTCACTCCCATAATTTCCCCAAAATGTAGCAGTAAAATAGCCGCATTTATTTATTTATTTTCTGAAGAAGGGGCAAGACAAAAGTCCATGCCTCAAACTGTCCCTCCCTGGTATTTTCTTCTCCTGTCTCTGGGCTTATATGCAGGCCAAAGGCATTCTGGGAATGGGATGGGAAAGGGTGGGATGGGTTGGAGACCTGCCCTTCTCTTTTCATCCAGCCAGAAACTGACCAAGGTAAAATAAAATAAAATAGAGCCGCCACTCCTCAAAAATATTAAGAAGGTGCAAGGGGTCTCAACTGGTACCAGGGGGTTATCTGGGGTGCCATGGCAGCCCAGCTACAACTTTGGGGATCCCAACCTTAGTGGGAGTAGTCAAAATAAAATGTTATTTTAGACATTACTTCTTGAAATCTCATTTTGTCTGATCCTGCCCCCTCACGGATAGCTACTCCCTGAATGACAATCACAGCTATTTTGAGATGTTCATTAGGGTGATGCTCATTCCGTGAACACATAGGTTGCGAGGGGAGCCTGAAGCTGCAATAACCCCCCCCCCAGGTGCATTTGTCGAATGTGTGAATGAAAGTCTGCAAAGGGCACATAGAATGATCGAACTGTAGTGTTGGAAGGGACCACAGGGATCATCAAGTCCAATCCCCTGCAATGCAGGAATCTTTTGCCCAAACTGGGGCTCAAACCCATGACCTTGAGATCTAGAGTTTCATGCTCTACGGCAAGGGTGGCCAACTCCCAAGGGACTGTGATTCTACTCACAAAGACTGGCAGTGATCCACCCCGTTTTTTGTGGTTCAGGTCAAAGTTGTTGAACTTTTTTTAGGGAAGAGGTAGGAGGGTGAAGGGTGAAAACGTTGAGCTTCTTTGGGGGGAGCTAGTGATCTACCAGTGATCTACCAGACGTCCAGTGATCTACTGATCTACCTGTTGGACATGCCTGCTACGGGAATAGAAATTTTAAAAATGCACAATACAGAGTCACTGACGTCCAAGCTACCACATCACAGATAAACATATTGGATAGAATCCTGCTGATGCCCTTGCATTCATAGAAGGTCTTTTGGTCCAACAGGGTCACTCAGTAATGGAAAAGGATGGGAGTAAGACCATTGATACATCTGTACCTAGGGGTAAACATAACAGCAAAAAATCTAAGTCTATTTAAGGATAACTACGAAAAATGCTGGGCAGAAATCAAGAGAGACTTAGACAGTTGGTCAAAATTGAAACTTTCTTTGTTAGGCCGAATTGCTGCTATCAAGATGAATGTATTGCCAAAGATGTTGTTTTTGTTCCAAACTCTTCAGGTATTGGACAGAACGGAGTGCTTTCAGAAGTGGCAGAGAGACATTTCTAAATTTATCTGGCAGGGCAAAAAGCCCAGAATTAAGTTTAAGATTTTAACCGATATGAAAGAAAGAGGGGGCTTTGCCCTGCCAGATTTAAAGTTGTATTACGAGGCCGCAGCGTTCTGCTGGCTAAAAGACTGGCTACTTCTTGAAGACACTGACGTGTTGGATTTGGAAGGGTTTAACAATGCTTTTGGATGGCATGCATACTTATGGTATGACAAGGTTAAAGCAAATAAGGCCTTTAAGAACCACATTGTCAGAAAATCACTGTTTAATGTCTGGACAAAATATAAAGACTTGCTGGAAAATAAAACTCCAAGGTGGCTTTCACCTTTGGAAGCTAAGGCCCGAAAAAGACCCAATATGGAGGCTAAATGGCCTAAATATTGGGAAATATTAGAAAAAGATGGAGACAATTGGAAATTGCAGAGTTTGGAGAAAATGAAGGATAAAGTGCGAGACTGGTTACATTACGCTCAGATTAAAGAAGTTTTTAAAAATGACAAGAAACTAGGGTTCCAGGTGGAGAAATCGAAACTAGAAACAGAATTGTTAGAACCAAAGACTAAGGTACTTTCAAGGATGTATAACTTGCTGTTAAAATGGAATACACAAGATGAAATGGTCAAATCAGCTATGATAAGGTGGGCACAGGACATTGGGTATAATATTATGTTTGAGGACTGGGAAAGGTTGTGGAGTACTGGATTGAACTTTACTGCATGCAATGCTTTGAAAGAAAATGTAATGAAAATGATATATAGATGGTATATGACCCCAGTCAAACTTGCAAAAATTTACCACCTGTCTGATAATAAGTGTTGGAAATGTAAAGAGAGTGAAGGAACATTCTTCCACCTCTGGTGGACCTGCCCTAAAGTGAAGGCGTTCTGGGAAATGATTTATAATGAACTGAAAAAGGTATTTAAGTATACCTTCACAAAGAAACCAGAGGCCTTTCTTTTGGGTATTGTCGGCCAAGGGGTGGTAAAGAAGGACCGGACATTTTTTATGTATGCAACAACAGCAGCAAGGATACTTCTCGCAAAGCATTGGAAAACTCAAGATCTACCCACACTGGAAGAATGGCAGATGCAACTGATAGACTACATGGAACTAGCTGAGATGACTGGCAGAATTCGTGACCTGGGAGAAGAGAAGATGGAGGAGGATTGGAAGAAATTTAAGAACTATTTACAAAAACATTGCAACTTGAGTGAATGCTAAGCAGGATGCTAGATCATAAATAATTGAGCACCACTAACTTAGATGATTTAAGAAAATAAGTGAGATTGAGAAAATATAACTCTTTTTGAGAACTATAAGATTATGAAATATAGAAGGGATATAAGAATGCAAATAAGATAACAAATTGCTGGTAAAAAGTTATAACGATGAAAATGGGAGCGGGAGATGTGAGGAAGTCCAAAAAAAATAAATGTGAAACTATGTTAAGATATTTGTTATATTGTCTGTTACATTTATTCTTATTGTAAACTCCAATAAATATTATATATATATATATATATAAAAGACCATTGATACATCTGCACAGACAGGCAGTGGCTCCCTAGAATTGCAGAGGTCTCTTCCTGCCCCCCTTGGGATTGATACCAGGGATTGATGCTCTACCACCGAGCTATGGCCTACCCCCTGTAGGAGCATCTCCTGAGCAGGGTTCTAGCCCCAGGAACCCTGGATCCAACCAAAAGCATTTTTATGGGATTGAGAAAGGCAGGCAGGTGGGGGCCAGAGAGATGAGCTGGCTCATCAAGAGTCTCAGCGTACTGGTTGCCCTCCTGGATATTGGATGTGAAAGCACCAAACTTTTGGCTGGCTGCCAGTCTTCAATGCTGGGTCTTCATCTATACTCAACCTGTATATTTCTAAATAAACACCAATATTTAAAAATGCCAATAAACTTTCACTGGCTATCTTCAAGGAAATTGAGCCTGGGTAAGATCACCGAAACCTCTCACCTCTTGGAGAGAGGTTAACACTGTAATTAAAAGCTTGGCTCCCAAATGATTCCCAAAGTTAAAAGCTGATGTTCCAAACTCAAATTTGCCATGCTATTACTTTAAAGGGAAGAAAGTGTTATGTGAACATACCAAACATACTTCCACTTACCCAGCAAATTACTATTTCCCCCCGCTTGAGGTTCCTGACCACTTGCGATTGTAAATGTGACATTTATTATAGTAATTGCATCAATATATCATGGGATGATTTCTGCACTCTGCATGCGCCGAGAGTGTTTTCATTGATTTTGCCCCCATCAATTGTTTGGATGAAACAGGGGGATTTGTTTTGATTTTAAATTGCTTGATTGTTTGCACAGCTCGGCTTAATTAGCGTCTGTACAGCCATTGCAGAGTGCCGCATGTGGTGTTCTAGCATGATTAAATGAATATTAAACTGCCTTACAGGAATGTGAGGAGGCTACAGGGCATAAGGATGGAATTAAAAAAGGATTCTCTGAAAGGCTGAGTTGTGCAGCTTGCTATGATACTATGCCAAAGGAAAAACTTGAGAAAGGAAAAAGCAGTTCCTGGTAATGTAGGGCTTTGAGATCAGCTGCTGAGCGCTCTTCAAATACCTGGTGTTGCTGCTGTTTACAAAAGGCATTCCTAATAAAGGCACCTACCGTATTTTTCGTCCCATAGGACGCACCTAGTTTTTTTTTGGGGGGGGGGAAATAAAGGGGAAAAAAATTCCCTTCATTTCCCCCCCAAAACCAGGTCGGGGAACAGCGGGATGGCGGCGCTGCGCCTCCCCGCTGTCCCCCGAGCTTGTGGGGCTGGCCGATGTCTGCCCGAAGCGCGGGGCACTCTGCTTCAGCACGTCCCGCACTCCGTGCAGCAGGCTGCTATCTGCAGCGTGGGGAGCCCTGCGGGAACTCCTGCAGGGCTCCCCATGCTGCGGATGTCTGCCCGGCACGAGGGGTGCTCTGCTTCAGGGCGCCCTGCGCGCCGGGCGGCAGGCTAATATCCTCAGCATGAGGAGCCCTGCGGGAACTCCCGAAGGGCTCCCCAGGCTGCAGATATCTGCCGGGCGCGAGGGGCGCTCTGTTTCAGGGTGCCCGCGCGCCGGACGGCAGGCTGCTATCCGCAGCGTGGGGAGCCCTGCGGGAACTCCCACAGGGCTCCCCATGCTGTGGATGTCTGCCGGGCGCGCGGGGTGCTCTGCTTCAGGGCGCCCCGTGCGCCGGGCGGCAGGCTGCTATCTACAGCCTAGGGAGCCCTGCGGGAACTCCCGCGGGCTCCCCAGGCTTGCTGATAGCTTCCTGAAGCCTGGAGAGCAAGAGGGGTCGGTGCGCACCGCCCCCTCTCGCTCTCCAAGCTTCAGCAAAAGCCTGTATTCGCCCCATAGGACGCACACAGATTTTTCCTTCATTTTTGGAGGGGAAAAAGTGCGTCCTATACGGCGAAAAATACGGTACCTGCTAAACTTATAGATATTGTCTGATAGTTTTAGGAAATGATTGCTGGCACCTCCGTAGTGCATGCTTGGTTTGTGAAATGACAAATTTATTGAGTGAATTGAAAACTGCTGAAAACGTTTTTCTCCCTTGAAAAGTACAGACCCTCCCAAGCATCCCTGTTTTCCAGGGACGTCCTTGATTTAGAGATGCCATCCCATTTTCTGATTTGGTCTCAGAATGTCACAGGATGTCCCTATTTTCATTGGAGAAATGTTGGAGGGTATCCATCCCCCGAGCCGTCTGAAGTCAATCCTGTATAGGGAAGGCTTTTTAAAAAGTATTTAATGTTTTATTATGTTTTTATGTACGTTGGAAGCTGCTCAGAGTGGCTGAGGCAACCCAGTGAGATGTGTGAGATATAAATAGTAAAATTATCATTATGGAATGGGACATCCCTGTTTTCATCGCAGAAATGTTGGAGGGTATGAAAGTACATAGAGCTGGAGGAGGAAGTTGGAAGAGTGGCACTCTTCCCACTTCCTGTTTTTAGCTCTATGTACTTTTCAAGGCACAGATTAATTATGCTGGACTCAAGTTTTGCCCCATTCCCTGAGGAAATGTTTGTGTGTGTGTGTGTGTGTGTGTGTGTGTGTGCTTTCTCTCCCTCTGCCTCCTAGGAGGCAGCTGATTCAGGGAAGTGGGGAAAGAAATGGCCAGAGGGGCTGAGGCCCATGCCACTCTCTCAAAAATCCAAATGTTCCTAAAGGCCGAAAAAGGTTGGAGACCTCTGGCTCATGTGATTGGATAGCATCTGTCGTCACAAATAGTTGGAGAACCTTTTTATTCTGCCCATGTCTTAGTTAACTGAAAGGTTGATACCCCCTTCAAGGAAAACTGGACCGATGAGTGATGCTGCCTTACCTCAGCCTTCCCCAACCTGAAGTTATTTTTACCGATCATAATTCAATATTTATTTATTGTAATTGTTAAGAGTTAATTTCTGTTTAATTATTGTTTGCTGATGTTTTGAGAGTCAAATTTATTGGGTACTAATATATTCCAATAGATTATTGAATATTTCTTTATCAGATATAAGTTGTTCCGTTTTAAAGTTATGTTTTATAAGGTGCGGTTCTTTGTTGTGCATTTTGTTGCTATAAACTGACTTGTGTATAGTAATATAGAAAAGCAGTATACAAATTAAAAATGAAACAATCTTTCCCCACATGTATGCAGTAGCATTGTGATCATCCCAAGTTAGGTGGGTGACTCAGTTGGCCTGTTCACCTGTTGGACCTTTTTGGGAGAACATCTTTCCCAGGGAGACTTACCTAGCTCCTCCTCTTATGTCCTTTCAGCATCAAGAGAAGAAGGTGTTGTTGTTTTTTGTTTTAAACCCCAGGCCAGTCTCCCCCAAATTGGTGCATTCCTGATGTTTTGGGCCCTAATTCCCATCAGCCCCAGACAGCATGGCCAGTTGTAAGGGATGATGGAAGCCAAAGTTCAAATCACCTAGAGACCACAAAGGTGGGGCAGGTTGTCTTATTTTATACCTCATAAAAGTAAGAGCTGTCAAGGTAGAGTGGAAACAAAGGGAGAGGAGAATAAAAGGGACAAGGGAGCTATATGTTTTACATTTATATCCTGTCCTATCAGACCTCAAATGAACCTTCGGAGCTGCTCGCATAAAATTTAATTCAGACGCAATTGAAAATGGTCTTAAAGCATCGTTAAAATCCAAGCTGTAAAATCAAAAACCCAGAAAGAGCACCAAACTCTCAAACATACTGCATCAGCAAAACTACAGCCGTTTTTGGCTGACTCCCTCAGAAGTTTAGAGTCAGTGGATGCAGAGAGCAGGTGGGACTCAAAGAAGTTAACAGGAAACTTACATCCATGATCTGCTGTTGTCTCAACAGTGAATGGCAGCTCCCCTTAATGAAGGATGACTGCTTGAGAGATGCTCCCCCAGGCAAGAATCAGAGGATCTGTGTGCACAATTCATTAAAAATAATAATAAAAAGCCATGAAATGTGGCAGGGCAGCAAGTTGTATAAACAGCAACACAATTGGGAATACGCAAGGGACCACTTGGGGAATATGATCGTAACTGATACCGAGACCTTGAAAGGCCGTTGTAAGTATTCGCATGTAAAGACTTTCACCTGTTGCCTTAAATCATTCATACCAAAGGCATGTCCGCTGTCGACTTCGACCTCGGGCGCAGGGCAGAAGGACATCAAAGGGTGTTAAGGGATCAGGTGGCAGGTAGGTAGCATGCTCATGTTCCTGAATGAAAGGAGCGTGTCAGTAAGTTGCAAAAACAGGTGGAGGGGAGACTTTAGCACCTGGGTACATGAGTGATGTCAGAAGAAGAAAAAGAAAAGAGAGAATTTCTCATTCTTTATATATGGATGTGAATACTGATGAGATGAAACTGCTTGCTGCTGAGGTTGGGTTTGAAGAATACACAACATGGTCCAGCCAAGACTGAACTCAGGAAAGCCACACTGATTTCAATAGGGTGAAGCATGGGAACATTGCAAGTCAGTTTTCTTCAGGCTTAACCTCAGACTTGCGCCTCTTTCTATCTAGGAAGCCTGCATTTTCTTCATTTATTCATGTAAAAGTTAGGCTGGCTTTGAATGGCACCAGTTGGGAAGTACCAGCAAAAAACAAACAAATGTGTTTCAGGAAAACACATTGTAAACATGTTGCCGTAAGACAGAACTCTACAGCTCCATCTGGTGTCACAGTGTTATAACACATTTAAAACACTTTAAAAATAATAATAATGTAGCTGAGTCCTAACATAAATAGTTTATTTAAAAGTTTCTTCCCGTGCCCTCCTTTGATGTTGATGCTCTCTCCTTTGGGCTTACCTGGCGCAGGTGGTAGTAACAGCAGTTCAAAGGGGACTGAGACCTGCCAATTTATTCCCCACAATGCCTTGAAGTGCCAAGCACAGTGCCACCCACGGCATTGTGGGAAATCCAACTGGAGGCTCACAGCTATGGCCAATCACTCTCTAGTCCCTCAGCTTGGAGGGCCCAGGACAGGTCTTGGCGCTCACAAGCCTTTCTGTGGCCCTGGGAGTTGTGCTATTAGGCTAGGTGATGGCAGTTTTCATTGGACCAGTTTCCAAGACTGAGATACAATCCTATAACCACCGTACATGAGAAGAAGCACCATTGGGCCATGGCTCAGTGGTACAGCACCTGTTTGCATGCAGAAAGCCCTGGGTTCAATCCAGGTAGGGTTGGAAAAGATTCCCTGCCTGTAACCTGGGGAGCTGCTGCCAGTCAGTGTAGGCAAAGCTGAACTGGAACGTCCAATGGTCTGACTCTGTACAAGGCATGTTCCTATATTCCTATGTTCACTGAGCAGAATGCACAGAATGCAGGAATCGCAGCTAAAGAATCCCCAAGTTGCTGAGTTTTATTTAAAGGCAATGGGTTAGTCTGTATTGGTGTATATAACTAGATCAAGCAGTTGCATGCACCGAGTTTTTGGGTTGTAGTTTTCTTTTGCATGGTTGTGGTTGTATAAATCAGATCACAACATTTCAGTATCTGCCTTTCAGTTTGGCTCCTTGGTATTCAGAATCCCATTCAGTAAGAACATTTCCTGTAACTCGGAATGAGGGAGAAGGCCAGGCTACAACTCCCATGAATGCATTAAATTATCATTTCCCCTAAACATAAGTAGCTGCAGAGTCTCGATTAGCCAAGAAAAACATTTTTTTCTTGCTCGAATACACACACAGAGATACTGTTCATTGGCAAAAAGTATGTTTTACAACACAATCCTGCACACGTCTACTAAGAAGTAAGACACACTGAGTTCAATGTGGCTTACTCCAAAGTAAGTGGATATAGGAATGGAGCCTATATGGTTTATTTGATTAGTGTTCCTGTAGCAGCCTGGAAAGCTATATATTACATAATATTATCTGTTATAAATCTGAAAGCCACTCTGTGGCTTGCAAAGATATCTGTCTGCACCAATTCTTTTTAAAAAGAAGTATATGTGTGTTTAATAATTCCTATCTCTTATGCCAATTATTAACCACTTTGGCCCCTTTTCTTTTCCCGCATGGCATATATGATCAAGAATCTTTCCAGTGTTTTCTGGAACCAGACCTAAAATCAGCATTTCAAATGCCACAAAAGAAAAGAGAAAGTCTGTGTTTTTACTCTTCTTCGAGTCAAGGAAACCATGAAGCACAAGATGATAAACAGAGCCTTGCTGGGTTTTCCAGCATCCTATTCTTACAGTGGCCAACTGGATGCTTATAGGAACCAGAGAAGGAGGACCTGAGTGTCACAGAGCTCTCCCAATTTGTGATTCTCTTTCAGGCTACTGTGAGAACAGGTTGCTGGACTAGATGCTAAGGAGTTCAAAATCTGGGTGCAGCAACAGAGGAGGTTTGAATGGGGGGAGGGGGAACTGGAAGGAAACCTGAAAGCAATTTGGAAAGGAAAGACCATTTCTAAGGGATTGAGGGAGGTTAACATGTGAGTAGGCTGCAACTGTGAGTCTTCTTTTCTTTTTTAAAAAAGTATCTTTTGGGGTGTCACCAGCTGGGGGAGTGGCTATCCAATGCAGCTGGAGAGCTCTTTCTTGCCCCAACTCTCCCTGCACCCCAACTCTTTTTTTTTGGGGGGGGGGAGAATGGTGGCCACTAGACAGCAACTGCCAAGAAGATTCCCACCTAAAAGATCTGAAAAATAATGCTGTCCAAACCTCTTACACGAAGTCCCCCATCTTTTTCGTGTTGAAAAGTCTCCCCCAAATTCACTGCTTGCAAATTGTTGGCATCTGTCTGTCTTGAGAGACAATGGGGTATGCCTTGGGGAGGAGTCAAACAGCTGCATTAGCAGCACTGAAGTGACCTCCCCAAGACACAAGCCTGGGCAGTGTGTTCTGGGACTCCCAGACGACAAAACCTCCTTCTCAGCCACACTGATGTGGTTGAAAGGAAAGTTGAGCAGGACGTTTGGCACCAGCTTGGCTGCAGGAGTTGCTAGAAGGAGCTATACGAGGCGCCATCCAGCCGTCTTAGGGACTACAGATTTGTGTAGGGTTTACTCTTTAGCCTTTTCTTCTCCTGAAGATATCCAGCAAGGCAGTGAAGGTTTAGGAGTTTTCCTTCTTCTAGGGCTACCTTCCCATGTTGACAAGCCCCAACTGCCCCTCACTTCCCTCTACAGCATGTCCCCTCTTGACCATTGGACCCACTTGTTGGGTGATAACGCCAAGGCTGGTGCCTTTCCACCCCAACGCAGTGTCGCCTGGGATTCATCACTCCAATGTCCCATCACGCTGATGTGACTCAGAGCCAGTGTGGTGTAGGGGTTAAGAGCGGTAGACTCGTAATCTGGGGAACCGGGTTCGCGTCCCCACTCCTCCACATGCAGCTGCTGGGTGACCTTGGGCCAGTCACACTTCTCTGAAGTCTCTTAGCCTCACCTCACAGAGTGTTTGTTGTGGGGGAGGAAGGGAAAGGAGAATGTTAGCCGCTTTGAGACTCCTTTGGGTAGTGATAAAGCAGGATATCAAATCCAAACTCTTCTTCTTCATATCCAAGGACATGAGCACATGACTAGCAGAGTCCAAATGGAAGCTGTGCCTTGAGGTGTAACATCTAAGCCTAAATTATTGCACAGAAAATCAAATGTAACAGAACAAAGAAAACATGGCTTCTCTCTCTGTCTTTCTTCCTTGGAGAAGGAACTGCAAAAGCAATAGCTATACAGAACGGAACAGCGTACAGGTTAAGAACTTAATTCGTTCTGAAGGTCCGTTCTTAACCTGAAACTGTTCTTAACCTGAGGTACCACTTTAGCTAATGGGGCCTCCCGCTGCCACCACACCGCCGCCGCGTGATTTCTGTTCTAATCCTGAAGCAAAGTTCTTAACCGAAGGTACTATTTCTGGGTTAGTGGAGTCTGTAACATGAAGCTTCTGTAACCTGAAGCGTCTGTAACCCGAGGTACCACTGTATCTCAGTTTCCGCTCACAAGACACCAACAATCAGTGCTGGAATGTAAACACAGACATGTGACATGCAACAATCCCACACATCTGCAGCACGGGAGGAATGAAATTCCCAACACCACTATGGGTCTTGTCTGCTCAATCCACCAGAGTCTGTCTTTGCATGCAGGGGAAGCCCCTAACCTCACCTGGTTTAGTCGACCAGTCAAAGCCGTTGCCTGGGCTGTAGCTGCTGTTGCATGCTGACAACTTCTAGGAGCCACAGGTGAGAGCCAAGTGCAGGGTGGGGACCAAAGTGGACAATCTACCCCAGATGGAGCACAACATGTCCCCCTCCAAAGGCACTTCTCCTCCCCCAACACCCCATGCACCCCACTATTTCAAGTGGAGCCATGAATTTGGAAGTTGAGATCCAAACCAAACACAATTACCCCAGGACACCTCCACTCCCTAAATCAGCCTTCTCCAAACTTATCACCTCCAGGTGTTTTAGACTGCTGGCTGGGGATGATGGGAGTTGTAGTCCAAAATGTAACAGGTTGCAGAAATCGGCCATAAATCTTACATCCCTTGGTTTCATTCATATATATATGAATCCAATTCTATGCAAAGACTGCATCATTAAAAAACCATATTCATGAAAAAAGCTATGATAGCAATATAGGTAGCATTGCGATCTGCCATGCCATACCCTGGGGGAATTTACTTTACTAATGTTTTCAATTCCTTTTTAGAATTAATATTAGCTTTACTTGCTTCCCTATCATGGTGCTGATATGAGTAGGGTATGGGCGGGGGTCCTTTTTGTATGTCTCTATTTACTTTAAAGTCTTATTTCTAAACCTGAAGAATGGGAGCCAAAAGTCTGAACAAAGAATGCATTGTAGCGATAACTAGCAATTTTGCTGTTAAGTAGAAAAATTCATGAATAAAACAATCTGGTGCTACCTTCTTTCTTTCTTTTTCTTTTTTTTATCTTTTGCCACCGAGTCCCATTGCCAAAATGCTGGAGGTGTGATATAATCCCCTGTAATTACATGTTTTGTGATTGAGCATTCCTTGGCTGTTTAAATGGATTAAAAATTGATTTAGGAGGCTGGGGAGGGGAGTTGCATTTCAGACAGGCTGGTGAAATAATTAGCAATTAATACTGTGCTGCTGTTTAGCAAGCCATTGTTCAGCTACACTTTGCCATTGGCACACGGACCCCGGCGACTTGTTGAATGGTTTCACAGTGTCTTATCTCATTGTGTGGAATTTGTGTTGCTTTGTGGGCAGGCGGGCATTTCAAAAAGGGGGAAACCCAATTTAGCGGGCTAAAATGGAAATAACACCAAGGTTCTCTTCTCCTGTTACCTTTGCCGAGAGGGATCAAGGGTGCCAGCTGAGCTGGGGAGGAAATAGGCTGGCCTGCCCCTGTGCCTTTCATTTTCATTTATTTAGAGTCCTCTGGACAACCTGTTTATTGAACTTTCACCCTTGCAGAAAGCCGGCAGGGAGGTTAGACTATTATGTGGTCCGGTGGAGGTTATATGGCAGTAAACATTCATCTCTGTTTGCTTGCGGGATGTTTATGCATCTTCTTGCTAATCATTCATTCATTCCAGGCTTTTCAGTGTATTGCCCCATCATTGTTATAAGTGCAATAAGCCTGTATTTTTTAATTTGTTTAAAAACCCCACAATCGGCTTTGTTGTACCAGGGTGAAAGAGCGCTTGAATAAACTTTAATTGCAGAACTCTCCATTTCCATTATGCACTGAAATCCCTCGTGCAAAATAGTGAGCATCTTTATCTGTTTACACACTTGCATGATACTCTCTGCAATATCATACTCTCAGGGCTAACAATAGAAGCAACTAAGACTATTGCAAAATAAATTCTATTCCACCTTCTTAGAAACAGCAGCAACCTGAATGCACAATGGTTTGCAGATTTAAACATCTTACAATGTATAAAAGGGTGCAGAACCAGAGCAACAAACAAAAATTGAAGAAATAACAACCGCAGAGCATCAATGTTAAAATAACAAGCCAAGAAAAGAAAAATCTGATGTTGTTGTTTTTTAGTCATTTAGTCGTGTCTGACTCTTTGTGACCCCCTGGACCAGAGCACGCCAGGCACTCCTGTCTTCCACTGCCTCCCGCAGTTTGGTCAAATTCATGCTGGTAGCTTTGAGAACACTGTCCAACCATCTCGTCCTCTGTTGTCCCCTTCTCCTTGAGCCCTCAATCTTTCCCAACATCAGGGTCTTTTCCAGGGAGTCTTCTCTTCTCATCAGGTTTAAAGTATGGGAGCCTCAGCTTCAGGATCGGTCCTTCCAGCCCATGGGACTCTCAAGAGTCTCCTCCAGCACCATAATTCAAATGCATCAATTCTTTGGCAATCAGCCTTCTTTATGGTCCAGCTCTCACTTCCATATATCACTATTGGGAAAACCATAGCTTTAACTATACGGACCTTTGTTGGCAAGGTGATGTCTCTGCAAACAATTCATTGAAACAGCAGCAATTCATAAAGTGACGATCCTCACAGCAGCAGTGACATGATTAAAACAACAAAGGCTAAAAAAACAAAATGGATATGTATCACAAAAGTGAAAAATCCCCACCAGGAGTCAATTGATGGCAGCTTGGTGCTATCCAGATGTTTTGGACTACAACTCCCATCCTTTAGGGTTGCCCTGAAAAAAAGAAGATGTTGAGCTTTTTGGGGGGGAAAGATTTGTTGGCCTTTTTTTTTTTTTTTGCCTAAGATCCAGGACAAAGTGCCGCCTTTTGGAAAAATTCCCCAGGCGTCATTTCCCCCTTTGAGATCCCAGTAATGCCATACATCCTTCTTTACCATTGGGGCTGATGGGAGTTGGGGTCTGAAACATCTGGAAAGAACCAGTTTGGGGAAGACTGGTCTGAGATAATGAAAAGCTCTTCAAGGGCCATATCAAACTAACAAAGATGGGATCAAGTATTAATATTTCTTGGCTGGGAGTTCCACAAATGTGGGGAGTAACGTAGGATGCTGCCTTATACTGAGTCATAGAACTGTAGAGTTGGAAGGAGTCACAAGGGATAATGCAGAAATCTCAACTAAAGCATCCATGACAGATAGCCCTGTAACCTCTGCTTAAAAACCTCTATGGAAGGAGAGTCCACAACTTCCCGAGGGAGACCATTCCACTGAGAACAGCTCTTACCACCTGAAAGTTCTTCCTGATGTTTAGTCGGAATCTCCTTTCTTGTAACTTGAAGCCATTGGTTCGAGTCCTACCCTCCAGAGCAGGAGAAAACAAACTTGCTCTATCCTCCATGTGAAATATTTGAAAATGGCTGTCACATCTCCTCTAAGTCTCCTCTACTGTCTACACTGACTGGCAGCCAATCTCCATGATTTCAGGCAGGTCTCTTTGAACCTGGGACCTCTTGCTTCTAAGGCAGATGCTCAATCACTAAACTGTGGTTCTTCCCCGAGGTGATAGAAGATGCCCTGTCCCTGAAGCATTACAATTAAATTGGGTAGTGCTCCTGGCATTGCCAGGTGGACCAAACTATTTCTACTCCTGATACTACAATGGACTATGATTATATTATGGAAAGCTTGAGTAAGCTGCTTTGAAAACTGCTCTCAGGCTATCAACCTGGATATAAGTAACTTATAAATATTTTGCATATATTTCCATGAATACAACAAATTATTTGCTTATATTTGCATGAAGTTTATCCGGCCATGTTAAACTCACTCAGATGATGATGATGATTTTTTTATTTGTACTCTGCCCAGCCACTCTGGGCAGCTTCAAGAAATATAAAAGCGTAATGAAGCACCAGACCTTAAAAACTTTCATATACACTCGAGAGACAGGCACTCTTGAGGTCGAACTAAAGATAAACCAGGTCAAACATAATATTCAGGTAGTGGTGGGCGGGCAGCACTGTTGGGATGCAGCCAAGGAATCGGGGGCAATTGGCAGGCCCCCAGCTGACCCTAGCCCACCGGCTGGTGTGCCGGGCGATCTCCAGTCCGTGGATCAGCATGAAACTGCGACCCCAGCTTCTGACACCTTCAGAAGCTGGAGCACACAACTCAGCAGAGTAAATAGCGCTGCGCAACAGAAGTGGTGGGGAGACACTGTGTTGAGCATATTTACAAGCAGTTTATTCAGCATACATCAGGACAAGAGGAAAACATGTCTTCTCTCCTTCGTGTCCAAGCAAGCAGCATAAGCAAAAGCTATACACAAACGGAAGTTCCCAGCAAGCTGTGCTGGAGTGTAAACAGACATGTGACACACAACAATCATGCCTGTCCCTTAAGGTGGAATGGAATATCCCAACAGGCACTGCTACTTTTGAATGAGAGCCAAACTCAGATCCACGATGGCTGGTCAAGCTGGAGGAGCCAATCATTCGTGTTGCTGCCTCCCCAATGGCAGCAACAGCAGAGGAAAAGGATGTTGCTGCATTGGGTGGGTGAGTTGAGGAATGGGTGCCCCCTGGCAGCATCATACCCCCTGAAATCTGAAGCTGGCCTTGGCATCAAGTCCGTTGCTCACTGTTTAAATAAGATCACAGACAGGACTACTCCCCCCCCCTCCTCTGTCAATATAGCCTCCTGGTACTTCAAAATTTAAGGCCTAAATTGTTAATGTTTTGCTAGCATCACAGCCAGGGCATTATTAAAGTGGTGGCTTTCTCAGACCACAGTAGATTTGAAACAGGAGCTTAGCTTTCACAGCAGTGAACCTCGATTGTGCAGAACAATGATCACTGTACCATGGAGAAGACCTGTAATGCTCTCCCACTTAAAAGAAACAAAACAAAATCCGATCCTCGGGTAACCTTAGAAGCTATTTGCTCTAGCGGGTCAGAAAAACGCTCAAGTAGCTGAGATTAAAAGAGCTCCACAGCCAGTTCAAGGAGGGTTTCAGTTCCAATATGACATCCAAAATCATCTTTAAATCTCTCTCTCTCTCTCTCTCTCTCTCTCTCTCTCTCTCTCTCTCTCTGACATACATATCCCTCCCTCTTTCTTTGTACCTGTGTTTTTGCAAGCCTATCTTCACGAATCAGTTGCCTTAGGGAATGTGCAAAATTCGGCACTGATTGTATATGTTAATTTAATACGTGTTTTAATTATTTATTCTCTTAGGTTTATATCCTGCTTTTTAAAAAAATAAATTACGGACTCAAGGTGGTGTACAAGTGGTCCAAAGACGGTCACCCAATCAAGGTACTGACTACAGCTGGGCCTGCTTAGCTTCAGCATGCCTTCTGTCCATAGCTTGGACACCAGGCCTGGAATCTGCACTTGGCCTACTGGGGCATTTGCCAGGGCCTATACACCCAGGGGAGCTCAGCAGATTTGATGACTTGCCTGGCTTCACTCACAGCCACTCATGCCCCCCAAATGCTAGCAGAAATGGGAGAGACGGTTGTTCGTGCTGGGGCCCCCACTGCAGGCAGCATGAATGCCTTGGTGACTGTGACATACATATGAGAGTGCTGGAGGAGAAATAATTAAACAGGTTACCCAATCAGGACCCAGGGGGTGGAGTCAGAGGGACTATAAAACCAGCTCTGGGAGGGGCAAAAGGAGGAGTTCGTTGGGAGTTGGGTGGTTGGTTGGAGTGGGAGTGAATTGGGATAGAGTCTGTGGGGAGGTTGAGTTAGTGTAGCAAAATAAGCTAAGTCAGGAACAGTTAGGAGCTAGGAAGACAAGTAAATAACTGAGAGATGGTTTAGTGAGTGAGAGCAGGTAGCGGAAGTTATAGGTCTGGATAGGCACCCCATGATTGTAATTGACCGATACCATTTATGAAACCACACATTTGTTAAACTGCAATAAATAAACAGAAGTTTATGTTCCAATTTAACCCTGACTTGACTCAGTATTGTACCAGGTAGGGCCTGGGTGGTGGCAGCACGAAATAAAGTGGTGGCACAGGGATCAGTAGACAGTGAAGTTTCCGGGGACCCTGTGTGATCGCCACAGTGACCACATCCATTTGAGGGGGTGAGAGAATTTCTCCTATTCTCTTCCTTTATTGTTCCTCTGTTTCCCTCTTCACTCCTCCCATATTCTGAATTAACCAGGAGAATCTGCAAAATCAATCCCAGAAATACTGCATGGGTGGTTTGTCTGAGCTTACCATTTTTTCCATTTATTTGCATCTTTCCTTCGCTCCCTACATGACCAGTGCTCATGTGTCTTAAAGCACTGTGTCATTGCCACGACGCAGTCACGTCCATGATTAAATGCTCTTTATTATGGGAGTAATGTTTCACTGTGGCCATGTGTACGACCAAGATTGCTTTTGGGGTGCACCTGCACACACGGTAATGCACAGATGGGACAGGTAGGAATGGGTCAAAGGGGGTGAAAGATGCAGCAGGTATGGTGCTCTTACCAAAGACATGGATCAGGTCCCGGACTGATCCAGCCCATGAAGCCAGGGTGGAATCAACCATGTTGGTGTCAGGGACTGGGCAGAGGAGGAACGGTGGAGACCGCCTCCCCATCCTGACCCTTCCAGGGAGGAGGAAGAGAAAGAGAGTACAGTGATACCTCAGGTTACATATGCTTCAGGTTACATATGCTTCAGGTTACAGACTCCGCTAACCCAGAAATAGTACCTCGGGTTAAGAACTTTGCTTCAGGATGAGAACAGAAATTGTGCTCTGGCGGCACGGCGGCAGCAGAAGGCCCCATTAGCTAAAGTGGTGCTTCAGGTTAAGAACAGTTTCAGGTTAAGAACGGACCTCCGGAACGAATTAAGTACTTAGCCCGAGGTACCACTGTATAGATTTACAACAGGGGTTTGAGGGAGGTAGCAGCTCAAAGGCAGATGAGGGGGGAAGTTGGGAAATCATGGGAGAGCCAGAGCAAGACCCAGCTGACATGTTGCCATTAGAAAGCATTCCAGACTCTCCATCTCCCAGAACCTGGTGAGTCTTAAAAGCAGGACAGCAAAACGTTCCTTAGGCTCTGATTTTCAGTTCTAGCAGAGAGTATTTGAAGCACCGCTGAATACAGCTTCTTCGATAAAACTATTCCTCATCCTTGGTATGGTTTGTTGGAACCAGAAACATCACAGTTTCTTCCCACTTGTGTTTCCCAGCACAATAACCACTGACAGGCTCATCCTCCACAACTTTGTTGAAATGCCTTTCAAAACCATCCAAGCTGGTGGCCCATCCATCCTACATCTTCCATGAAACGACACTGGGTGCCTTAGCTTTGAAATCAAAACATGCATGAATCTGAATAGCCCCCATTCACTGAAGAGGGTGAGTGATGTGGGGAATCCAATTAATTTATTTAGAGTTCTTCAGCTCCTGATATATGACCACGACCCTTGCTGACACTAATGAGAGTTTCATGTCCCTGCCAAGAAAAGAGAAGAAGATCTTTGGGGACTATTTAAGAGTTTACTAATGTTGTGTTTGGGGGAGGGAAGAAGGGATTGGAATTACCTGAACTGCTAGTTCTGTCATAAATATTGCCCAGCTAAGTAACTGTCATGGAGCTTCTAAAATTATATTCACATAAAGTGAACACTGAATCTAATTCCAAGAATGAACATTCCTGACAATGTTCTCCATAACTAAAAGGTGAACTTCAGCTCACATCATCCTTGGCCTTTGGTCATGCTGGATGGCTCTGCCTGCTTAGTATTTTACTAACTGTGAATAAATGTATTGCACAAGAAAACTATACTGAAAACAGGAAAAATACAGTAATTTATAATAGAAAGAGCAAGAAAGACATGAAAGGCCCCTTGGAAGTATCAGCTACTAAATGGCACTATCCCCTATTCTCCAAATCTGACTATGGTGGCTCCCTCCTCATGTCAAATGGACAAAAAGAAAATAAAAATGGTGCGCAATGAACAAAAAATGTGGAAATATGGGAAGCATACTAAAATGAGCTACAATGGATATTTTTGAGAATTGAAGAGAATAAAAAATGAAAAGGGGCACAGGTTATGACTGTAACCTTCTTAGCAGTTACTTGGGGTGTTGTTTAATTCCATTCAAAGGGATGTACTCCCAAGTCAATATGCATAGGATCTGGCTGTAAACGTCGGCTCAGTTGGGAAAGGCTGGGCACACAACTACCCTCCCATTGAAATCTCTGGCCTTGATCCAGCTGTAGTTGTACGTATGTAGCTATTGCACATGTAATAATAATAATAATAATTTATTGTGTATACCCCACCCATCTGGCTGGGTTTCCCCAGCCACTCTGGGTGGCTTCCAACAAAGTATTAAAATACAGTGGTCCGTCAAACATTAAAAGAGGGCTGCCTTCAGATATCTTCTAAAAGTCTGTTAGTTGTTGTTCTCTTTGACATCTGGTAGGAGGGCGTTCCACAGGGCGGGTGCCACTACTGAGAAGGCCCTCTGCCTGGTTCCCTGTAACTTGGCTTCACGCAGTGAGGGAGCCACAAGAAGGCCCTCGGCACTGGACCTCAGTGTCCGGGCAGAATGATGGGGGTGGAGACGCTCCTTCAGGTATACTGGACTGAGGGCGTTTAGGGCTTTAAAGGTCAGCCCCAACACTTTGAATTGTGCTTGGAAACGTACTGGGAGCCAATGTAGATCTTTCAAGACTGGTTCTATGTGGTCTCGGCGGCCGCTCCTAGTCACCAGTCTAGCTGCCGCATTCTGGATTAGTTGTAGTTTTCGGGTCACCTTCAAAGGTAGCCCCACATAGAGCGCAGTAGTCCAAGCGAGAGATAACTAGAGCATGCACCACGCTGGCGATAGGTGGGAAGATAGGGTCTCAGCCTGCGTACCAGATGGAGCTGGTAAACAGCTGCCCTGGACACAGAATTGACCTGCGCTTCCATGGACAGCTGTGAGTCCAAAATGACTCCCAGGCTGTGCGCCTGGTCCTTCAGGGGCACAGTTACCCCATTCAGGACCAGGGAGTCCTCCACACCTGCCCGCCTCCTGTCCCCCCAAACCAGTACTTCTGTCTTGTCAGGATTCAACCTCAATCTGTTAGCCGCCATCCATCCTCCAACCACCTCCAGAGACTCACACAGGACCTTCACTGCCTTCACTGGTTCTGATCTGAAAGGGAGGTAGAGCTGGGTATCATCTGCATACTGATGAAAACCCAACCCAGCAACGAAGTGGCCCCAGGCAGAGTTGCTCGGCGTTGTTTGCTGGAAGACTCTTCCAGGCAGCTCAGCAGAGCTGGGGTGAGCATCATGGTGCAGAAAAGAATGTGCCTCTGTGTTAAATGCCGGGGTGCACAGATTGTGGCAAAAGACTCATAGAAGAAGTTAAAGGTAAAGGTAAAGGGACCATTAGGTCCAGTCGTGGCCGACTCTGAGGTTGTGGCGCTCATCTTGCTTTATTGGCCGAGGGAGCCGGCGTACAGCTTCCAGGTCATGTGGCCAGCATGACTAAGCCACTTCTGGCGAACCAGAGCAGCGCACAGAAACGCCGTTTACCTTCCCGCCGGAGCAGTACCTATTTATCTACTTGCACTTTGACGTGCTTTCGAACTGCTAGGTTGGCAGGAGCAGGGACCGAGCAACGGGAGCTCACCCTGTCGTGGGCATTCGAACCGCCGACCTTCTGATCGGCAAGTCTTAGGCTCTGTGGTTTAACCCACAGCGCCATCCACGTCCATTTTTAGAAGAAGTTAACTTTAGTGAAATCTTTCTTGAGATCTTCTGCCTTTCCTTTATCCAGTCACCTATGAAATTTGCATGCATGTGAAGTCCAATTCATGAACGGCATATGTTTCAGCCCAGAATTAACATTGCTGCAGTGACCACTGAAGGCAAAACATTTGCAGTCTTTTTTTCTTTTTTGGCATTTAAATTGATCTAGCCTCAACTCTGCACTTTATAGGGTTTATTTATTTTTTTGGCCGTTGAACACACACACACACATATTGCCTACTTCCTGTATTTCAAAAGTGTATGGAACAGGGGATTCACCAGCATTTATTTACTTTCTAGTGGTTCCCAGGATGTTCTCTGAAAACAACTCCCTCTTTTTCTCTTTTCTTACACATGTCAAAAGGCAGATTTGGAACAAATTATGTAGAATTACCAGTGGCAGAATTGCAGGGCGTAATTATCTGTTTTGTTGCAATAAGACAATAATAATTATGTTGCTTTTTTTTTTAAAAGAACTCAACAGGGATAACTGGATTTCTTTCAGTTTGGATGTAACCATAATAACAATTTAAGCTACTAGTTTAAAAGTATGGTTTGCCTTCACTTTCCTTTCTAGTGGAGCAAGGCATACTTTGAAAGAAGCTGGCCCCTCCCGAATTACCTTTTGTGGCTTACAAACAAGCACAGTGTTCTGTCAATTGCATACAATGTCTGTAGGCAAAAGCTGGCATAAATCCTTGAGAAATTTGTTGAAAGTGCTGAAAAATTATCCTTTCTTTTTTTGCTGACAATTCTCCAATTATAAGAAAAGAAACCGCATTCAAAAGTTATCAAAGGGGAGAGAAAACATCGCTGAAATTCTTGTGTGCAGAATTTTTGTTGCACTTACCTTACTTTTGAGGTCGTCGAGAAAGGGTATTTCATCTTTCATTCTACAAATCATCTCACCATTGTCTGGTCTTTGCAGCCTTCCCAGGTGCCCACACTTCAATCAAAGTCCAGGAGAGGGTATCTCTCCAGAGATATGCACTCTGACCACCTGCTTTTCCTGTAAACACAGTGGCCTCCCCAGCTTGTCCTTCCTGTAAGTTTGGGAAGGGGGGTCCTGCCTGCCATGTGTTTGGCAGTTGTTTGTTTTAAAGTGTTTTTACTTCTAAAGAAATCAGCAAAAATGTGAAAAGGACTTCTCTTTTCAAAAAGGAAAGAAGAAAAATATCTGTGACTGCACTTGGAAGCCAGCCTTTGTGGCTTCTTGTGTTTCAGTTAAACTAACAGAAAGGTGTCATGAAGCAACTTTCTCCCAGGGGCTTTTTCAGACCAGGAAGTGCAGACACCTGGGGAGGCTGTCCCACAGACATCAAAGTGCAATTTCAGAAATTTCAGAAATTTCAAAGTGCCCCAAGAAAAAGGCAGAAATGTTGAGGCCTCTTTCGCAGGAGAAGAACTTTTGAGTAATCAGGGCAGAGTGTTTGGCACAGGTCTAGCTGAAAGTAAACCCTACCCCACAAAAGCATTGAAATATTTTAGCCGATGCGCTTTCGTTACAGCCCTGAAAAGAAGTGCAGAGTGCAGCTTTCCCTCCCACAATTGCTCATAGGAATATCGGAAGCCCCCTTATACTGAATCAGAACATTGGTCCATCCAGCTCAGTATTATTGACATGGACTGATGGCTGGTCTCCTCAGCTGGGGAGCAGGGGATGTTCCCAGCCCTGCCTAGAGAAGCAAAGAACATAAAAAGAGTCAAAGGCCCATCTGCTCCAGAATCCTAAAGTGGCCAACCAGATGCTTATGGCAAGCCTGCAAACAGAAAGCAAAACATGGCGGTGGATGAACTTGGGTACGTCTGCATTCAAAGCAAGTGTTCTACCATTGAGCTACAGTCTTTTCTCAAGGCTACTGGTAGTCCAGATCCATTTGATCTCAGCAAATATTTATCCCTAATCAGAGGATCCTTTTTCCTTACAACAGGGAAGCCAACAGCCAGCTCCTCTCTTACGCTCCCAAATACAGTGGACGCTCGGATTGCGAATGTGATCTGTGCGGGATGAACGTTCGCAACCCGCAGCAGCACTTCTGCGCACACATGGGTTGTGATTTGGCGCTTCTGCGCATGTGCGACCTGCGAAACCCGGAAGTAATCCGTTCCGGTACTTCCGGGTTTCGGAGCATCTGTAACCTGAAAAAACGCAACCTGAAGCGTCTGTAACCTGAGGTATGACTTTAACAACTTTTCAGTGTGACCTTGGGCAACGTTGGTGACTGGATGGCCCAAGCTGGGTTGCAGAAGAGATCTGGTGGAACCTTTCCTACCTTGATGAGGCCTAGTGGGTGCATCTGATGGTGGAAGTAGGGGCAACAGCAGCAGGTTTCAGTGTTGTTCTGACCAGTTCTGGTAGACTAGGCGTTGCTGTTTGAATCTCCCAGAGAGTTCCAGAGTGCTAGGTGGGATCATGGCAGAATATAACGCCTGCTCCCATACCCAGCTTTTTTGTGTGTTTGTTTTTAAGATGGGTGGATACCAGGCTAGAAACCAGAGGTAGACCCTGCCAGAGTGCTTGGACTCTGGAAACTGCCCAAGGATGACCCATTTAGAGGGAAGAGGAAGTGACCCTTGTAGCGCAGGGAAGGGTATCGTATGGGATTAAATGGATAGTTACTTATGACAAGCCAAAGAGCTGCAACTGTCGTGTTATTGGCTTAGCACTAAATAAGGCCTCTCATACACTACATCAAATGTTTATCTTGTTCCAGTACCAAACTAAACAGTGGACCTGGCTGTGCGTATCAATCATCCTCTGCCCTAAAAAACAAAACCCCAAAACAACCAGCAGTATTTTAATGAGGATGTATTTATTTGAACAATATGGCAACTATGGCTGTGTAACGTCACTCAGTCTAGTCAGACCTTCTGGCGGAGATGTCAACAGTATATAGCCTCTTGCCCTTTACACACGTCAAGCTATCTGGAGTTGCTTTTCATTCGTTTTGGTCTTCAGGCTGAGCCAATCGGACCTTCATCCCACCTGCTCATTTTCTCAGCATATCAGACATGCTGCAGCATCTGCTCCCATGTTATTTGTTCCTGACGGTTGAGGCAGGCTGCTCCAATCATCATTAGAGCTCCCTGGCCAAGAAATTGTCAGCAAGCAGTGTAGCCATATGGAATTACACACTGTTTCTTAAACATTGTGACAACGTTTGATGAGCAGCACGTATTGCATGCGTTGTATTGTCTACAATTAACTTCATTCTCTTCCTGAGGAGTCATCCTTAATTTCGAGTGGCACAAACTGAAGCGAGTTTGCTCCTCAGGATTCCCTTTTTAGGAATCTGGTATTGAGCATTCACCGGATGTTCTCAGAATGTTGGGTATCAGTTTTTGACATTGATTTCAGAATTTCGACAGTATTTGAGGGAACACACGCAATGTGTTTTGTTCTGACAGTAGTCGTAAGGCAACAGGCAGATATATTAAGTATTAAGATTTCTTGTTCGCCCCTGTCAAAAATCAAATCAATCCACATCTTTAAATTTTCTTTTATCAAAGATATAGTTTTAAACAAATTAAAGGACAGAATTTTGTTTACAAGGACAGGATCTTTTTGCTACTCACCTTAAGTATAGGAGCACTTCCACGCTCCTAGAATTTCAAATTCTGCTTGAGATGCACTGAGGGATATCAGCAGCTTAATTTATCCCTCTCAGAAAGATATGAAAGGCATGGGAGCCCTGCTAAAATGGTGGCTATAAACCAGAGTTAGAACAACAGACACATGGCATACAGTGGTACCTCGGGTTAAGTACTTAATTCATTCCGGAGGTCCGTTCTTAACCTGAAACTGTTCTTAACCTGAAGCACCACTTTAGCTAATGGGGCCTCCTGCTGCTGCTGTGCCACTGGAGCACGATTTCTGTTCTCATCCTGAAGCAAAGTTCTTAAACCGAGGTACTATTTCTTGGTTAGCGGAGTCTGTAACCTGAAGCATCTGCAACCTGAAGCATATGTAACCCGAGGTACCACTGTATATGTGACTGTGTTGTGAGCACATTTAAGATGTAGCCTTTCAAGAACAGAGGAACAGTGAGACATTCAACAGCTGCAACATTTCTGATCGTGAAGTGATTGGGAAAGCAACACTGTGGGATTTCGTACCCAGAGAAGAAGCAATCCTCTTTTTTTTACATAAAATTTGCATATGGCAATTTATATGTATAGATGCACATTTAGAAAGAATTACTAAAATTTATATAGAGATGCAGTACGTTTCACCATATTGGCGAAGACTGTGACCAGGTACCCTGTGTTGCTCAGTCTCTTGTCCAGGCTCTAACTGCTGAAGGGCAACTGAAGTTTCTCCCTTCTCTTGGTAAAGGTAAAGGTAAAGGGACCCCTGACCATTAGGTCCAGTCGTGACCAACTCTGGGGTTACGGCGCTCATCTCGCTTTACTGGCCGAGGGAGCCGGCGTACAGCTTCCGGGTCATGTGGCCAGCATGACTAAGCCGCTTCTGGCGAACCAGAGCAGCACACGGAAACGCCGTTTACCTTCCTGCCGGAGCGGTACCTATTTATCTACTTGCACTTTGACGTGCTTTCGAACTGCTAGGTTGGCAGGAGCTGGGACTGAACAACTGGAGCTCACCCCCGTCATGGGGATTCAAACCGCCAACCTTCCGATCGGCAAGTCCTAGGCCCTGTGGTTTAACCCACAGCGCCACCCACACCCCCTTCTCATGGTACTTTATCATTAAAGAGGCCTTTGTCTGTTAGGCAAAATTGTATACCAACATGTATATTAGGTGAAATTTGCACTATAAAGCTGACACTTTTCCACGAGACCTTTTTTTTTTTCTTTAAAGCACTGCTCAAACGGATGCGGAAATGTGAAGAACTGAGAAACTCAGAGAAACTGGATTTGCTCATTACTAGTGGCAGCCCAATATCATGCCTATGTAGACCAGAGCAAGAACATAAGAAGAGCCTTGCTAGGTCAGGCTTTAGGCCCACCTAGTCCAGCTTCCTTCTCTCACAGTGGCCAAACAAATGCCTATGGGATGCCCATAAGCAGGGCTCTCCAGTTTCTACATTGATAAGGAGTACCACCCATATCCTTAATAGAGGATTGTTATTCCAAATGGGGACACCTGAAAATTCTGCAGTACTTCATCCCCCTCTGATAAACAATAGCAAAACCTCTTGAAGCTTCTCATGTTAAAGGCCCAAATCTTTTGTGAATGCTCAGTACATCTCTTCTGTTTACTCGCCTTCTTCACCTTTGTAAAGATGTGACCTGACACCATGTAACTCATTGTAATTCGAGAGGTTCACAGTTTAACAGGTAAATGCACCTGTCGATGTTAAACACCTGTGTCAGGAAGACCCTGAGTGCTTTCTGTTGATTCCTGAATAGACCCGTGGATAAACCTATCTCCTCCATCTACAGTTGGGTGAAAACAATAGCTTCAGCGAGGCAAAGTGCTATACTAAGAGATTTAAATGTGTTTTCGTTACATGATTTTTTCAAGGTAATGCCTTCCTTTTAGCTGTAGCCCCCAGCCCTCCCCACTCTCATTTCCCCCTGAATGAAAACTTTCTGGCAGAAACCGGACATTCCTACTATAAGGATTTTTCTCACCTTTTCCTGTTACCCCTACCAATATAACTGTAGCTCAGGGGTGCAAGTTGTGTATTCTCTTGAGGCTGAATGCTAGTGGTGGGCGGAGCCAAAAGCAATGATGGGTGGAGCCAAAGAAAAAAGTCTGACAGTCCTGTTTCAGTTTTCATCATGACTACCCAGAGTCAGCTTGGTGCAATGGTTAGGAGTGTGGGACTAGGACCTGGGAAGCCAGGGTTCAAATCCCTACTCAGCCATGAAGCTCACTGCCCATTTCTCCTCTGAAACTATATTGTAGGATTGTGGTGAGGATAAGATGATATAGCATGAACCATTTATGCCTTCTTGATCTCATGAGAGGGGGAAAACCAACCGCACCCTCCCACAATATATAAAGGTCTGGCGACTTCTGTTTCAGTGTATCTGAAGAAGTGTGCATTCACACGAAAGCTTATACCCAGAACAAACTTAGTTGGTCTCTAAGGTGCTACTGGACAATTTTTTATCTTTTTTATTCATTAGAGGAAAGGTAGGATGCAACTGTAGTCAGTGCCTTTTTTCTTAAAAAAAATGTTTAGGGCTACTCTCATTTTCCTACTCATATTGAAATACTGCCCCTCAATGAGGCCAAACTTAGATTCACAAAATGTTTAGAGGTGCGTACCCCTGTGTCCCCCCCAAATAAAAGCACCGACTGTAGTGGTGATGATGTAGAAGCAGCTCTTTGAGTTTGACTGGGTTACTTTGATAGGTTACAGAGGACTTTTTTTAGTATGTGCACACACATACAGAGAGAAGATCCTATAGAGCTTTGGCTGAACGACTGAATCTGGAGGATGTCAGAACTGTGAAGGAACCTCAGAACGACTGAGCAGCAGTCCTGGTTCATAAACTCACCTGGTTTGGGGATCCACCTTGCATGGTGGAGGAGTGGTAGATGCCTCGATTACACCACGTATCTCAAACCTTTTCAGACATTCAAAGGAAGGCATGGAGAGGGCAAAGGAGCATGCCATACTAATTTTGAATAATCATTTTGAAAGCCTGAAGAGCGTCATTGCATGTACACTACAGAGGATGAGAGCTCTCTTCAAATGCAGAGTTCTACATGGTGGTGGTGAATGAATGTAGGTTGCTGTGAAGCCTATCAGCAGTCCCACCTGTACCTGTTCATTTGATGTGTGTATGGGGAAGCTAAATGGAAGTGAAAACTTCATGAATGGGCAAGTGCAGCTGAGGTGGAGAGCCTCAGGTCCTGGATTACATGCAGCCTTCCATGCCTTTCTATCTGGCCCCCTGGACTCTCCCCAGGCCATCCCCTCTCTCCCCAGGCCATACCCCTCACTGGCCCTTTTGTCATACCTGGAGTGTTTTCATCTAACTGGTCCATGTCTTTGGACTCTGATCATGCCTCTTGCTTCCCTGGATGGAGGATAGGGAGGAGTGTATGCCAACTTTTCAAAAACATTGTGGGGGCCCAACATGACGTCCTGACGCCACACATGCAATGTTGCATGGAGCCAGGGGGCAGAGCTGATTGCGGTGGCAGCAGAGCCCCAGGGGCCAGTGACCCTGTCCTCCCACTCTGCCACACAAGCGAAAGATGGGGGAAGCCACCCATTGCCAGTGGTGGTGGCAGCAGCAGGAGCTGCCAAGCAGTGAGCTGCACTGCACCCGGCTCCACGTTTGCCCTCTGAAAAATGCGGGATCCTCAGCCACCTAAAAAAACCATTGGGGGCTCAAAGTGTCTTGGCCTCTAGGAGCCAGCATCTATGGGTATGTGTCTGTAGAAACTAGCCTACAGTACAAAGATAAAACTGACATTCATAACTCTGTCCTTGATTGCCTCTAACCCCACTGCATATGGCCCTCAGGAGGTTGCCCAGAAGGAAATGTGGCCCTTAGGTTGCAAAAAGGTTCTCCACCTCAGCTTTGATTGACTCGATCCTTTCTCCTGAAAAAAGAGCCTTGCATGTTGGGTCAGATGTTACATTGTGCTGGGTGCAGGAAAGGATGTGTTGGACACATTCTCAAGACCATCAAAACAGGGTCCAAGGCCTAGGTAAGTGTCTAAGCTTGGCCACAGAGTATTTTTGTTCCAGCTCCATGAAATTATGCTGTGTAATCTAACATATCCCTGCAGACAGAGTTTGACAGCTCCATCATTTTGTGGCAGGAGTGTGGAAGGAAAGCTCTGGCATCTTGAGAATTGCTTATACATTTCTGGGTTGGTTTCATCAGATTTCCTGAGGAGGTTTTTATACTGATAAAATAATAGTGCCTGCCAAGGAGAGCAAGTAGTAAGTGCATCTAGTCAGTGATTAAAAGAAAGGAATTCTGTTAATCCTCTTATAGAGATGTGGTTTCATGCCAACGTTTCATGGTTTCTTCATAAAGCAGTCAATCTTCATTGTGTTTTATTTTCTGGGGCCTTTAAAAAAAAAGGTAAATGAACAGTTTGATATCCACTGAGCACATATCAAACTTCTGGATCAAAAGGTAACTTTACCTTTCAGTTTTAAAAAAGCCACATTGTGTGGGTGAAGTTCCCATTACAAGTGTGGAACCACAACAAAATGGGGACGATGAGAAAAATGGCAAGGGCAAAGGAGAGGATATTTTTTGGGTCACCTTTATTCTTTGTCTCCAACACTTTTCTCTGTGGAGTCAGCTTTGCCTGCAGCAGTGTCTTAGCCCCATAACTCTTCTTGAGCTATTTGTAGATGCCACAAATAGCTGTCCAGCCCTCGGATGTGTGCATATGGGGATGACATTTAGGGATGGTGGAGAATTTTGTTTGGCCTTTGTTTTAAAGCAAACCAGCTTTATTTGTAACCCACATACTTCCTTATGCCAATCAGAAAACACGTTACAATCAAATTACACCCTTCTCAAAATTCTGTGATAAGTTTTTTTCATTTTAAGAAAACGATAAAAGCTAAAGGTAAAGAAACCCCTGACCATTAGGTCCAGTCGTGACCGACTCCGGGTTGCAGCGCTCATCTCGCTTTACTGGCCAAGGGAGCCGGCATACAGCTTCTGGGTCATGTGGCCAGCATGACTAAGCCGCTTCTGGCAAACCAGGGCAGCGCACGGAAATGCCGTTTACCTTCCCGCCGGAGTGGTACCTATTTATCTACTTGCACTTTGATGTGCTTTTGAACTGCTAGGTTGGCAGGAGCAGGGACCAAGCAACGGGAGCTCACCTCGTCGTGGGGATTCGGACTGCCAACCTTCTGATCAGCAAGTCCTAGGCTCTGTGGTTTAACCCACAGCGCCACCCGCGTCCCAAGAAAAGGATACAACAATGCAGATTTCGGGGGGGGGGGAATCATATTTCAAAAAACCTTTATTTTAAGGCTGTCTCTGTGTGTGAATAAAATGTGTTCACATTATCACCCAGGTAATGGAATGGTTTGCCTCAGGAAGTTTGGCCAGCCCTTCCCTTGCTATCATTAGCTGTTTGGTGAAGACTGTTTTATTCCAGTAGTCTTTTGCCCTGTTGGGCAAATAACATTTTCAGGTGGTGATTTCTGCTTTTACCTGTTGAGCCTGTCTCTGTTTGTTAATCATTATTCATTAAAAAGTTGTAATACTTTAACTATTGTAATACCTGTATGTCAGTCAATCAATTTCTTTATCATGGTCGATGGCCAGTATTCAGAAAAAAACTGACAAATATATAAAACAATAGCAAACAAAACCAAATGAGAGAACCATAACAATGGACTTTATAGTATCTGCATCATACTATAGACCACCAGGCACAGAAAGTACAATTTGATAAAAGTAAGTACTGGGCAAGTTTTTGCCTGCAACAGCACAATATTTAGCTATCCTGGAAAAAGTGGATGCTTTCTGGTCTGAAAGGAGTAAAAAGATTAATAAAATGCATCTGACTTGTCCTGGAAATTTCTGTAAGGTGGGTTCAATATCATGAGGAAAGGAACAATACATAAGAACATTGATTATCAGTTCTGTGCCTTCAGATTCTCAGTGACACTTACATTGACAGTAGGGATTATTTTTTTTGAACCTGCCCTCCAGAACTGCTGATGAAGAAACATTTGAACACGCCATCTGTGATGTTTTTGAACAGAGAGCACATAAAGATAGTCCACTGGTTTACAGGGCTGAAGTGCTCTGTCAATTAGCATGCTGTCTGAGGTTAAGCCGAGATCATTTTGCAATACATTGCTTGAGTTTTGCTCTGGTGGATTCATATCCCACAGAGATAAAGTAACACATGGAAAATCCATAACACGGCAGCTTTGCAGTCCAATATTGTTTCCAGGCCGACTGGAAATCATTCTGCAAGGCTAAAGGGGCCAGACCAGTTGGAAAGAACATTAGCCTCTGCTCTGGACTAAAAAATGGCAAACCAAACCCAACTTTCGACCATCAGCATCCCCATTTAGTCGCAAGGCCACACTTGGAGCAAAGCAGGATACCTGGAATATTGCCCTGGTACTGCACAACTCCAATATCCCACATCCTAACTGAGTAAAAACTGAAGAAGAGCAAATGGTGAATTGCTTGAGTCCTGAAACTGGGTGTCTGTATTGGGGGGGGGGGAGCGCTGAGGAAAACTTACTTTGTTTAGGAATTGTGCCTACCTACCTACCTACCTACCTACTTTTGCACATACACATGCTATGACAACAAATATTCCATTCAGCTAAAACAAGATGGATCTTTGCTCAGCTCCTCCAGCTTTGTTTATCCGTGGATTAATCTCCTCTGTGTGCCCCCCCTCCCAATTCAGTTACGTTTCACTTCATCATGTTTCTTGTGGTGAGGCCATTATTATAGGCTGCCCTGAATGCGAGAGGCATTAGGGAAGGGGGGAGGTATACCCTGATGGAGGACAGATAACGACAAAGACTTTATTCTCCTGTCCAGGCCATCCGCTGAGTGGGACCAGCTATCAGTTGAAACTGAGCCTTGAATTGCACGTTTTCAGAGCTGCAGGCAGGGGCTGGGCTTGGGTTACAAAGCTTGGGTCTCTCCCATCAATTAAATCCCTGTGTGTGGAGCAGCTGCATTCAGAAGAAGGTGAAGGAGATGTAATCTTCACCTTTCACCTTGGGTCAGAATACAAGGTTACCAAGGCAGGCTGTTATTAAAAATGGATTGTTCCTGTCAACTTAATGTTAAATGTTTGCTGGTACAGTTATTAGGGGCATTCTTCCTGGCTTTATGGAGGAGTTTTGCACTTAAAGCAACATAAAAGAGGAAGTAATAAAATGATGAAAGGGGGGGGGGGAAATAGCTGACTCCCAACACCTTCTTTTGCATTGATCATTAATGGACTGTTCCCCCAGATGAAGGCCTTACAAAGAAGGTGATTAGCTGGGGTTGAGCTAATGATGGGAAGGCAACAAAGCTAATAAATGGAATAATGAGAGAACAAGTATTTTTCTTTCTTTCTTTCTTTCTTTCTTTCTTTCTTTCTTTCTTTCTTTCTTTTAAAAAACTTATTCTTATTTGGCATTTACCCTGAGTCGCCTTGCACAAAGCTTATGCGGTGGTTAATATTGAGCTTTCGTTGTGATATGTTTCCAGGGCAGTTATGTGACAATGGACACTCATCCTGATTTGCTTGTGGGGTGCTTAAACATCTTCCTGTTAGTTCATCCTACCCTTTTCAATGTCTAAGGACAAGGAAAAGTAGTTAACTTATGTGCCACTCATCTTAAAAACAAGGGGTAGCTGCTGTTCTCACTAGCCATGATGGCTCTGCTCTGCTTCCACAGCTGGAGAAAATAATACTTCGGAATAAAGGCACAGCCCCCCCCCCAATCATGCACAATCAACTTGCACATGACTGCGTACATGAAAATAATTTAATTCATACCCGGAAATGCAGAGAAAGAGCTGGAGAGTCCCCGTGGCTTGTGAGGAGACCCTTCGTGGAGCCCAAAAAGGACTTCAGTGAATGCGGAGAAAAGACTGGAGACATAGTGGGGCTTGGTTTAGGCTCCTCAGCCTCCCTACTTAACAGCTGATGTGCATGGTATCACAGCAGTGGCCACCTCTTTCCCATGCATCCTCCAGCCTCCTGCCAGCCCCAGAGCATCAATTCTAGTTGTGGATATTTTTGAATACAGAATTTTTGACCTGGATTGGAGAGAAAGAGTAGCCGAGGGCATTTAAAAGGTGTTTAAGAGGGTGCTCCCCACTTAGGCAGTTTTCACAGTCTTATATAATGGAATGGGAGAGAGATGTTGCCCTCTTGTTTATTAACATATGTAATAAAACCACACCATTCTCCAACAAAGTGATCACACCTCCATGTTCTTCACTTGATGGCTGTATTTGAGATCTTTTAGGACACACCCTATTTGTGGGACTGTAATTTGTTTTACACTTTTAAAATGTAAATGGTTGTGACCTGCCCTCGGACCTTATGGTGAAGGAACAACAACAACAACAACAACATGATGATCAATATCATCATCATCATCATCATCAAGAGAGAATGTGCAATGTGAATGAAGCATCTCAGATCAAACACTGCAGATAAAATGTTCATATGACCTCAGGCTCAATGCTTCCCATAGCAGTTAGTTTACATATTGAAGGCTATATGTGCTTAAAGGTAAAGGGACCCCTGACCATTAGGTCCAGTCGCGGACAACTCTGGGGTTGCAGCGCTCATCTCGCTTTATTGGCCGAGGGAGCCAGCGTACAGCTTCTGGGTCATGTGGCCAGCATGACTAAGCTGCTTCTGGCGAACCAGAGCAGTGCACGGAAACACCGTTTACCTTCCCGCTGGAGCGGCACCTATTTACTTGCACTTTTGATGTGCTTTCGAACTGCTAGGTTGGCAATAGCAGGGCCTGAGCAACGGGAGCAAACCCCGTCGTGGGGATTCGAACCGCTGACCTTCTGATCAGCAAGCCCTAGGCTCTGTGGTTTACACAAACCATCTGTTTCTGGAACAACCCCCTGGAAAGCTTGTAGGTGGAGGATCAAATGTTCTCTACTGTGCCAGCCACAACTACTAATACATTAAAAACATAAGGAGAGCCCTGAACAGGATCCAGGATTCTCACATGGGCCAACCCCTCTGGGAGAACCTAGTGCAATAGCACTCTTGTGACTCACACCAACAGCTATATGGAGGGAGATTGATAGCCTTTACTGCCATGAATTTGACTAATCTGGTTTCAAAGCCATCTGAAGTTGGTGGCCATCACTGCATCTTCTGAGAGTGAATCCCATTAACTATTGTAAGGCATTTGACAGCAGAGCTTATCCTTATTTTTAGGTTATGGTGGTGGGTTGTGGTTGTTGGATAGACAATGGCATGGAAATCATGTTTGCTTCAAGCCCTGCCTGCTGGCTTCCTTGGAGGCATCTAGCTGGCCCCTCTGAGAAAACAGGGGACTGCATTAGGTAGATTCTTACTCTGATCTAGCAGGACTTGCCTCCTGTTTGAAATGCTACTTTACCTGAGTCCAGTGCGTGGAAAGTTAAAGATGACCCATCTGATGTTTCCAGTCCCTTCACTCCTGTGAGGAGAACTTTAAAAAGCTCAAACCCTCTTTTTTAAAACAAAAAAAGAGAACAACCTGTACGATTAGATCAGCAAGGGATTTGGTGTCCTGAAACAGCTTATCCATTAAGTATCACATTCATTATTATGATCATTTATATTCTTATTTTCCTCTCTCTCACTCAGGTCTGTACAAATAATCTGTCTCCTACAACATTAAACAGTTTGGTTTGAGCGCACCAGATTAATCTGTGCAGGAAAATGGGGCTTTGCTGCTGCAGAATCTACGGAGAAGTCACGTTTCCGAATGCAGGGATACTCAGGCAGGACTTGTGTCCTCTTCAGCTTGGTGGGTTTAGTCAGGCAAAGATTTAAGCCATGCCTCCCTGTCTATCTCATTAATTACCTTTCCGTAGCCTTAAAGCAGATTAAATGCTAACTTTAAGAATACTTACTGGGTGGTTAGAACTGGCTTATACAGCTGCAAACTCATCGGTCTGTGAAAGGGACACTTTTGCACGTCTCCTCCTACTAGGGAGGGATGTGTTTGTTGAGTACAGTTGCTTCTTGTAAGCATTGTCAGCAAAATGCCCATTGTTATGTTAATAGGTTGGCGAGAGACTACAATGGTTGCCATTCACTTAGAATTAATGAGTCATAATCAAGGACTGCTAGTTGCTGGAAACCACAATTTGCTTTGGATGTTTGTATGTGATGCCAATAAAAGGTTTGATGATGATGGAAACCACAGGAGGGACAATGGATCTTGTACTTCATCTTCTTAACAGATAGAATACTCGAGTTGGAAGAGACCCCAAGGGTCATCTAGTCCATAGCTGTCAACTTTTCCCTTTTTAAAAGGGAAATTCCCTTATTCCAAATAGGATTCCTCGCAAGAAAAGGGAAAAGTTGACAGCTATGATCTAGTCCAACCCCCAGCAATGCAGGAATCTCATGTTGTTACGGACATTCTTGGACCCAAAGTGGGCAAAAGGTGTGGATTTTTAAAGCTCCAAACTGGATTTTAAATATTTTTTAAAACTTCATTAATGTCTTTGGGTGCATGATATTTGCCAATGGTTGATTCTGCCTATTGTGAGACAAAGCTTTCTGTGAACAACCAGAGAAGAAAACATGGGGTTGTATCCAACCAAGGACAAATCCACACCTCCTTCTCCTCCTCCTCCTCCTTCATATACCACCCTATACCTGGAGGTCACCATACATTTAAAGCATATGACTTCCCTCAAATTAGTCCCGGGTACTGTTACCGCTTTATAGTAGGAAGGTAAACGGCGTTTCCGTGTGCTGCGCTGGTGCTGGCTCGCCAGAGCAGCTTCGTCACGCTGGCCACGTGACCCGGAAGTGTCTCCGGACAGCACTGGCCCCCGGCCTCTTAAGTGAGATGGGTGCACAACCCTAGAGTCGGACACGACTGGCCTGTACGGGCAGGGGTACCTTTACCTTACTGTTATTTCCAGTACCCATAGCAAACTACAGTTCCCTTTGGGGGGGAGCTATGTGCATTAAATATGCTTTAAATGTATGGTGTGCATGTGACCTCAGTCATACTCAGGGGGAACCCACTGAAAATAATGGACATGGCAAACTTCAGACCATTAATTTCAACGGATTTGAGTATGGCTTTGCTCGATACAGCCCATGACAACCAGATTACCAAATTAACAAGTAGGGTTGTGGTTTGGACTGCAGATACTGTACCATTTGTGTTTGTGTGTGTGTGTGTGTTAATTAATGGAATCAGAGCAGAAATGGATTGGGAATACAGTGGTACCTCAGGTTACAAACACCTCAGGTTACAAACACTTCGGGTTACAGACTCCACTAACCTGGAAGTAGTACCTCAGGTTAAGAACTTTCCTCCAGGATGAGAACAGAAATCATGCGCCGACCGTGGGAGGCCCCATTAGCTAAAGTGGTACCTCAGGTTAAGAATGGTTTCAGGTTAAGAACAGACTTCCAGAATGAATTAAGTTCGTAACCAGAGGTACCACTGTCTAACCTTTTGCTCCCTTGCATCTGCAGAGTAGGGATTTCCCTCAGGGCCTGGCGAGTGGCGGCAGCAGAGGGTGGGTCGGTGTGGGAGGTGGAATTTCCCCTCTCCCCCTAAAAAGGTAAAGGACCACTGACAGTTAAGTCCAGTAGCAGACGACTCTGGGGTTGCTGCACTCATCTCCCTTTACTGGCCAAAGGAGCCAGCTTTTGTCCTCAGACAGTTTTTCTTGCTGCCATCCTAATAATGATCAACCACCACTAATTTCATTAAAAATAAAAATCTACATGTTAAATGCGCCTTTAGCATCACCTTTGACTATGAACCTCAGAGCAACATAGGACCAGCTGGCTTGATGGCCAGTAATATGTAGGGATCTGCAAAAGCTATGAGCCCTTTTCAGTGGACAAAGGAGTGGTAGTCTCTGCTTGCATGGAATAACCAATGGGCATACTATATGAGGACCCTGTGGCCCTCCAGATAAGTTGAAGGACAGAGCTCTGCATGTGCTGTGACCGGTCCTGAACTTCTACAACTAGCCTGTGGCCCTCAGATACAGTGAAGGACATGTTCTCATTCCCTCCCTGAATTGTAGTAAGATTCAGTTGCCAGGTCAAGCAGTTTCTGCACATTGAAAGCTGCAGGCGCCATCTTGCTCCTTGCTTCAGGCAACAAAATGTATTTGGCTGGACCTTGCCTGGTATCTGAGTATCTGAGTGGCTGCTTTACATCATTCAAAATAATGCTGTTTGAAAACCATTATCCGACAAAACTTAAATTTAGAATCCTCATGATATATAAAGGGAGCGGTGGTTCAGCTACTTTATTGGTTTGTTTTTGTTCTTATTTTAATGATGTACTTGTTCTTATTTTAATGATGTACTTGTGGGTTTCTTATATTGTATTATTATGTTGTGAACCATCCTGAGATCTACAGATGAAGGGCGGTATACAAATTTAATAAATAATAATAATCAGTGCTTTTTTTACTAAAAAAAATGTTTAGGGTACTCTCATTTTGAATCAAGAAAATCAACATAGCGACGGAACTGATGATTCACCGTGCTAGAGAAAAAGCTATTTTTTTTTTAAAAAAAAATAGTTTCTCCTTCTGTTAGATTCACAAAATGTTTAGGGGTATGCATACCCCTGCATCCCCGCAGAAGAAAGCATTGATAATATTAAACCCCAGAAACTGGTCATGTTGTCTAGAGTTAATGGGAGTAGCAGTCCAACAACATACGGAAGGCCAAAGGTCCCCTAGCCTGATGTTTGGGGTCTGTCCAATGGGACACAAATAAGTCAGGTCAGGGGTAAGGCCCACCATTAAGTCCCGTTCCCTGCCCCACCAATCCTCATGCATTCATTATGCCTAGTTCTAGCATCTGAAAAGTGCTAGCTCGCTATACTTGAAGGGCTCTTTTTCTTTTCTGCTTTGGCATTTTCAGTATGAAGTAACTAACAGTTGACAAATTATATTTGTGGGGCAGGGGTGGGGGCGGGGAGGTTGAGAAGAACATCCTGACAGCTTTAGACATAATGGCCCTATTGTTGTGAGATTGCATGGGGCTTTGAAGGAAGGAGATTGAAAACTCACCATAAACAGCGGCTTTCTTCAGCTTTACAACTTAAGTGCTCTTTCCTGGTCTTTCCTCCTAAACGAATTAGACTCCAGCAACCAAGGAATAATGAAAATGACTTTTACTTAACAAGCCCATTGTTTAATATTAAATTAAGGGCAATGATTGCAGATACATTGGCATGGATCTTTGTCCCCCCCCCCCCCCAGTCCTAATCAGGAAGCCGCAGACATTAAATGTTAAAAGTAATTACACAGCCCCTGCGCCTTTTATCCATTTTATCCTAAATTTGTTTTAGTGTGAGTTGTTATAGAAAGGGACCAACTTGAATTTCAGAGTGTCTGCCAAAGGTTAGTGGCCTTCTCTGGGGGATTGAATTTTACCTTCCTTAGTATACAATGACTCACATCCAGAGCAACAGTTGTTCTGCCGTTTTGGGTCCATGGGAACAGGTTGATGTGAAATCTCATGTGTCTGTTTGGGTCGGGAGCACACAGCCTCATCTTTATGGGATTTTGCTTGAGCCCACTTTGAGTCATCCTGAAGAGTTCCTGCTGCCCCTTCAACAAACTTCTTTCCTGGATTGATCAAAGACTCCTTCAAATGAGTTTACTGTGGATCCAGACTGACTGTGCTACTAAACTTGCAGGACTTGGCTCTTCTCTTGGTGGGCCAGATACAATAATTTAAGAAGGGCTATCTTACAACAGTTCATAAAAGCATCTGGTAAGCTGATTGTCCATATTGTCCTAGCAAATGCTAAGGGGATTCTTGCCACCTGATCAGAAATATGGAGAAGCAGTAGTGATCTTCCTTACCACTTGGCAGGAAATATACAGATGTGCCCACCCTAGAAATATGCATGGCCAACTATCCAGCACTGTTGTGAAAAAAATAGCCCTGTGATTCTTGGTTGTAAGGCTGAGGTTTGGTCAAGAGCGGCCTAATGGAATAAGCTGCAGCAGTAACTTTGACAGCTCTGGCAGAGCAGTTAATCAGTTTCCCACTTCTTTTCTGGCTAGGGATAAGTGTGAAAGAAGACCAGCTAGTCTTGCCTTGGACTGAGGTTAGAAAGAGAGAGGCCTGGTTTTGCTGTCCATGTGCCACGGCTTTGCTATCACCCCCCAAAATAAAATAATAAAAACCCTGAGGGAGCCATATCTGTTGAAGCATTAATGCTGTAAGTTCTCCCATCTAATGCTCAGACTGCACATATGTGGGACCATAAAACCACATATTACAAAGAAACCAGAGTCTCAAGTCATCTTTACTGGAAGGAAGCCATAGCTGGAGACTTTGGGAATGTCTTACCACTCGGATGACCTAAAGTCTCCAGGTTTGCTTTGGTGGCAGGGGAGAGGCTCGAATCTCCAGGTGAGTGAGAACGCCTTCTTTACCAGGCTTCCTAAGCAGATGAGAAGGAACGGTCCTCTCATATCATCTTAGGAACACCCCCAGTAGGTAAGGTTTCTGTTTTAATTTAACTGGGTTTCTAAAATCTGAACAATGTGCTCTCAGCAACTGTGGCTATTGATCAATGTGTCATGCTTAACGACATCACTGGGGGCCATCCCCTGTGACATCATCAATGACTGCATCTAGGTCTCAGGGTTGGGTTCTGAAATCTCAGGGTATGGGATGTCCCTGACCTGGCAATCGTATTCACTAAACTGCAGCAAAATAAAAATAAATCTGTCTTCTTGCTAGGCAGAGTCACTCAGCTTTTCTGCCAAGGCTATGTCTCATACCTTGTTGTACCAGTAATCCAGAGTAAGTCATTTTGAGTCTTTCCATTTAAATACCCTCATCCATCTCTATAGAAACATGGGAAGCAACCTTGTTCTGAGTCAGAGCATTGGTCCACCAAGCTCCATACTGTCTACACTAACTGGCAGTAGCTCTACAAGATTTCAGAGTCCTCTGAAATGCTCAACCACTGACCTAGGGCACTTCCTCAAACCACAGCACACCAAAATATAGTGGAGATCAGAGGGCAAAGATTCCAGGTAGGGCCTTGATCCTGGTCCCTTCTCTTTTTTTGTAACTAATCACTGTTTCTTTCTCCCATCAATGAAATAAAATTAGTAACCTACAAGTATGGATGGTACAGATGAATAACAACTGTGAAGTGGGAAGGGAATTAGAGTAAATAAGTATATTTGCACAGGCTGATCCTTATTGATTTTGCCTCTTTGCAACAAACGCCTGCCGCATTTAGAAGTTTGGTTCCATAATCCCGAGGACTAAAGAGTTGTCTAACATTTCTCACATATAGTCATATTTATCTTTCTTTCCACATTAAGGTCAAACATAGATGTGTTTTGATGTTTTTCTTTGAGCTGAGGTAACTCAAATACAGTATGTTCATTTACTTAAACAGCCCCTAAAAGCAGGTGCTGTAGAACTGCCCCTCACCCTGCCTGATGATCAACTTCTAATTTATGAAACCTTCATATTTTCATCCAATTTCCAAGACCTATTATTGGGAAAGCTTTTTTTTTTTTAAAAAAAAGAAATCCTGTCATGTTTGCATATTATAAACATTCTTCTTTTTTCTCTCTAGTGGAACTCAGCCAAAAAAAACCCCTCACAATGGGGGAACTAGATGTTAATGAGCTGAGATTGTGGGAAAATGAGTACAGTGTTGGCCTGCATGACCTGACCAATAATGCTACATTTAGCACATTACTTGTACCATAAGCTTTCCGGGGCTGCAAGCAATGGCCTTCTCTCCCACTCCCTGGTTTTGTTTTATAGAAAACTGGTTTCCTGCAAGAGAGCAGGGTATGTGAGAGAGTTAACTGTGTATTGTAAGCAAATAACAGCTGCCTTCATGAATATAGCCAAACTGCTCCCATTCTGCGTTCTGTTATTAGGCATTGCTAGGGATTGGCGGTACAGTCATACCTCATGTTACGTTTGGTTCATGTTACGTTTTTTTCAGGCTGCGTCTCACGGCGACTTGGAAGTACTGGAAAGGGTTACTTCTGGGTTTCACCGCTCACGCATGTGCAGACGTACAAAATGACGTCACGCGCATGTGCAGAAGTGGCAAATCGCAACCCGCGCATGCACAGATGCGCCGCTGCGAGTTGCGTTCTTTTCATGTTGCGAACGGGCCTCTGGAATGGATCCCGTTCGCAACCAGAGGTACCACTGTATATTGATATATTGTAAAATATTGATATATTGTAAAAAACGGGTTCACATTGTGATAATTGTTTCATAGTAGCTGGCAATATATCGCAGATCACAATGCGTGTAAGGGCTAGGCGATATCTGGTTTTCAACATCACGATAACTCCCAGCTAAACACTGCAATGTTACCCGTAGCTAAACCTCATAATTTCACCAGCTAATGTTGCAAGGCTGTTACAGCTACCGCTTCCTGCAGTGGCAGGGGGGGGGGGGAGGATGGCAGCAGTAACGGCACTGGCCTGTGAGGCCTTGCCATGGCAACAGGATTTGGCAGCAGAAACGGTGTGGTCTGTGAGTCCTCGCAGCAGAGGCCTGTGGGGACTCACGGCAGTGACATAAGGTGACGGCAGTAGCCGCATCCTGCAAGGCCTTGTGGCGGCGACGAGATGGTGGCAATAGTAGTGGCAGCCTGCGAGGCCTCATGGTGACCCAAGCAGTGGGGCTTGTGAGGCCTTGCCATGGTGGCAAGAAGTGGCGGTAGTGGGAGGCGGTGGCAGAAGCTGTGGCAACCTGCCTTAGCAAGGCCTTGCAGGCCACCTCTGCTTCTGTCACCATCTCCTGCTGCCACTGCAAGGGCTCACAGGCCGCCACTACTGCAACCACCATGTCAATGCCTTGCAGACATCGCAGCTTTTGCCACTGCCGCAAGGCCTGGCAGGCCACCACTCCTGCTGCCACCACAACAAGGCCTCGCAGGCTGCCACAGCTTCTGCTGCCACTGCTCACTGCCATGGCAAGGCTTTTCAGGCTGCTGACTATTGCACCACTGCTGCCAGGTTGCTGCAGCTGGCAGTCTGACAGTCCCAGACTATTTGTATTCACTATGACTCATCACCATACTTTGGATTGTCCATTTGGTAGCCAAGTCTCAAACCAAAAGTCTCATTTGAATGCATTTTGGCTTGCCTGCTGTTGAAAGTGACCATGAGGTGATGATCAGTCTTAGACCCTTAAGTGGTAGCAGTTGCTAGGACACTGTCCTGTTTGCCTCTCCGTAAGTCCTTCCTTAATTCATCTATTTTGATATATCAATATATTGCGATGTTTAGCTGGTGATATATTGCAATATTGAAAACCAATTATTGCCCAGCCCATGTCATTTCTTGGTTATTATTATTCATTTTGGGGAAAGGCTGTGGCTCAGCAACAAGAGCATCTGCTTTGCATGCAGAAGGTCCCAATGTCAATCACTGGCATTGTCAGGTGGGGCCGAGAATGTCATGTCTGGAACCCAGGAGAGCCACTGTCAGTGTGGACAGTACTGTGCTAGATGCATCCAATGGTCTGGCTTGGTATTAAGGCCAATTCATATTTTAATGTGCTTATCATCCTTTTATCATAAAGTAGTTTCTTAAAAAAAAAAAAAGATTTGCAGAGAAGCCAAATCAACTTTCCCATGATGCCAAGATATGTATTAAGAGCAGGACTTTGGGGAAGAAGTGCAAGACTCCAATATAAAACAACTTGCAATCACAGAAATAGGGTGAGTCCTAAAAACACAGGTGTCTTCAGCATCTGAATTGCATCTCCACCTTAGACAAAGCTTCCTTAACATGCACATCTTCAAAGACGCTCAGGAGAGAGCACCTTTGAAGTCATCCCTGATGATTGAAAGTCATCACCAGGTGACTGAAAGGTAAGCAGGCTAGCCCACCTGTCAAAATTGACTCATAGGGGCTGGGGGATGCAAGGATCCCACTAGGCCGTTCCCCACTCTAAATCATATAGTTTTTAAAGAATATTTGTTGTTCTGGCAACTGCCTACCAAAAGAACAAACCAAGAAACTGGCCAGACTGGGACATTATTTTTTTTTGCCCTATTTGCAACTCTGGATACATATGCAGTAGCTGGAATTACAGAGATCTTCCTAGCTAAAAAAGTTGACAATCCGTTGCCAACTTTGGACTGCATGGTCTTTTGCTTCCTTCCATCGCTACAATCCTTTTCTCTGGACATATAACGTGATCCAACAGCAAAAATACATTGCTAAGCAGGTCTCAGCCCGGTCTGTGCTTGGATGGGAGACCACCTGTGGTGCTACTCCAAAGTGACCTCCTTGGGCTAAAAGCAGGGTGTAATTGTATAAATTACGGTAAATGCAACCCAATGAACTGATTGACTAAAGCTTAGATTTCTCTTTGACTTGTCAGAAGAAGGAAGATGACTGAAATAAATGGGATACTGTCGGAGAGGACATTGGATCGAAACCTCTTGCCTTTTGTGGCAATATCAGATGTTGGAAATGAAACTCTTCAGTGTATTTGATTAGTTGGAATTGTAGTTGCTCACATGCCACTGTAATCTGTGCAGGATTAGGCCTGAATAGAAAGTAAAATTAGCTACTCCCTGCCCTCCCATGGCAATGTACGGTGCAATTGAAATGTTTTTCCTAACCATTGCTATGTTTCATTGTCTTCAGATATTTTCGTAGCTTTTGAGTAAGGGTTTCAGAAAGCACCAATTGGAGTTAAGCACTTGATGCCTGTTGACCTTTTGGAGAAGGCAAGTTCCTCACAGCCCTTTGTGTGTCTGGAAATTACTCCCCAAAGGCTCGCTTGATGGTTGAATAGTTGGGTTTAAGGGAGAAGAAAGGTGACTGGGAACAACTTTGCATGATGGTTGCACCTGCCAAGTTCCCTGAAAGCAGTGCTTCCTTCTCCAGGGCACTGACAATCAAAGTTGTGCGAAGGTTCACAAACCTTGTGAAACCAGAGAATCTGAGCCTTGGATTCCTGAGGTCAAAGGGTACATTTCCCTTTCTGTGGGTGCCAAGTGGTTGCTTCAAGCCAAATTATGCTCAGAGAAATAGGAAACTCGAGAGAAACAAGTTAAGGAGTCATTAACTTCTAAAAGTAATTAAAAACAACAACAGGTAAAAAGGTAAAGGAGCCCTGGACAGTTAAGTCCAGTTGAAATTGACTATGGGCTGTGTCGCTCATCTCCACTTTCAGGCCAAGGAAGCTGGCATTTCTCTGCAGACAGCTTTCCCTGGTTATGCGGCCAGCATGACTAAACTGTTGTACTGTTGTACTGTTTTATTGTTGTTAGCCGCCCTGAGCCTGGCTTCGGCTGGGGAGGGCGGGATATAAATAAAAATTTATTATTATTTATTATTATTATTATCAAACTGCTTCTGGTGCAATGAGACACAATGATGAGTGTCAGAGTGCAAGGAAACGCCACAGTAGCTGTGTCCCAAACTTTAATCAGCCTGTCTTTCAAGCTCGGTGATTTGAGTTTCTCCCCATTTATAGGCAATAGTAATACAAGCAGCACTTAACAAACAAATAAAAAATCATATCCCTATCACTTGTTGGAACTATTTTTTTTAATATACCCCTAAAGAAGAACTAGGGGGTCATTTGGTAAGAAATTTCCAATAACAGTTTCAATTTCCTCAATAACAGTAACCCCAATTTTTGCTGTTTTAATACAGGACCAGAATGGATGCATAATGTCAGCATTAGATGTCTTACACATCCAAGATAACACAGCACCTCAATTCAATTAGGGTTAAGTTTAAGCTTGCTTGGACTTATGTATCTGAAAACAACCTCAAACACTTATTCAGGATTTCCACAGCACCCCCAAAGTTTGTTGGTGTAAAAGAGTAGTGTTATGTATCGCCGGCGATGTTCAGAAAACATCTCCCTACAGCTTTATGGAGATGCCATAAGGCACAAGTTTTTTTAAAAAAATGTAAATTAAATGCTCCTGATTCAGTCTATTCCCCCCCCAAAAAAATTGGTGCACCCTTGCACAGGCTCAAAGTAGATTTCTCAGCAGCTTGCATTACCAGCCCCCTACATACATTCAGCAACAGAAATATGACCCGCCTGAAGAGTGGATTAAAACATTTCACAGATATTAATAGCCCACCCATCGTGTAGACTTTTGAGTTTGAAAAAGCAGGTAAAAACGCAGGCTTTAATTCTGCCTATTGCGAGATTAATCAGCATTTCCACCAGCGGAGGAGCCTAGGAGGAGAGGGAGAGTTTCATGTATTGCTCCCGCTTTGCCCCCCAGATCTTTAAAATTGGAGCCAAGGGTCACTGGGCCTTCCACCTGCCTACGTGACAGTTCACTCCGTCAAGATTTTCCTTCTTCCACCCAATCAGTTCTATCAAAAAGACAACACCCCTCAGGCTAGGCCTGGTAAAAGCTCCGCTAAGCCTTTTCTACCTTCGAGCCATTCTTGAATTCGGCTTGCTCCGCTCTGTCTCTGTTGTCATAAATCAGATCAAGAGGGTGGACACCTAGTTTAGTTGACTTCAGGGGGTCTCAAAGGTTCTGCATTCTAAGTGCTATTTGCGTTTGTGTGCTTTGCTTTAGGGGACACACTAACACCCCTCACCACCACAACACAGAACAATCAAGACGCAAGTCCCTCAGAGCCAAACACCTGCTCTCACGGAGACAGGAGGGGAGGGAAATACCTTTCCTTTGGGTTTGCTTCAGCTTGCTAGAATGAGGAATGAAGGTGCTCCACTGCAAAGCATAGCAACAGAAAACTCCTAAATCGCTGATCTTTTCAGTGGACGAAGCACTCACCAAGTCATTTCATAAAACACACCTCCTCCCAATTCATTGCTGTGTTTATATTTGTTGCTCTTTATCTCAAGGACTCAGGAGGGATAAAAAAAGTTTAAAAGATTTCAGGTGGATAATTTATAAGGCAGAATTGACGTTGGGGGGGGGGGATTTCTGAAAGGTGGCGCTTTGTTGATAAAAAAAAGTTCAACAACTCTGGGGTTCTCCTCGCCAATCTTGGGGTCCTCCTAAAAACAACGACCCAGGGTGTCCTGGTTTTTACTTTTTGAAGTATGGCAACCCTAATCAAATATATGGTGTACCACTATAAAAACATATCATACTGTGGGTACAATTCTAGGAATGCTTAGTTGGGAATAAGTCCTATTGTACAGTGTATTCCTGGGTGGAAGCAATCCACATTGAGTTCAATGGGACTAACTCCCAGATTAGCGTGTACAGTGGTATCTCAGGTTACATACACTTCAGGATACATGCGCTTCAGGTTACAGACTCCGCTAACCCAGGAATAGTGCTTCAGGTTAAGAACTTTGCTTCAGGATAAGAACAGAAGTCGGGCTCCGGCGGCGTGGCGGCAGTAGGAGGCCCCACTAGCTAAAGTGGTGCTTCAGGTTAAGAACAGTTTCAGGTTAAGAACGGACCTCTGGAAGGAATTAAGTACTTAACCTGAGGTACCACTGTATAGGATTGCAGTCCAAGATTAGAGCCCAAGAGGAACTTATTTGGAAGAAAATTTCATAGGATTGGACGGAATCCAAAAGACAACATTGTCTTTTGGATTACCACATTACCACATGCATGTGGTAATATCCTGATTTTTTTAAAAAATGAAATGCAGCTGCAGGAGGTTGAAAACTTAGAGTGAGGAATAGGTAGCAGAGGTGTGCTTAACCCTTCCCTTCTGTCAATTTTTCTATTCAGAATTGCACTCCGTCAGCTGAAAGATAATATACATAGATACATTGGCAGCAGTGGCAGAAACAGAGCAGGTATATTCTATGTTTAAGATAATATTTTATTAACTTGCTTATTATGCTGTTCTAAAAGTGTATTTTAAAGCGGACTTCCTTTAGCAATGTTTAATTTTGAAATGTTTAAGATTTTTTTGTTATGTTTAATTTTGAAATGTTTAAGATTTTTCTTAACTTTTGTTAAGAATGTGTATTCTTGACCTCCTTTGTCAAGTCTTAGTTTGAAATGATTAAGATAATATTTTAGTTTCCTGTTAACTATGTAGCTTTGAATATATACTTTATATTTGATTTTCTTCTGTAATGTTTTATTTCAGATTGTTTTATCTGAAGTTTCAATGTAGGTTGTAAACCACTTTGAGATTTTTTCTTAAAAGCACAAAGCGGTATAGAAATAATAATAATAACAATAATAATAATAATAATTCCATCCTGGAAGGACTTTCACACTATGACTCTATTTTTACTGTCAGGAAGGAGGAGAAGACCTTGTGGGATTTTCTGTCTCAGGTAACAAAATAAGTTGACCAGTCTTGGATACTATTAGGAATGTGCAAATCTGTCAATTTTGGCTTCTCTCAGCCCCCAACTTTTGCAGCCTTCAGTTCAGTTCTCTGCATTTTCACATATGTAATATTTTTTAAGTCCCTTCAAAAATTCATCAACATGTTGGTGCAAAGTTTTCCTATTAGACACACCTTTGAATGCAATTTCACACTTTTGCAAATTTCTTTTCCTGGGTCAAGCTGGAAAAGGTTCAGAAAAAGGCAACCAAAATAATCAAGAGGTTGCAGCAACTACCATGTGAAGAAAGGTAATGACATTTGTGGGCCCTTTAGGAAAAATTGTTGCCACTACTGCTACTGGTGAGTCTCCCCAAATCCCCTTAAAATTTTGAATATTTCTTCCCTCTTCACTGCTTGACATTTTGTCCTGTCCCCACCCCTAAAAAACGTGTAGGCGACAACTCCTTCATTTTAAGCTCTCATTTCACTGCTTTCTTCCAAAAATGTAGCTGGGAATAACTTGGATCTCCACAAATCCTTTTAAAAATTAGTTATTTGATTATAATCCTATAATTCAATAATGTGTAAGAAATAAGGAGCGAGAAGGAATGAATGACATCAAATGAATTATACAAAGGAAAAAAAATTGAGGCCATTGCATTGATATTCCATAGGATGGGGGGAATACTAATTTTGAAAACTGTATTTTCAAAAGTAAACCTTCATTTTAGGGCAAAGTCAGCTTGTCAAGCCAACACAGCGAGTTGATAACCGTAAAGCATCGCTACCGCAAAGTCAGAGGTGGCTATTTGCCAATGAATGGTGTGTTGCTTGTACAAGCATGCGTAAGATCATAAATCACAAACATATGCCCAAGTTGTTTTTCTCTTTAGGCCTCGGTGGTGTTGCCTGGAGCTATAGCCGCTTGCAACTCTATTTAATCACTGTAATTATTTTAAATGTGTCTATCTGGGCAATCTTTGAGCTTTATGAGAATGTTATTCATACCTTATCAGTAAGAATCTTGAGGGTCCCGTTCTTTTCCCCCTCGAGGGAATCCACTAAGCAGGTTTCTTTAGACTTGGGGGCAGGGGGTGGTGGTTGTAATGTTTATATCTTTATTTTGAATTACAGGTTTTTAAAAACCCCAGGCCTCTAAAACTAATCAGATTTTGAAATCTCAGCAGAGGCTATAATTTCCTGCGAGGAAATTAAGCATTGTATATTGTTTGTGAAAAGGGAATACCTGTAGAGGCCCTGATTGGCTTCTTCGTTTACATCTTAACTTGCTGACTGCGTAAAGGCTGTTTGGCCAAAGGATTGACAAGTATATAGGAATGGTATTCACTCTGGTAAAATGGATACTTCCTATGGGTATTTATTTTTTGGTAAATGGTTTGACATAATAGCAGTGTTTTGCCAGTTAATTTTGAAAGCGGTGAATGGTAGACTGTATATTCCAAAGGAAACGCAGCTGCGATTGATACCAGAGTGTGAAGATCGGTGACAGGATCTCTTGTAGCAATCCCCCCCCCCCCCAATTTGAAGCAATTCTCAAATTAAATTGAACCTGAAACTTGGTAACTTTCACACCATCTGTAATTCAAAAGAGCACAGGCAAGTTGACCTCACAGTTCTAAGCCTCTTGGGCAGAAACCTGGAGATACCAACATTTCCTTTAAAAATATGCTCATGATCAAAGAAGACAAGATACTCTTCCTTTTTTTTTGTATAGTCAGCTATCCTTTTCTTTATGCATACACTGACTTAGTTTAGGCTTGTTCAAGACATGAACTGAATGGAATATGGAGACCTGGCAAAGTGCTAATGATATACCAACACCGTTTCCCCATATTATGGCAGCATGCACACCATACCTGTTAGTCACATGGCTCCCCCATCCAAGAATCCTGGGAATTGTAGTTTACTCCTCCCAGAACTATGTGATTCCCAGCACGCTTAACAAACTACACTTCCCAGGACTCTTTGAAGAAAGTTATGTGCTTTAAATGTAAGGTATATAGGCAGCCAAGGGACACGGGTGGCGCTGTGGGTTAAACCACAGAGCCTAGGGCTTGCCGATCAGAAGGTCAGCAGTTAGAATCCCCGCAACGGGGCGAGCTCCTGTTGCTCGGTCCCTGCTCCTGCCAACCTAGCAGTTCGAAAACATGTCAAAGTGCAAGTAGATAAATAGGTACCGCTCCGGAGGGAAGGTAAACGGCATTTCCATTCGCTGTTCTGGTTCGCCAGAAGAGGCTTAGTCATGCTGGCCACATGACCCGGAAGCTGTACGCCGGCTCCCTCGGCCAATAAAGCGAGATGAGCGCTGCAACCCCAGATTCGGCCATGATTGGACCTAATGGTCAGGGGTCCCTTTACCTTATAAAGGCAGCCTATGCCTATTTTCATAGTATGAATAGTATCACACAGTCTTGAGTTTGTCCTAGATATGTTGACCAGCCGTTTGAACTGAATAGTCAACCTTGCTCCCTTGAAACACAACATCAAGAGAAATATTTTAAAAGTGGAATATAAGAAGCTGTCTTATACTGCAACAGACCATTGGTCCATCAAGCTCAGTATTGTCCATACTGATTGGCAGTCGTTTTCCGGGGCTTAATATTGTGGTCTCCCATATTCCTACCTGGAGATGCCAGGGATTAGTCTTGAGACCTTCTGCATGCAGGGCAAATGCTGTCCCACTGAGACCTTCCCCAAAGAAAGGATGCAGAATTTTGTAGATTGGGATGAATGTGCATGGCTTAGGACTATCAATGTGGTAGCAGGCTCTGGAACTCATCCGTGTGGGTTTGTCTGAAAGTGAGAAACACCTCTACTCATGCACTGAGTAGGATTTTCCCACACAGTTGGGAGCCCTGCAAAAGCTACAAAATTCAACAGGTTTTGTCCGGTTTCCATCTGAAAAAAAAGTCTGCTATGTACTGACATAGAGGACTTGCACAGATCCATTCATGCCACATGGTAAAAAAAAGGTAAAGGTAAATGACCCCTGGATGGTTAAGTCCAGTCAAAGATTACTATGGAGTGCGGCGCTCATTTTGCTTCAGGCCGAGGTACTCTCAAATGGCAGGTTCCTTTGAATGTATAGCAATATACCTTTCTACCCAAGTCCAATAAAAAGTGCTGTTCAGGTTTTACTGACAAGCTGCATCATAATCAACCCTGTACCTGTTGTACCAAAGGCCCACAGTTGTTAAACTACTCACTGCATCTCACTCGCTGGATCATCACCTTGTCATGGTGAGTGGGTTTGCACATTCCTATGACCCTTGTGAGCGAAGCTGTCAGGAGTCTCATACTCCCAGCAAGGTCACCCAAGGCAGTAAGGTCAAAAGGGAGGAGCTAGACAAAGAATGATCCAAGAAGTCCTCAACAGCAGAACACGCGGAATGATATAGTACAACGGCTGTGAAGGCGGATAAAGGCTGCAGCAGATAAGAATCTACCAGTCGTCGTGATACACATGCCATCGGAATAGAGCCTTACTTGTGAAGACTGTGCGTTGGTCAGCGTGCACTGATCTACATACAATTGGAGTGAGCGCTCCAACTGGAGAACAGCCTGTCATGGACTTCGAAGACGCTCAAACTCAGGGCGAAAGAGAGAAACGTGCTAAGAGGAAGGTACGTTTGGCAAACCCATGTCCAACTCCCACCCAGAAATCTATGTCTCCACTGTGGAAGGATGTGTGGATCCAGAATTGGCCTTCACAGCCACTTACAGACTCACTGTTAAGACCATTCATGGAAGGCAATCTTACTTGGCTATGAGTGATCACCAAAGAATAAGACTCGCTGCATCCAGACCCTCCAAGTATCCCTATTTTCCAGGGACAGGTCCCGGATTTACAGAAGCTGTCCCAGTTTCTGATTTGATCCTGGAATGTCCCACTTTTCCTTAGGATGTCCCTATTTTCAGTGGAGACATGTTAGAGGGTATGTAGTTATCAGACCCCCGAGCCATCTGAAGGCAATCCTGTATAGGGATTTTTTTAAAGTTTTAAACATTTTTATATATGTTGGAAGCTGCGCAGAGTGGTTGGGGCAACCCAGTAAGATGTGTGAGCTATAAATAGTAAAATTATGATGATGGAATGAGACATGCCTATTTTCAGCGGAAAATTTTTGGAGAGTATGTGCATCAGTCTTTTAAAACGAGAGATGCCCACACACAACCCTACCTGGAATTTAGACCCTCTACTCTGGAAGTCATTCTGTCTACCATCAGGAATAGGTTAATAGGAATGCTGGTGGTTTCACAAATATAAGGAAAAAAGCAGTCTTCCTAGTTTGAGATGTTCTTACGTAGTATGAATGTGTTTGTAAAAAACAAAACAAAAAAACACAGTGCGTGTTCCAGGAAAACGAAAACAAAACAAAAAAGATCTTTTTTATTGCCCACCTGGGAGAAATCCAGTGCCCAGCTGACTCACCCCAGAGACCACGTTCACAACGCACTATTGTTAAAGATCAGTTATGTCTCATCCTGTGGAAAAAGAAAAAACACCAGAAGAATCCAAAAGAACAATGCACTTTCCACATCACAGACCAGAGAGCTTCAAAACCACAAATTATTGCAGGTTTATTTTGGCACAGATTTGGGCAAAGCCACAAGAATGCATTTAAAAACAGAGAAGAAAGCAGCATCCCATGACATGTGGAAGCCACTGTTCCCATTAATTAAACGGCGATTGAACTCAATTATAGCCAGATAGTCACAAACTCCAGGAGGTGCGAAATTACAGATGCACCAAAGCGGAATTGTACATAGTGATTTGGAGCAGGAAGTTAATATATATAAACAGATACTGGGCAAGTATGTTGCAAGAACGATAATAACTTCTAAGTGCTGGTGCACAGGAAAAACAGTAATTAAATGATCATTGTGTTTGGATTTGTCACTGAAATCCGTTGAAAGGTGTCAGAGGTATAAAGCCTCTCAGTTAAATTGCAAGGTCCGAGAAATGATCTTTGAAGCATTTGAGTCTTAGGGTGGGGAATGTGTTGGCCCTCTAGGCCTTTCTATCTAGCCCCTTGTTCCCAGACCTCACTCCTCGTCAGTCCTGCTCCATATCCTCCTTGACTGTTTTTGCCTGGTTGGAAGGATCCTTGAATGATGACAGTGCTGCTTGCTTGCATGAAGAGAGGTGTGTGTAGGAACCTCTGACTTTAGCATGACTGGAACATCATCTACTGGCAAAATGTAAGACCCGCATATATTGCTCTGGCCATGGACATACAACTCCCAGAAGATTGCTCATGAGGTAATGCAGCCTTCAGGCTGATAATGGTTCCCCACTCCTAGAACCAATGGAATTTAACACCTAGGAAGCTGTGAGTTTTCCTCTCCATCGCTGATGTGGAATACAGTCAGGGAAACAGGCCATATCACGGCCCCAACTAGAGAAGGGGGGGAGAAATTTGATTCAGTTTGAATGCAAAGCCAAATCTATCAAATTTGCACTTTCTGAAACAATATTCAAACTCGAACACAGCCAGTCTTCGAAATTCACGCTCAACCAGATTTTGTGAAGTGGTTTGTCCAGGGAATGTGGATGAATATATTAGTGAAAATAACATACAGCAGTGCATTATATTAAGAGAAATTACTTGCAGAAATATGTGCATTGGTCATAGTAGGAGAAATTCCCAATAAATGCTGGAAGTTTTTTTTCATAAGGATGTTGTTTTTTAAATCACAATTTGCTGCAGCAATGCGAAGAATTGAATTTAAGATGGGGGGGGGGGGGGAATGAGAATCTGAAAAACGGAAATTGACTGATGCTTCCATGCCTAGCCTCAGCTCAGGAGTTGGATTTCATCATACAGTCTGCAAGTGGGACATTTGCTGTGAGGATCCCTGGAACTAAAGTGACCAGCTTATGTGGTCAGAGGCACAGCTGTCAAGGTTTCCCTTTTTTTAAAAGGGGAAATTCCCTTATTCCGAATAGGATTCCTCGCAAGAAAAGGGAAAAGTTGACAGCTATGGTCAGAGGGCCTTAAGATGATCAAACAAGACGGACTTGCTGCAATTTTACTTCGCCCTTCCGAGAAGCACCAATCCAGGAAGCAAAGGGGAGTGTCTGCCTTGAAAGAACACAGGAAACAATGACCCATGCATTTGGAGCCAAAGATTCCTCCTCAGGGCCAACAGAAAACATTTCTTAGAAAGAGCTGCCTATTTTCAGCATGCTAAAATAACTTGTAAAACTGCAAAGGGAGATCTAAATATCTGATTATTCTTACACCTTGGGCCATAATAAACAGCATTGTTTCCTGTGCACCTCCCTCTCTCATTTCCTTTTGCCAAAGGTCAGCCACCCTGTAGCCTAGGGGTGGGCAGACACCAAGCTTGTGGGATCTGCTTTGCTTTTTAAAAAAAATATTATTAGTCCCCTGAGATTCACCAACTGGAGCCTAGTGCAAAAGACATACATTTAGAATGAAAGAACTCTGTGCCTAAGAATACAGTGGTACCTCGGGTTAAGTACTTAATTTGTTCCGGAGGTCTGTTCTTAACCTGAAACTGTTCTTAACCTGAAGCACCACTTTAGCTTATGGGGCCTCCTGCTGCTGCCGTGCCGCCGGAGCACAATTTCTGTTCTCATCCTGAAGCAAAGTTCTTAATCCGAGGTACTATTTCTGGGTTAGCGGAGTCTGTAACCTGAAGCGTATGTAACCTGAAGCATATGTAACCTGAGGTACCCCTGTCTCTTTTGAGTACCAGAACTGCATGGAACCCACATTTCTTTCACACCAAAACCCCTTTCTTTTTAAACTCCATTTTGGTGTAATGTACAGTGGTACCTCGAGTTAAGAACTTAATTCGTTCCGGAGGTCCGTTCTTAACCTCAAACTGTTCTTAACCTGAAGCACCACTTTAGCTAATGGGGCCTCCTGCTGCCGCCGCGCCGCTGCTGCGTGATTTCTGTTCTCATCCTGAAGCAAAGTTCTTAACCTGAAGCACTATTTCTGGGTTAGCGGAGTCTGTAACCTGAAGCGTATGTAACCTGAGGTACCACTGTAATGGGGACCAGGTTCTTGCTGCTGTTAAGTGATTGGGAATCAGGAACCCCAGCTAATTTACTTCAAAGCACCCAGAGCTCTTGATCTATCTTCTTCCCACCTCTGCTATATAGTCTTCAAAGCTGAGGGAAGACTCAAATTAGGGCTGAGCTGAAAGTGGCTGGCAGTGTTTTTCTGTCCCTTCCAGCAACTTCTCTCTCTTTTTTTGGTAGGGACAGTGAACAAGGGCAAAAGTATTGACAGTGCAGAAAGCACCTCTCAAGTCTGCTGTCACATACGTATTTTAGCTTCATTTATACAGTGGCTTCTTGGTTTATACAGTCCTGTTTACGAACAATTCGGTTTATGAACTTTGCAAAACTGGAAATAGTGTCCTGGTTTGTGAACTTTACCTCGGTCTAAGAATGGAATCTGAACAGTGGAAGGGCACCGGCAGTGGGAGGCCTCATTAAGGAAAGTGCACCTTAGTTTAAGAATGGTTTCGGTTTAATAATGGACTTCTGGAATGGATTAAGTTCATAAACTGAGGTACCACTGTATTTGGTCTCAAGGTATGGTCTGAAAGCACATGGGGCGCATGGCTGAAGCTAAGTGGGCTTGAGTCAGATTGAGTGCCCGCCTGGGAAGCACATGTGCCATTAAGAAAGGTGGGATATAATTTAAGAAAGTAAATAAATATTTGTTGTATAGCCAACGCTGACTGGCTATGTGGAAGTGTGAGGTCATTAAGCTGACCATGTGATCCTTGATTGGTTGGAATCACATATAGCCAAGAGGATGACTGAAAATGGGGCTGGGAGGCATGCCAAGAAAGGTAGCAAATGGTTTGGGAAACAGGTAAATACAAATACCAGTATTTTGTGAGAGGAACACAGTGGCTTCTTTGAAGGCACAATTTTAGTGTGAAAAGTGCTCAGTTGTGAACATTCATGGCAGCTCTAATTGGAACCCGAGTCTCCCCAGTGCACATTAAATCCCCTGTCTACTGCATCAGACTGGCTCTTGTTTAATACTGTGTATAGTAATTGCAACGAAATGTGTGATCATCAAGAACTGAAAAATACCAAATGTCCCAATGGTCCATGAAACTTTGGTTTACGCCCATTACAGAAAAGCTTGCTGGTCAGATAAGTGGCCCAAGGATCTTCAGAAGCCAGTGGTTTTCTGCAGATGCGGTCCCTCGCCATTTTTATTCAGTTCTGCATATGCCAAATAAGATAATTTCTATATCATAGCACAACAGTACATATTACATCACTCTGGTTCAGAACAGTGGGTTCACATGGGAGCAGCTGTTGGTGTATTTTTGCTATTCAGTTCTTCATTTTTTTAAAATTTAGCCTTCTTCTATTAGTGTCCAAGGCAGCTTGCACCAACGTAAGGAAAAGTAGTAACGTTAAAATATGCATAAATTATTAAGGCAGAAACATTAGAATAAAAACAGTGTGTAAAAAGAGCAGATAAAAATAAAATTAAAAGTAAGTCCAATGAAACAGACAAATAAAATGGAGCAAAAGGATAGAGCTCACAACTAAAATGCCTTTTAAATGGAGAGGGCTTGGCCTGTTCTTGTTAGGTCATCAATGACAGAGCTAGCCAAACTTGAGTCCCCAGGAGGCTAGACTCACATACTGGCAGGAAAAGTGATGATGATAATCATGAATCACTTCCTAAGAGGTACCCCGGAGCGATTTATAATACCATAACTCTATAGAGAGAATGATTGCCTATATCCAAACTATTAAAAACTATTCAAACTTTGTAAAACAAGAACAACAGCATTCAATTCATTTTTAAAAATTATTTATGCTTTTCAAGTTTATACATTTCACTAATCTGACAATCATTTTAACATTCCAAAACTTCACTCCCCCCTTTTCTGCGGTTCCTTAAATTTACTTCTTAATATCTTCTGCATATCCAAATTAACTTAATTTGCTTATTTATTCATCTACTTTAAATATATACTCTTATCAAACTGCAGGTTATTACAATAATCCTGCCAATGTTCTTATCTGTTTACAGTTTATTCAAGAAACCATTTCCAGTCTTTTATAAAAAGTTTGTTATCTTGATTTCTTATTCTTCCTGTAAGTTTTGCCATTTCTGCATATTCCACAAGCTTTTGTATCCATTCTTCCTTTGCTGGGACTTCTGCATCTTTCCATTTTGGGGCGCGTAATATTCTTGCTGCTGTAGTAGCATACATGAATAAGTTTCTAGACAGTTTCAGTAGTTCTGTCCCTACAATTGAATGAATGAACAGCATTCAATTCAAATCCACCACAAATACTAAGGGGGATAAAAAAAAGAAAACTCCACGGGAAAGTATGTTGAAAATGGAAGGTCTTTGACAGGTACAGTTTACAATAGAGGAGGTACCTGTCTGATATATATATATTGGGAAGGAATTCCAAAATGTAGGTGCCCAAATGGGCAAGTGATTAATGAATAAGTATGTAAGTAAATGGGACGTGGGTGGCGCTGTGGGTTAAACCATTGAGCCTAGGACTTGCCGATCAGAAGGTTGGTGGTTCGAATCCCCGCAACAGGGTGAGCTCCCGTTGCTCGGTCCCTGCTCCTGCCAACTAGCAGTTCGAAAGCACGTCAAGTGCAAGTAGATAAATAGGTACTGCTCCAGCGGGAAGGTAAATGGCATTTCCGTGTGCTGCTCCGGTTTGCCAGAAGCGGCTTAGTCGTGCTGGCCACATGACCCGGAAGCTGTACCCTGGCTCCCTCGGCCAGTAAAGTGAGATGAGCGCCGCAACCCCAGAGTCGGCCACGACTGGACCTAATGGTCAGGGGTCCTTTACCTTTATGTAAGTAAATAAATAGCTTGAGAGAGGAAGGGGGCCAGGTGTAACACACCAGAGAGCAAAACATGAAGCTGGTACCTGGGAGGATCTTCATTAGACTTTGAAGTTTAACACATTATTATAAAGGTTACAAAACAATTGCTCTGCAATTTCTCATCTGCTCAGAAAGCAAGGTGAGATACTGGCCTCAAAAAACCCATCCGTACAGTGAGGGATGGCAGGACTTGAGATGTGCGGCATAGGAGACTGACTGGATGTAGTTACAAATTAAACCGTAACATAATATGGGCTTTTCCTGACAGGTTCACCCCCCTCCCCCCGTTCCACAGTGAAAGTTGTGGTTGGCTAACTGTTATGTACTGAGTTGAAGAGGATCCAAACTGTAGCAGTCTGATTGGTCCTAGAACAATAGGATCCAAAAGGCAGCAGTCTGATTGGTCCTAGAACAATAGGATTCAGAATGCAGCAGTCTGATTGGTCCTAGAACAATGCAGCAGTATGATTGGTTGGCAGGAACCACCCAATCCTGCTCCAGATAGAAGTGAATCCACAACCTGATTGGCTTACAGTAGAATTCCAGAATTAGCCAATCATGTGCAGCCCATTGTGTAAATAATGTATATAAAGCAGATACTGTGAGGGGACATTTATTCATTCCTCCTCACCACTATGAGCTGAATAAAGAGCATGAAATCACTTTGCGACTCTGAGTATATTTCACTGGCGACGAGGATGGGATCCCGCTGAGCTGACTGCCACACACAGCACCGCAGCACCGCCAACTGCCGCACCGCTGCCTCGCACCGTGTATCCAGGCTTCAGCTCCGGGGCACAAGAAACTCAGAATGGCAGCCAACAGCAGCTTCTCGCCATTCAACCCAGCATCTGGAGACTGGGAAGCGTACGCCTCCCGTTTCACCTTCCTCCTAGAAGCCAAAGGGGTCACCGACGAAGAAGACGCCAAGAAGAGGGCGATATTCTTCAGCGTCTGCGGAGAGGAGACGTTTGAAATCGCCCGGGCTCTCCTTGCGCCTGAAGACGTCGCTACTGTTCCATACAAAACAATAATGGAACAGCTGAAGGGGCACTTTTCGCCGCAGCCCTCAGTGGTGGCTCGTCGAAATGCCTTCTACGCAAAGCGGCAAGCCCCTGGGGAAACCATAACTGGGTTTGTGACCTCTCTCCGCCAAGCCGCCCGGTTCTGCAACTTCTCAGAGCTGGAGAACATGCTTCGTGACCGCCTCGTCGGTGGCCTGAAGGATGAGAAGCTGCAACGGCGCCTCTACGCTAAGAAGGACCTAACGTTCCAGGTCGCTCTGGAGGAGGCCCTGGCAACAGAAGCTGCCGAGAGGTCGACCCAAGAGGCACGGCCGAGCCTGCCATCCCAACCGAGGGTCCACCATGAAGACCTCACCGACGACTCAGGATCCGACAGGGAGGAGGTGCAGCGAGTACAGCAGCGCACTCAAGCAGCGCACAGACCACAGCTGCCTCGACGAGAAGGAGGGAACTGCGCAAGCTGCGGGGAGAGTCACGAGAGGAGGACCTGCCGTTTCCGCAACGCAGAGTGCAGGCAGTGCAGAAAATCGGGACACATCGCCCGGGTGTGTCGGGCTCGGCCCACCCGACACCAGGCATCAGATGACCAATCCAAGAGCCCCAGGTCCCGGGGCCCAACGCACCAAGGCAACTCGACGGAGCTCACGGACTTCCAGGTATACCAGTTGCCCCACCCCAACGTAGAGAAAATTTATGTAGAGGTACAGATAGAGGGGGCCCCATGCCGCATGGAGCTTGACACGGGTTCAACTCTATCCATAATCTCGGCAAGGACCTTAAGGAAACTGTGTCCCACTGGGGGTCCCAAACTCAGGCCGGCCCCATTCACCCTCCGGGACTTCCAGAAACGTAAGGTCCCCACAATGGGGGTGGGGACCTTCAGGGTGCAATACAGAGGGCGGACGCGGCAACTGGACTTGCTTGTGGTCAAGGGCCCCTACATTAGCTTACTGGGATTGGCATGGTTTGGACCACTGGGGCTAGCTGTCACCGGGGTGAACCACACTAGCTTACAAGTGGACGTGGACGCCATATGCAAGGAATTTCCAGGGGTTTTCGATGGGAAATTGGGACAGTATACGGGCCCCCCCATTGCGCTACAGCTTGACCCCGCAGTACGACCGGTCAGGCTCAAGGCCCGCCGGGTCCCGTTCGCCTTGAAACCCCGTATAGACGAGGAATTGGACCGACTCGTAGAGCAAGGAGTGCTGGAGCCGGTGCCTAATGCTCCCTGGGAAACCCCAATCGTCACACCCGTCAAGCCTAATGGTTCGGTCCGCATCTGCGCAGACTACAAATGTACCATAAACAAGGCCCTCACGGCCCACGCATACCCAGTGCCAGTGGTCAGCCATGTCCTTGCCACCCTGGCTGGGTCGAAAATTTTTGGCAAGCTGGACTTGGCCCAAGCATATCAACAGCTGCCAGTAGATGAGGCCACAGCAGAGGCACAGACGATTGTGACGCACAGAGGAGCGTTCAGGGTAAAGCGGCTGCAATTCGGTGTCAGCGTGGCACCAGGCATATTCCAGAATATAATGGACTCTCTCCTTAAAGGGATTCCTGGCGTCACCCCCTTCTTCGATGATGTGTTGATTGCCGGCCCCACACCAGAGGAGTTTGAGGACCGCCTCCGCACCGTTCTGCACCGTTTCCAGACGGCGGGTCTCAAGGTGAAGCGGGAAAAATGTCTACTAGGAGTGCCTCAGGTGGACTTTCTGGGATTTATGGTGGACGCAGAAGGGGTCCACCCGACTGGGGACAAGGTACGGGCCATTTGTGATGCCCCAGCGCCCAAGAGCAAGACTGAACTTCAGGCCTTCTTGGGACTATTGAACTTTTACCATTCCTTCCTTCCCCACAAGGCGGCGGTAGCGGAGCCCCTACACAGACTCCTGGACAAGCGGGCCCCTTGGGTGTGGGGCCAGCGCCAGGAGGCCGCATTCCAGGCAGTCAAGGACTTGCTTGTCTCAAACTCGGTCTTGGCACACTTCGACGAGAGGCTGCCGGTGGTGCTAGCATGCGACGCCTCACCCTATGGCATTGGAGCTGTCCTGGGGCACCAACTCCCGGATGGAAGAGAGGTACCGGTGGCGTACTTTTCCCAGACACTCAACACAACCGAGCGGAACTACTCGCAAATCGACAAGGAGGGTCTGGCAATCGTAAAGGGAGTAAAAAAATTCCATGATTTCTTGTACGGGCGGCCCTTCACCGTGGTGACTGACCACAAGCCGTTGCTTGGCTTGTTTGCCCCCGAAAAGCAGACCCCCCAAGTGCTGTCTCCTCGCGTCCTCAGGTGGTCAATTTTCCTTGCCAGCTACCAGTATGCACTGATTCACCGACCTGGGAAGGCGATGGGCCATGCGGACGCCCTCAGCAGGCTACCACTACCGGAAACAGGCCCTGACCCAGCACCTGCACAAGAGGTTATGAGCCTGGAGCTGCTTCCCGACCGCCCCATTCAGGCACAAGAAGTTGCACACCATTCCAAGAAAGATAGGGTCATCTCCCGGGTCCTGGACTGGGTGTGGAGGGGATGGCCCAGCAGCAGCCCCGGGCCAGAATTCGCCGGCTACACAACCCGCAAACATGAACTGTCGGCCCACAAGGGGTGCCTGTTATGGGGAAGCAGAGTCGTTGTTCCCCAGCCCCTCTGCAAAAGGGTCCTCACAGCCCTACACGAGACACATCCAGGGGTAGTAAGAATGAAGGCCCTTGCCAGGAGTTATGTGTGGTGGCCGGGGATCGATGGAGAGATAGAGGCCTGGGTCAAACACTGCCAGGCCTGCCAAGAATCCCGCCCAGATCCCCCAAGGGCCCCAGTCCAGTCCTGGGAGTCCGCCCGAGCACCATGGTCACGCCTGCATGTGGATTTCGCTGGCCCCTTTCAGGGGAAAACATTCTTCATAGTGGTGGACTCCTACACCAAATGGCTGGAAGTCGCACTGGTACCGTCCACTTCCACGTCCGCAGCCATCCGGGTACTACGCAGGCTGTTTGCAACCCACGGGCTCCCTGACACTCTCGTCTCAGACAACGGGACTGCATTTACGTCAGGAGAATTCCAAACCTTCACAGCGCAGAACGCCATCCGCCACATCCGTTCGGCGCCGTTCCACCCTGCCACCAATGGCCAAGCAGAACGCATGGTGCGGACCACCAAGGACACCCTTCGCCGCATGACGCAAGGGGACTGGGAGTACCGCCTTGCCACATTCCTTCTAGCACAGCACAGCACCCCCAGCTCAACGACTGGCCGGAGCCCCGCTGAACTACTAATGGGTCGGCGCCTTGCAATCAGATTGGACCGCCTTCACCCCGATAGAGCTCAGGATGAGGTAGTGGTGGGGGAAGGCAGGAACCCCCGGACCTTCGAGGCCCAGGACCCAGTGTACGCAAAGAATTTTGGGGCAGGCCCAGCATGGGTACCCGCCACAATCACCAGGGTCACTGGCCCCGTGTCGTACGAGGTGCTAACGGATGGGGGGCAATGCTGGCGCCGCCACTGCGACCAGATACGGCGACGATTCCCGGGAGAAAACCAGGAGGAGGACAGGTCAGAGGAGTCCCAAGGGAACAGCGGGGCAGTGAGGCCCATAGAGCAGGAGGGGCCAGCAGGAGAGGCAGAATCAGTAAATACAGAGAGGACCCGTGAGGCCGAAAGGACACCGGAACCAGAACCACGACTGAGCGAGCCGGTTGCACCAGACCAAACAGCCGCATCACAGCCAGCATCCTTGGAACACGAGCCAGAACCCGGAGCCCGGACCAGGGAACACCCCAGGCCACAACGCACACGTAGGCCGCCGGCATACCTTGAGGACTATGAATGCGACCTCCCGGGCAGGACTGGAACTTAGAGGGGAGGGGTGTTATGTACTGAGTTGAAGAGGATCCAAACTGTAGCAGTCTGATTGGTCCTAGAACAATAGGATCCAAAAGGCAGCAGTCTGATTGGTCCTAGAACAATAGGATTCAGAATGCAGCAGTCTGATTGGTCCTAGAACAATGCAGCAGTATGATTGGTTGGCAGGAACCACCCAATCCTGCTCCAGATAGAAGTGAATCCACAACCTGATTGGCTTACAGTAGAATTCCAGAATTAGCCAATCATGTGCAGCCCATTGTGTAAATAATGTATATAAAGCAGATACTGTGAGGGGACATTTATTCATTCCTCCTCACCACTATGAGCTGAATAAAGAGCATGAAATCACTTTGCGACTCTGAGTATATTTCACTAACAATTACTTTCCTGCCTACTGCCTTGAGAATATGTTCTGCTCCCTGCCCCCCCAGCACCTTGGTGAGGAGATCACGGCCATTTAAAACCTGTAATTAATGCCAGGTGCATAGGCTTCACTTTTATTTTTAATTTATGGAAATAATAATAATTGCCAAGCCCAAGAAAAAAACCCCACACACGCTCCATTTGCCATTCATTACAGCTGTCAGGCAGCCATAAATACAGAAGCAACTATTTGCAGGTGTACTATTGTCATATGGGTGTACAGTGCGCTCCGTTCCTGTAACTCTGCTAAATACAGGTTGTTTGTGGAACAACCTGAATGTGAATGGTGGTTGTGATTTAAGCTACACTACCCAACCAAATTGCATGTTATTAGGAGGCTACAATTTTGCCCACAATGAAACTTCTCAGTCTAATTAATATCAGTCTAAACACCTATCCCTTTCCTATCCTTTAAGGGCATTCAATGCGCCACAGACTGAAAAATGGTTGAACAGTCATTCCAGATGGGCAGGGTATAAATAAATTAATAATAATAATAATAATAATTCTCTTTAAAAAGAAAAGGAGAGTAAACATTCCAAGGAACTCTGGAAACTAGTCTTGGGAAGGGTGCAAGGGATCTCTTACAGCAGGGATGGGGAACCTGTGGTTCCAGAGGTTGCATGATGGGGGAGTGCCATTGTCGAAGTCCTTGCCCAGGGCTTTCTCTGAGGGGACTCATTCTTATTAGGTGAATCCTGCCCAATGTTTACTCTCCTTTTCTTTTTAGAAGTAATAATAATAATAATAATAATAATAATAATAATAATAATAATTTATTACTTATACCCTGCCCATCTGGCCGGGCCTCCCCAGCCACTTTGGGCGGCTCTCAACAGAATATTAAAAACACAATAAAACATCAAACTATTAGAAGTTTCCCAAAACGGGGCTGCCTTCACATGTCTTCTAAAAGTCAGATAGTTGTTTATTTCCTTGACATCTGATGGGAGGGCGGGTGCCACTACCGAGAAGGCCCTCTGCCTGGTTCCCTGTAACTTTACTTCTCACGGTGAAGCAACCGCCAGAAGGCCCTCAGTGCTGCTGGACCTTAGTGTCTGGGCAGAATGATGGGGGTGGAGACGCTCCTTCAGGTATACTGGACTGAGGCGATTTTGGGCTTTAAAGGTCTGCACCAGCACTTTGAACTGTGCTTGGAAATGTACTGGGAGCCAATGTAGGTCTTTCACAATGTAGATGCATGTATGTGCCGTAACAGGAAGCATCTCTGAAGAGATACACTGGTACCTCAGGTTACGAACAGTCCTGCTTACGAACGCTTCGGGTTACGAACTTCACAAACCCGGAAGCAGGTTTCCCGGCTTGTGAACTTTGCCCCGGGATACGAACACAAGCCGCTTCCGGGACCGCAGGAGGCTTATGTAGTGAATGTGTGCCTCGGGTTAAGAATGCTTTGGGTTAAGAACAGACTTCCAGAATAAATTAAGTTTGTAACCTGTGGTACCACTGTAATCTTTTTAAAGAAAAAAAAAGATGGTGCTTGTAATCAGCACTAATGATCACAATCTCGCAGGGCTTCTTTTTGGTTGATCACATGTATCCACCTAACAGCTGAGCAGGTGAAACGTTGCAGCCTGCATCTCTATAAATAAAACATGCAACCTCCCTCACGGTCAGGGGCTTAGCTAGGTTGGCCAGGTTGAACACTACCAAGGGCGCAGGCCCAAGGGATGTGCAAAAATCATGGCTCTGAATAGTTAGGAGCCTGCCTGCCCAACCATGCTCTCCCCGGGCTGCTCCTCCACTTTTCTGGGTGGTCAACATTGCCTAGGTGTACCTCTGCTTGCCAGGTGTGCCAACTCCAGAGGGCTGAGGTATCCTTGGCCGCCTCAAAATCTCGGTGCAAGGGGCCAAGCCCCCTCAATGTTGACAGGGTGGAGGAGGCTACTGACGGTCAGCCTTGCTGTTGACCTTCTCCATGAGCTTGGAGCGCCAGCGCTGGACAGGAAGGTGATCTGGGCTCACCAGCAGGGTTGCGCCAGAGTGCCAAAGGTCCTGCCCTCCGATGTGACCCTTTGAGGAGCTCAGAGCACTGGTGACTTGTTTGTGTGAAGTCACACGTATGTGATGTCATGCACGCGCAATGCCTCCCCCCCCGCCCCCAATGTTGGCCGTAACTCAGCACCTCTGCTGCTCACAGTACATGAACCATCATGGACTAGACCCCTTTCAGTAACAGCAGCTTGAGTTTATTTGTTGCACGAGGCCTAAACTAGGGAGTGGAACTCATCTGCATCCCTTATGCTGGAGTTTCTCATCCCGCAGATCTGCTTAAGTGTAATAGACTGAGCAGCCCCTCCTTCAATCTACATTCAGCACACACTTCAGCAGCCTCCAAATTGGAGCCAGCAGAGACTTGAGCAATCATAACTTCATGGCAGGAATCTTGATTCGCTCTCATTCCCACAGGTAAAGGAACCACCTGAGAGCTTCAGGGCCATGGAGAGCATTGTGTGGGCTCTCAGCGTGGGGTGAGGTTTTTTTCCTTCAAGGAAATTAGGATTCATGTTGCAGAGCAAAGCAGGGAAGAGAAGATCAAAAGCAAAGAAGGTTGCAGTTTGCAACACATGTCCCTCCCCTCCCCCCTTCTTTGGCATTTCCACCCCCCTCACACAGACACACATGGAGAGGATTGCTTATGCATACCACACAGCAAAGTTCCAGAGAAGGCAGGAAGTTGTGCATGAATACATGTAGCTCTTTATATCGCAATTTTCTGTGATTGTGAACCGCCCTTCAACTAGGGCGGTGTACAAAATTAATTATAAAAATAAACATTGAAGCATTCAGTCGATAGAAAACAAATCTGCTTCATACTGTGCTTGATGCTATAGTGAATGCAATGTTTGTTGTTGTTTTAATGCTTTTGTGATTATTGTGAGTGGCTTTGAGCTCCCAATTTGTTGTTGGAAAAGGGGAATAGAAATATTAAATCGAAGTCAAATCAAATCTTCAGGATTTATCTGTTTTGCGTTGCAGTCCTGGACTACAAGCATGCTCAGAGGTCCCAGCAAAGTCAACACTCTATCACCCTTCTCTTACATTTCAGCTCTAGTGTATGAGGGTTTTAAATAAATAAATAAATACCACACACATTATTTATAGCCACATCAGAAAATCGACCCGCCAGAGGGGTTCTCAGAGGGGAAGAGGACCCATTGGACACTTTCAGCTATCTTTTGTGTGTTTTGCAGCTTATTTAATGACGCAGTCACACAGATGGCCAACTGCATCCAAATATGATTTCATTTGGCACTATTTTTGAGTTTTGGATCCACTGTTTATGTCTTACCTTGAAATGCTGCCATGTTGCCTCTTTTGTATAAGTTTCTTTTCATATTTTTCTTTATATCTTTCATCCCCATACCTTATACCTGGCCATGCTCAATAGTTCCCCCCCCCCCCTCACTGTCTTTCATTGAATTCTTGGAATACTTAATGAGTTGTTTGTTAAACATTACATAATACAAACAAACAAACAAACCAACAAACACCTTTTGCAGAGTAAGTGCACTACCACCTTGCATTTGACTCTACCCACCACACTGGCAACCCCCTCCCCCATGCTCTCTGTGCATTGGGGGCATGTCTTCAGCTGGGCAACCTCCTGGTTTAGCTGATCATCTTGAAGTGATGTGACAAGTTTCACTAGCATGATGTCCTAGTCTGTGGCTTTTCACAGGCACACTGTGTAAGCTGTCTATGCATGTATCTCTTGGCAATTTTAAGATCCGGATATTGGGCTCGCGCAACTAGTGGATCCATTGTTCCAGTCTTGCACTTGATGGATGTCCCTCTTGTCCCGTCCGCTTCCCTTTCCCTCCCCCCCTCACAACAACCCACCCTGTGAGAGAATGCCCCTTGAACTGGCATTGTGACAGAACCTCTTTTGCAGCATCCGATGTGAATACCAACTGGGTTGATCCTGCAGCTGTCGGCCAACTCCCCGTACTGAGTATTTACTCCCTTTTCTGTGGGCAGCGCTCTGGATTTTCCACCTTACCTCTGAGGTGTCAGCTTGTTTGCTGGTGCTTTATTAATGCCTCACATTATTTTCTCTTGGCAGACCCTTGCGACAAAGCACTGTTTGGAACATGCCTTTGGAGTCATAAACGCATTCAAACAGCCATGAAAATCAGTTAAGCTTGAACCTATTGAATTTTAAAACAGGCTGTTGATCAATAGCCTTTAGATATGTAATGAATAGTCTGTACTCTGGGTGCTGTCAGGTGCTGTTTTCCTTTGGAACTGATAAATGGCACCCTTTTGTATTAGCGGGCCGAGGTTGGAGGCAAGACTGGCTTGCGTGGTTATTTGCTTTGGCTCGTAACAAATCTCTGTGCTTGTGGGGCTCAGGGAAGGGTTTCAACAACATCTTAAAGGTTATTTTCACAACTCCCCCCCCCTTACAATAGATTCAAGTCTATTTTACCACAGGTTTAAGACTGCCACAGTTGCACAGATTAGGGAAGAAAGGAGAATGACCTGAAAAGATTCCTCATATATCCCAGTTTATTTGAAGGGTCACCTCACTCCTTATGTGCCAACTCAACCTCTTTGGATTTGTAGAACTGGAAGTTTTTAGAATCGCCGTGCAATGGTCATTCTGCTTTTGCAAAGAGTGGCAGCAGCTACTCTAAAAGTGAAATGAAAAGGATGAAATACTCTCGTGGACTCTTTGCAGCATTAATAATTTTTTTTTTTTTGTTATAAGACTCAGTATGTAAGTGACCTCCCTAACCCTTTCCACCGGCTCATATAAGACCAGCACAAACAGTTGGGCCTGGTGAGCACTTAATGTTCCCATCCCCTATAGTTAAAATCCGTGGGTTGCCATCTGATTTTATTCTGCTCCAAATTCGATTTTAAGCTGTATTTTAATCAATTCTTTGATTTATGTTTTTAATGTATCATACTTTGATGTTAGCTGCCCTGAGCCAAGTCCTGGCCGGGGATAAACACTGGGGATAAGTGGGCACTGACACGTTGATCTACCCTAACCACATGGTAATTATTGTTTTGCAAACTTAATTCTTCTTTATTTTTACAGTTTTGTAACTTAAATATTTGTATTTTCAGATCAGAGCATGGCCAAAAGGATGTAAGTAGGCAAGGAGAGGGCATCCTTTGTGACAGCCTGTCAACCATGTACTTCCCTCTCCATTGAGGTGCATCTAACATCTTCACTGTACAGCTTTCCACAGATGCTGAAGGCACATATCTTTGCCCTGACCTCTGACAACTAAGGTGTGTTTTTAATACCTGTCATTATTTTATTATTTAAACACATTGGGTTTCTTATTTAAATTACGTTAGGTTACGTTACCTTTATCTGATTTTAAACAGTATGACTATATTATTGCAGCCTGCCCTGGAACCTCATGGTGAAGGAGTGGATAAGCAATGCTATAATAAATAAATAAGGATATATTTTTAAAAGCAGCATGACAGTCACCAGTCAAAGAGGGCAAGTCCCTAGCGCACACTGCATAATGTCTCAAGCCGTCTCCAGAGAGACTGAAGGATTTTTCCATAGTCAGCAAAGGGAAAGGTGACGGAACAGATGTGAGCCAGGAAGCAAAGACCTGAGGAAACAAAGGACTGACAGAAAGGTGAGGAGATGGAAGGAAGCTGAGGAAATGAGGGAGAAAGAAATCTAGGTGGAAATCCATTCAGGGCCTAGGAAGAGGAAGGTATGTGAAGTTGGGTGGAAAGTAAAGTTTGGAAGATGGCGGGAAAGTCATGGACATCTGCAAATATTTTTCTCCTGGTAGTCAAAACACTGAAAGGGGGCAGAGCAAATTAGTTGGTCACAAACAAAAAGGACGATGGACCCTGTATATTTTGCCTCATATATCAGGTTCTACAATTTTATTTTTTTTAGTGAAAGCCAGAAATCAGGGGTTTGTGGGTCACCCAGGGTTTCAAATGCATCCTGCGCACCCCTGCAGACTCCTGAGGGAAGACACACCAAGGACAGCTGAAATTCACGTACTGAAAATGGTATGACATTGCACATTTCAGTGGTGGTAAAACACCTCAATGGCCGAAGGAATCTTTCTCCACAGCCTCTTTCACCTGAATGTATCTGCACTGCTTTCTAGGAATTCAACAGTGAAATGATGTGGTAACTTTCCCCTCTCTAATAAGGAAGCATAAGGAGATAGGTTCCTCAACCTGAGAAGGCTTGGAGGCAATGGAAATTTATGAGCCTTAAAATCTTTATTTGGCACTACCATTTCCCCTCAGCTTCTGAAAACAGATGTTCCCAGAGCATTTGTATAGACCCCAGTCCTCTTAACTGCTGCCCGCCAGCAAAACTCCCTTTAAGGTTAAGGCAGTTCTAACCATTTCTACTTACAAATAAAAAAATGAATCTGACGTGTCTCACACACCGAATTTAGTTGTTTGTTCTAAAGCCACAGTCGTCTGCCATTGATATCTCCTGACTTTGCTAGCCTTTTCAGTTACAGCTGGATGAAAACAGACTTCATTTCCCCCCAGAAATGGTACCGTGCAGCAACAAATCCCCAATAGAGAGAGCCTAATGCATTGGCTGCCCAAAAGAATAAATGCAGAACTTGATACACACAAGATTCAAAGCTTGGCAAACATCTGCAGCATATTAGGAAAGGTTACATGACTGCAACACAAGACCTGCATAAATGTCCGAAGGCCGCATGGAATGCCTCATGCTACAGCGTAACTTCGCTCTGGTCTTTCTCAGAAATGTATCTCAAATTGCTGACCATTAGGATGGGGTCACTCTTAATAGCCCCTGGCTAAAAGCCCTCAGACCACTTACTTTTGGAGTGATTCCATCACCTTTGTTGGGATGAGTCTGGAAAAAGTCACTTGAGAGCTGTGCTGCCGCAAGCTACTGAATGTTTCATTTTACGAAACTGGTACAGAAAGGGGGGAGCTCTGTTACATATCCTACATCCACATGTCTTCCCAACTTGGGGGATTCCTTTCGTTGCTTCCAGCCTTCTTCAGAACCATCTTTATAAGGTTTACAAAGTCCTCAATTGGAAAAGTCATGTTCTGGGACGAGTCAGAGCAAATTGCATTAAAGAGCACTTAAATCTCCACATGGTGTCTTTCAACGTTAGCGATATCTGGACAGTGATGGGACTTGAATTGAGGGATGTGGAAGGAATGTAGTTCAGTTTGCACTTAAAGGTGAACCTGCCACATTGGCATGTCCACAAAAACGCCATGCAAACCACAACACAGCCATCTTTTGAAATGTTCACGTCTCTGCATTTTCAAGAAGGGGGCCAGGCCACCCCAAAATTCTACAGTGATCCTCAAAAGGATGTGGCAGGGTGAAGATTCTAGCCCCTGCCCCTGTTCTTTTGAGGATCGCCAGGGATGCAGCAAGGCAAAGCATCTTTGTCCTGTGCATCCCTTTAATGATCACCTTCCCAGAAAACAATAGCAAGGAAATAAATGGTAAATCACATTTTGATGGACAGTAGGTGTAAATTGTATAGATATTATTCCTTCTGTGAAGTGTAGGGTACAATAGTCATCTATATGATCCGTTTTCCTCATTTGTCAGTGTATCTTTGCAGGTTCCACTCCTGTTGTCATTCAGCCACCATTATTAGAGAAAGTGATAGCTCAGCAATGGCGAAGGGCTGTGGCTCAGTGACACAGCGCTTGCTTTTCATACAGAAGATCCCATGGTCAGTCACTGGCATCTCCTGGTAGGACTGGGGAAACTGGTAGACCCCCAGCCTTCATCAATTTCAGCCAGCGTGGCCCAAGGGTGATGGGAACTGTTGTCCTTTCAAGACCTTCCATATATCACATCAGCCCAATTTCTGTGGCCATCTTGCCTTCTAAGAAGCAGTTTGGTTTACAGAGGGAGCTCTATTTTTTTTATTTAAAAAAATCTGATACTAGTTCCAAGTGAGCACCACAAATTCTACAGGTTTACTTAGGTTATAGGGTTTTAAAACATCGGCAGGCCAGACGAAAGCAAAAGCGTCTCCAGATGGGAAAGAGTTCAGTAGCTTATTGCTTGCCCGTTCCAAATTTTCAGTATGTTAAACCAGAGTTATCATGTGGTATCCTTGAGAGAGAGCACTTTTGAGAAAAAGAGGATAGTTTCAAGAGAGCTATTAAGTTCTCTGCCAGGACAAATGGAATACATTTCCTATGAACCACCCCATAAAGATGTTTTTGCCCAATCCCAATGGGAAAAGGGGGTGGGGGGAAAGGAAAGGAAACGTATTGCATCTGTCCAATTCTGTAATCAGTCACTTCCAGGAAAAAAAAGGTCTTTTCATGATTTTCCAGAGTCAACATGGCTTGTGAAATCCACTGGCTACTTATAGATGCTTTTTCTGAATTGTCTCATTAAACAGGAACCTCTGCATTAACACAGATGAGATCTTTGAACTCAAGTCAGTATTCCTCCAAGCAGCTACTAAGACATACACCCCACCGAGGTGGACCCATTTTGAAGCCATGATTGATTATAATATAGATTGATTATAATATTATCATAATAATAGTGAGTCATGGTGGGTGGAGTGTGGACCATACACTCATAAAACCATAAAATTTTAGAGTTGGAAGGGACTCCAAGGGTCATCTAGCCCTGCAATGCAGAAATCTCAGGTAAGAATCCATGACAGATGGCCACCCAAACTCTGCTTAAAAACCTCCAAGGAGGGAAAGTCCACCACCTCCCGAGGGAGACTGTTCCACTGTCAAACAGCTCTTACTGTGAGAAAGTTCTTCCTGATATTTAGTCAGAATCACCTTTCATATAACTTGAAGCCATTGCTTCGGTTCCTAGCCTTCTCCAGGTGACAGCCCTTTAGATGTCTGAAGATGGCCATAACACCTTCTCTCAATCTCCTCTTTTCCAGGCTAAATATACCCAGCACTTTCAACCTTTCCTCATAAGGCTTGGTTTCCAGACCCTCGATCACCTTGGTTGCCCTCCTCTGCTCACATTCCAGCTTGTCAATATCCTTCTTAAATTGCGGTGCCCAGAAGTGGACACAGTCATATTACAAGGCAACATAGTGGGGAGATCGGCCTTTCGTGGGTTTGATAACGGTACAGATGGGCTCAAGGGCTGCTTTTGCTCTCATTGCACCACTTTTCCCCATGTGAATGAGAGTTTTTTGTGTGAATTATGCCTTTTTGGCTATATAAGGAGAATGTGATACAAAGGGGGATCACTCAACAGGGTGCAATTCCTCAGCCATTCAAGTCTCTCTCTGTGTGTTCACACCCACCACTTTGCTCAAGGCAATTTGCAGCCATATCATAAAAACAGTATATGAAAAACAACCAAAAATAGGCTTTAAAACAATCCATAATGATCCCTCTAAGGCAGGCATGGCCAAACTAGGCCCTCCAGATGTTTTGGGACTACAACTCCCATCATCCCTAGCTAGCAGGACCAGTGGTCAGGGATGATGGGAATTGTACATCTGGAGGGCCAAGTTTGGCCATGCCTGCCTAAGGCTACTGTAGAAGCTTGTCGAAACAAGAATGACTTCAGCTTTGTCCTAAAAGTGCGGATAGCGAACACCTGTCTAATCTCAACAGGTATGACGCTCCACAGCCACACTGTTAGCCCTGCTCCATTGAAGCAGGCTTCTGATATTTGGAGGGACATGAAGGAGAAATACTCCTGCACAATGCCATGACTTACTGGGTATATAAAGGAGAAGGAAGTCTTTCAACCTGGTCCTGAGCTTATATGGGGCCTTAGATATTAGTGCTAATTCCTTGAACATGGCCTGGTAGCAGGTTGTCAGCCAGTGCGAATCCTACAAACGTTAATGAATTCAAAAATATATTAGTGAACTATTTTGCAGTAGATCAAGTTGGGAAGGTGGAATTCAAAACGTTCTGACATGATGCGGGTTGCATTTTGTACCAATGACCTTTTTCTCTCTGAGCAAGTTTGTGTTCATAGCTTTGTAATTCAAGCTTTTAATTCATAAATTCTAGCTTCACTTTAGTCTTCCTCGTAATCACAAAATGAGTCATATAAAGTTGATAAATGGCTGCAAAGTCCTTGCTTTTAACTCTGCAGTTTCACTATTTATTTAACCAAGAGCAGCTCCTTTGGACTCGACCTGGTCCTTGTCAAATACACTATGTTTGGAAAACTTCTCATGCTCCCATTAACTCTAAGCTGTTTCCATTGTCACTTTTGATTAATAGCCCAGGTACTACAAATGCCATTAGAATCAGGGGAGCCTAAAGAAATACGACATAAATATATTGAACAAATACTCATGTTTATACACCCCCTCAACAGGAGGGGGGAAATCCAAAGGAAGGTACTTTCATTCCATGATGCAATGCGGGTCCACATTAAAACAGGTTTTATTTTAAAATAAAATTTAAAAACTCCCAGGACTCATTTACATGACTGCTTCGTTCATGGTGGGCAACATACCCCTCCCCTCCCCAGATATGGTGATTGGTGGTAGCCATGTGACAGTTCAACTATGGGCACAGATTCTTGAATAATCACCACCATAAGTTTTCCAATGGGATGCGGGTGGCGTTGTGGGTTAAACCACAGAGCCTAGGACTTGTCGATCAGAAGGTTGGTGGTTTGAATCCCCGCGACGGGGTGAGCTCCCATTGCTCAGTCCCAGCTCCTGCCCACCTAGCAGTTTGAAAGCACGTCAGAGTGCAAGTAGATAAATAGGTACCACTCCAGCGGGAAGGTAAACGGTGTTTCCGTGCACTGCTCTGGTTCGCCAGAAGCAGCTTAGTCATGCTGGCCACATGACCCGGAAGCTGTACGCCAGCTCCCTCGGCCAATAAAGCGAGATGAGCGCCGCAACCCCAAAGTCGGCCACGACTGGACCTAATGGTCAGGGGTCCCTTCAACTTAAGTTTTCCAAAGGTGGAATTTACTGCCACATGCAGCCTCTTTTTCCAGGTGCCAGCTTCAGGAGGCTGAGGCACTTTGGTCCCCCAATGTTTTTTGGTTTTGAGGGGGTCAGGCCCTCTCAATGTTCAAACGGCGTTTGGCTCCACCCTCTGGCTCCTTGCAATGTTGCAGGCATGATGTCAGGGGGCCGCATCGAGCCCTCTGAATCATCTGGAGAAGCTGACCCCTCTGATTATTGCTGTGCGACAGTACAGAAAAGATAAGCATTGTGGTTTCTTGTAACAATTAAACTTTCTAGTTTCTTGAGAAGTATTGAGGAAAACAGCTAATGTTCTATCATATGTTGTGGTCTTGTACTAAGGTTAAAGCGTACTAGGAAATGATATACAATGAATTGAAAAGGATGTTCAGAATAACTTTTATAAAAACCCAGAAGCTTTTCTTTTGGGAATTATAAGGACAGAACTATCTAAATTGTTTAGAAATTTATTTATGTATGCTACTACAGTAGCAAGAATGCTACTTGCACAAAAGTGGAAAGAAGCAGAAGTCCCAGTAAAGGAGGAATGGATACAAAAACCTACAGAATATGCAGAAATGGTGAAACTTACCAGAAGAATCAGAAAGCAAGATAACAAACTTTTTATAAAAGAATGGTTAATGGTTTACAGATAAATTGCAAACAGATAAAAACTTTAGCAGGATTATTGTAATAACCTGCAGTTTTATAAGAGTATAGATTTAAAGTTTCTGACTTTCCTATAATTAAACAGCCTTCGCAGGATCATCTTCAGAGAAATCTTCGATATGAATGGAAATATCCACACGAATACTGCTAGTCAAGGACTAAGTTTCAGGCCAGTTTCTGCAAGATCAGAGCCTAAGGCAAGATGAAATATGAGAATCCCAGCAGAATCTAGAACAGCTTCTAATAATCAGAGATGGGTCATCAATGGCCCATTAGATTCTGCTGGACTACAACTCTCATAATTCATGATCATTGGCCATTTTGGTTGGGTCTGACGGAGTCCAAGAACATCTGGAGGGCCATGGGTTGTCCACCCTTGCTTAAGCATGACTAAAGCCCACAAGAGCCCTTCTGCAAGCTTGTGGGTTTCTGTGCTTATCAGCTGAAGTTATGCAAGTTAAACTTGTCCCTGTTTTCCCGGGCTCTTCTCATTAAGCAGGGGCTAGCACTGTTTACATTGTCTGGTGCCTCTGTCTGCCCTTTGCCATGCTGACAGCAGAGCACTGGTTCAGCGTCAGTGCACGAATGTAATACCTTCAGTAGTAAAACAAAAACACTGGTTATTTACAGCACCGAAATGAATGGGGTTTTCCCAGGTCAGGAATGATATTCTGTTTTTGCAATGCTTACGAAAACACGAAGCATTATTTTCAGCTCTCCTTAGAAACCTGTCCTCCTTCTTGTACATTATAGCTGATACAAGGTTGCTGCTAAAACAGTATCTATGGTCCTCTTTCTTCCCATGGAACAAGATTTCACCTACCATGTGGTCCAAACCATCTTGGCTCTGGCTGGAGGAAGCTGCACCGAGAGACCGGGAGCCATGACTGACTGCTGCTTTGGCCCCAAGCTTGCTGAAACTAAGTGAGGGGCAGTGAGAGACACTCTTGGGGTTTAATATCCAACACCACCTCCATTGCAGACTTCCGTGTGTAAATAAACAGTATTTCTTAAAGGTACCAGCCTCCTAGGTGCCTCAAACTTCCCAATGGAAATATCCTGGGTAAGAGCCTTGAACTCTGAAATCTCATGCAGCCGCTTGGCTGATATTGGGTTGGCACGTAACAATAGTAACAGTGTATACCCCATCCCATAATTTCAAACTTGCCATCTCTTTATAGGGGGCAGACATGGCTTTGCTAAAGTTGGGAGGAATCAGAAGGGGCTTATGTACTTCATCAAGGGCCCACAAATCCCTAATAATAATAATAATAATAATAATAATAATAACAGAAGCACTGATTTTCTAAGAAAGTGAAATGTGTTTGTCTGAAAAGCAAAAGCCTGAGTCAATCTTGCTATACGCAGCTGCAGGCATATGCCTTTGGGAAAAGTTGGGTGTGAACACTGGAGGCAAGCAACAGTACAGCATGCTTTGGAGATAAAATAAATAAATAGGTTAGTGGTAAATAAGTTTGGAGAAATATAATGCTTAATGATGTTGTTTTGTTTGTCTGAACCACTCTGGAAACTCCAATTGCTACCTACAGTAATAAGGGCCTCTAACAGCCGTTAGACATGTTCAACAATTAAAATAATTGAAGCAATGTGGGTTAGATGCCTTTGATTATTTTGTGGCTGCACCAAGTCTCTTGATGTCAGTACTTGTTTTGCCTCAATGAAATAGCACATGGTTGGACTGCCCACCACCTGCTTTTCTGATGCCACGGAAAAGCTGGCAATTCTATGTACGTTTCCACTCCATTCACACCATATATTTAAAGTGCTCCATAACCTCCAATGAAAATAGGGACATCCTAAGGAAAATCCATTCAGGGGTGTGGGTGGTGCTGTGGGTTAAACCACAGAGCCTAGGACTTGCCGATCAGAAGGTTGGCGGTTCGAATCCCTGAAACGGGGTGAGCTCCCGTTGCTCGGTTCCTGCTCCTGCCAACCTAGCAGTTCAAAAACACGTCAAAGTGCAAGTAGATAAATAGGTACCGCTCCAGTGGGAAGGTAAGCGGCGTTTCCATACACTGCTCTGGTTCACCAGAAGTTGCTTAGTCATGCTGGCCACATGACCCGGAAACTGTACGCCGGCTCCCTCGGCCAATAAAGCAAGATGAGCACCGCAACCCCAGAGTCGGCCATGACTGGACCTAACGGTCAGGGGTCCCTTTACCTTTTAACGAAAAGCGGGATATTCCAGGAACAAATCAGAAACTGGGATGGTTCTCTAAATCAGGGACGCCCCTGGAAAATAGGGACACTTGGCAGGTCTGCATCCTGTTGGTCACCCAAAGCTGCCTTAGGCATTTCACTCTCCAGCCATTTCTTCATTCTCTGTAGCAATATATATTTTTATCTGTAACCCTGGACCCATATTCAACAGCCCCCTTTTAAAATTCTTGCTTCTTTTCCAGCCATAAGCCACACACATTCAAGATGCCAAAAGCTTTCACTTAACCTTCTACCCTCATCCTGCTGAAGGGGGAAATCCTTTCAGTGTAATTAATTATACATCACAGTTTTAAAAGAGGGCAATTTGTCATCTATTCTGGAATCCTGATTAGATAAAATCTCTCAATATCACTTTTATTTATTTATCTTTTAAGCATGCCACCCAGCACCACTGTGTAAAACAGATGGGGACTGTAACACTGACTGCTTAGCTTTAGCAACCAAAATATATCAGGATAACAGAGAAACTTAGCAGCGGAAGATCCATGGGGAAAACAACTACTTTCATTATTCTATAACCCTTTTTTACCATCATCTTTTAATTTTTAAAAGTATTTGTGGGCTAAACATGATCACATGGAGACTGCCAAAATTCTAGTTTTAGGATATTCATCATTCAATGAGAGAGAGAGAAAAAAATACAGGGTTAACTTGCATGTGTGAAACAGTCTTCACAAATTAATACTTTAGAAAAAGAGTTTTCTTATTTGTTGATAGGGCCACAATTTCCAATAGATGCAGTTTACACACTCAGTTGTGAGAGAAAAGGGGGTTCTTTGTTGGAGAACCCTCCATGCTTACACCCAGGGATGTGGGTGGCCCTGTGGTCTAAATCACTGAGCCTCCTGGGCTTGCTGATCAGAAGGTTGGCGGTTCGAATCCCTGTGACAGGGTGAGCTTCCATTGCTCTGTCCCAGCTCCTGCCAACCTAGCAGTTCAAAAGCACACCAGTTCAAGTAGATAACTAGGTACTGCTGCAGCGGGAAGGTAAATGGCGATTCTGTGCACTCTGGTTTCTGTCACTGTGTTCTGCTTTGCCAAAAGCAGTTTAGTCATGACCCGGAAAGCTGTCTGTGGACAAAAGCTGGTTCCCTCAGCCTGAAAGCAAGATGAGCGTCGCAACCCCATAGTCATCTTTGACTTGAGTTAACCATCCAGGGATCTTTTACCTTTTTTTTTTTTTTTTACCTTACACCAAGCTCATGAGAGTGGCTGGGGAAACTCAACCAGGTGGGCAGGGTATAAATAATCAATTATTATTATTATATTATTATCATGGAGGAGGCAATACCAATGCCATGAGTTCAGGGCTGGCCCATACATCTTGCCACCTGAGGCAAATGACAAAATGGCACACACACCTGACCAGGGAAGAAGGAGTGGGTGAAGATCTACATCAGGAACAAGGGGAAATAAAATCAACCTTATCTGACAGTTTAAAAAGGTAAAGGTAAAGGACCCTTGACAGTTAAGTCCAGTTGCGACGACTCTGGGGTTGCAGCGCTCATCTTGCTTTACAGGCCGAGGGAGCCGGTGTTTGTCCACAGACAGTTTTTCCGAGTCTTGCGGCCAGCTTGACTAAGCCACTTCTGGCACAACGGAACACCGAAACCAGAGCAGCTCACAGAAATGCTGTTCACCTTCCCACTGGAGCGGTACCTATTTATCTACTTGCACTTTGGCGTGCTTTCGAACTGCTAGGTTGGGAGGAGCTGGGACCAAGCAACGGGAGCTCACCCCCTCACGGGGATTCGAACCGCCGACCTTCTGATCGGCACACCCAAGAGGCTCAGTGGTGTAGACCACAGCCCCACCTGCGTCCCGTCATCTGACAGTTTAATTGGGACTCAAATGCTGTTGTGGGGCTGAATAACCCTGGTTGGGTGCAGGGCGTGGGGAAACCCAGAGGGCAGCTCCTCCCTAGGGGTGGGATGAGACCAACAGTGCCTCCTATTTGCCGATAAGCCACTGTGAAGGCAGTGGGGGGTGGGACTGCTGAGGAGGTGGCAGATCTGAGAAACTGAGATAAACTGAAAAGACAAATTTACCCAGCCCTATATAAATGGTAATCATTGAACCTGGGATCTTTTGGAATCTTTGGCATCCAAAGCAGCTGCTGCCTGACTGATCTATGCTCTATTCCTCACTCGACTGCAGTTCACTGAGGGAACCAGTCCAGAAGCCCATCATTATTCCACTGTTATAGTCCAGAAATCTCAGCAGACCAACATATTTAAGTTAAATCAGTTTATTCCATAAGTGGTTAAAATAAAAACAAAAACAAAAAAACACCCCAGCAACTCTGAAGCCCTCTGTTTTATTTTGATGGCTATTTAATTATAGGAAAGCCAGAAGCAACCATTCGGTTAAAGCTGAGAAGGCCATTCATTCTCATAAAAGAAGGTTTGCTCATTATAGCAGCATCGTTGGGTGGCAAATGAAAGGAAGCCCAGGAAGATAAAAACAAGATAAAACTGAGGCTATAAAAATGTTGATGATCATCTGACCCTAGTTGGGGCATTTCGGCTGCATCTGAATAGGAGTATTAAATCAGGCATAATGAGCTTCATTTTTTGGTCTGCTCACAAAGTCTGCAAATAGTGCTTGGAATATATTTGCTTAATACTTACTACTACTTATCTCAGTTTCGTTCTTTGTAAAGAATTCATTTTTCAAGTTTGGGTTTCACAATGGTAGCCAGAGGGTGGGGAATCTTTCTGTAAACTCCAATATCATAGTATTAATGATTCATTTTTGACACAGTAGGAGCCACCAAACTGGTTATTTCCGTAAAATCCTTTACTGTTCTACATAGGAATAAATCCCACTTAGTTTGCAGGTAAGAACTGAAAACAAGGGCACTAACTGCATGCTATACAGAAATGGATATAACCAACCCAGAACCAGAGTTGGGGGATTGGTGCCCACCACCAGATGATACTGGACTCCAACTTCCATCATCCCCAGCCAGTATGGCCAATGGTCAGGGATGATGGGAGTTGTTGTCCAACAACATCTAGAGGACATGGAATTTGCCGATCCCGTATTTGATTCTAACAGAGCTTCCTGCTCTCTTTCAACATGGGTCTATAAACAGCTTTTAACCATGATAGCTAAATGAAGCTTCCATATTGAGTGCTAATATGTCTTTGACTAGACAAACTGGGGATAAACAAGAGGGAAGATTTGCCGCCTTAATGTTTTGCCTGTGAAGTTCTCAGAGGATTTCTGAACAGCACTCCTAAAATAGAAATTGCATTTTCTGTTGTGTTGTATGGCTGCCCTTGATATTTCCTGTACGATAAAAATCTTGAAAACAAACAGATCATCAACAGATTTGAATGGCCAATTTGGAAAAGGAATTGTGTACTAGATAGTTATTTGATGTGAACCAGCTGAGTTCTTCTTTACTTTCTTTCGCATTTACCACCGAAGGCCATGATCCTAGGAGATGGAAGGCACAAAGTGGAGCTTGCTTAAACTTAGGATCTTGTTACGCAACTCTGTGCAGTTCCTGATTTGAAGAAATCAACTCACAAAGCACTAGAGTAAATGTTATTTGTGGCAGCATGAGAGTGTGAGGCTTGAAACAGGAAACGGGATTAGAAGCTGTCAGTTTTGACATATAAACCCAACAGGTGATCACACCATTATGAGTCGAACATTGCATCCTGAGAACGTAATATCCTTCTTCTTCATGCATTCTTGTTTAAAGCTTGTGAAACTTCTCCCTCCCTTTCACCCCATTTTTTTAAGTGCTTCAGACTACCCTAGAGGTCACGTGACCCTGACAGCATGAATGAACCTAACCCAGAGTTGCTATCGCTTACAGGAGAAAGAATAAAGGGAAGAGGGCTGAGAGTTTGCCGCTTGTATTTGTGATGTTAAGTTTGCCAGGGATTAACTCATGCTATCGACTTTGTTCTAGCCCAATTCTCATTTTACATGCACAGGACTTTGACCCATGACATAATGTAGTGGCTCAGACCAAACAGAAGCCCTGGGAAACCGCAAGCGAAAGATGAAATCATATTGGAGAGAACAGCCATTTCTCAGATTATGTTAAGTATCTCAGGCTATAGTTTGTCTGCTTTTCATCTTCTTTCGAATTTCAATGAATGCTTTGCATAGATTTGAAGGGGCCTTGGTGAGAATATATGAGTCCAAATTCTTCTTTGGAATGATCTTATTACAATAAAATAGCCATCAGGTGAATAAATACTTTCTTTCTGAGTCAATTTTTTAAAATTAAACTTTTATTTTTAAATTATTTTTATTAAAATTTTACAACAAGTTTTAGCCTAGTCAAAAATTCAAATTACATTTTACATCTTCAATTACCCCCCCCCCCCGACTTCCCCCAACTTCCCTTTCTGGTTTATATATTCCAGATTCCAAATTTGTTATACATTTCTCTTTAAACTTTGACATACCACCTTTCCCTCCATGCTGTTCTTAATCTCATCCCATTTACATACTGCATTCTAATTTTACCTAAAACATGTTCTTCTGTTTCATATATTATCGTTTAATATATTATAAATCTTCTACCATTGCTCATATTTTGAATACTGCTTACAATTTTATCTGATTATGGTATTTTTCAGATACTCCAAAGAGGGATTCCATTGGGATGAATAAATATTTCAGTAATAAATCAACAACAGGTCAAATGCTACGCTATATAGTCTAATGTAAGTCAAATGTGTTTCGACACAACGGACTTCATCAGAGGTCCGTAGGGGCTGGGAGGATTTTGGTTCACCCTGAATTTTGGAACAAACCTACCCCTTAGACACAAACATGGGTCGGAAAGGATTAAGTCGCATAGTCACATGGGTCCGTACTGTACTTGTGAGGTGGTCTGAGGGTTGATTCTTACTTCCTTTAACACTGTACAGCTGCTTAAAGCAGCTCTGTGGCTGTGCAGTGTTAAAAATACAGTGGTACCTCGGGTTAAGAACTTAATTCGTTCTGGAGGTCCGTTCTTAACCTGAAACTGTTCTTAACCTGAGGTACCACTTTAGCTAATGGAGGCTCCCGCTGCCACTGTGCCGCCGCCATGGCGCAATTTCTGTTCTCATCCTGAAGCAAAGTTCTTAACCTGAGGTACTATTTCTGGGTTCTGTAACCTGAAGCGTCTGTAACTTGAGGTACCACTGTATGTGGAACCGTGTGGAGAAAAAGATGGTTGTCCCCATGTACTGTACATATGGAGGCAACCAACTCCCCCTGCCCAATAGGTACACGGGAGCACCTTGTGATATGCAGTCACTTCTGGGTGCATTTCAAAACAGATTCTTTTTGTTAACTGGGTGACCACAGAGCTGCTCCAAGCAGCTGTAAAATGTTAAAGGAAGAAAAAGACACACACTTTGGACCACCTCAGAAGTACATTTTGTTTGTTGCAAAACTTGGTGGATCTTGTTAGGATTTTTATTTAAAAAATCCACCCACAAATGGGATGAAATGGAACCAGTCTTGTAAACAAACAAAACCAGCACCTGAAATGTGTTCTCTCTGTTGACTTCAAGAGTCCTTAATAAACAGCCAGCTTGGACAAACATATTGTAATAATAATACTAATAATATTTTGATTTATATCCCAACCTTCCTCCCAAAGGAGACCAGAGCAGTAAACACAAAGAAATAATTGAAACATTCTAGCACAGTTTAAAAAATAAATATCACAACAATTATACATGAAATCATACAATAAAAGCCACATAAGAATGCTAAAATCCGAAACCAGCCAACTATTAAGGAAAGCTGTTTTTTTAATTGCCTGCATAAACCTGATCGAATAGAAAAGTTTTCAGTGGGCGTTTCAAAGTCGAAAGAGAAAGTGCCCAAATCTTTGTTCCACAAGACTGGGTTAATGACACGAAAGGCTCAGCTTCTTGTTTTTGTCAAACGAGCCTTGGGGAGTGACCAACAATCTTTCAGATGATCTTTGCTATCCAGTTGGGATAGAAGGGTTCAGGCGGAACTGGCTGGTCATATTGGGGCTCGCAGAGCAACACAGCCAGTTCTACACCTACAGTCTTGCAGCTCATACCAGCTGGTGCCAGTGGTAGTTAAGTTAGGAAAAAATCCTCTTCCCTATGCCATCTTCCGAACGATCACATGTTGGTATCAGGGCCATCATAGGATGCAGCAGATCCTGTGCTGACTAAAGCAAGCCCCCTCCATGTTGCGGTTGTTAATGTTGTGCATATGGAAACAATAGGATGAATAGAAAATGACACTTTTTGAAATAAAAATTGTCCCGTCCAAAAATACGGTACCAAAGCTTTACTAACAAGACTTGTTCCAAAACAGACACAAAAGCAAATAATGTTATATCTAAATAGTTGGACAATATCATGTGCTTGACCAAGCACAGGTACAGTGTCTTTGAAATATAAAATTACTTCAAACAAAACTCTGTCTCTCCACACAGCCTGCATTCCAGCCTGAGGCTATGTTCTCCTCGAAAGAATCATTGGCACATGTCCTTTCTTCTATGGTGCTTGAAAGCAAACAAAATGCAGATTTGCAATACCCTTCTCATGTGATCTAATGTTAAACTGATGTAGCAGAGATACATTCTAAGTTAATTATCAACCTGTTAAACTCTCTGCAACATTTTTGTTTAGCTACAGTCGAAGTTTCTATGCTATGCATTTAGCAGCACACATACAGAGTCATTTTTCATTTCATTGTAGAATTAAACAATTATATTTAATACTCCACGCCTCCCATATAGCTCCATTTTGGGGTTCCTGCTGGCTGCGACTGGTAGTGCATCTGCCATTTGGTCAATTCTCCCTGAGGGCTTCCTCATTGACAGTGAAACTCCCCACCAGAGCTGAGTGGAGGAACACCTCTGGTCCACCCAAATTACCTCCATTGTGAATATGGATTGTTGTGCCTATATAGTTCTAGCCCAATGATGCCTTATTATTCTGTCACCAGGGCCTTTGCACTTGCATTTTATATTATCTCTGTCTGATTGGGTGATGTTGTTTCAGTTGCATCATTTCAATTTTAATCTGAAAGGCCCCAATAGTTGCCATAAATCACCATGGTCCGCATATTGTACGCAAAGTGGCATAGAAAACGGAAAAATAAAATGAAAATGAAAATCCAAGCAGAAGTGAGCAACACTGATTCCAATGAGAGTTACACCCTGGTAAATAAGTATCGATTTACATCCTTGAGCACATCGATAAATAGATAAAAAATAAAAATAAAATAAAATAAAATAAAATAATGTCCTGGTAGGCCTCTGTGGCTTCTTTCATAAGCTGGGCTCCTGATTCCTTTCCCTATTAATAAAGGCTGGAGCAGTAGCAGCAGGTCTTGTTTGTGGAGTAACACATGCTGATTGCCTGGTGCATAACCTAAGAAAGTGGAACATTAATTCAAATAGGGAGCTACACCGATCATGTTAAGATTTCTGAGATATGAATCATGTCTTGGTTTCCCCTATAAGTAGGAACATTATGTTAAGTCATTACTGAGCTGCTAAAGCCATAACTGCACTGCACTGTTTGGCTGGTTCTTTCCATCCTTTCTAATATGTGATTCAGCTATTTCATATTTCTCACCGGGGAGCAATGCTGGCACACAAATCAGTCATACATTAGGCAGTGGAGCCATGAATCTAGCAAGCCCATAAATTAAGCTGCTTTTTAATTTGGACACATTACTAAAAGGTTCGTTTCTGCAGAGTTGGATGTGTCAAAGGTGGTGACCCGCTCTAATGAACTATTCTCTGCCTTGGAGTCTGTAGGGGTAAAGTAATTGACAGCAATATAAAGTTTTAGAGGCTTGGTTTCCCCACCCCCATCTCCAGTTAAATGTTTCACAAACTTCCCCAAATAATGATTTTATCAATTATCGTAATCACAGAGACTCTAGACGCAAGGGATAATATGTCTAACATCAAACTGGTATAAGGATGAAAGAGGCGTTTTAACCAAAGGCTAATCCTGGGTTTACTTATTGGTCTTGGTTGCTATTTGATGAAAAAGTTTTGAATTATGCAACTTTATATTTGCAAAGAGTCTTGATTCTGGATGGCAGCTTTTTGATAAAATTTGGTCAGACACAAACTGCAGTTTGAGATGCCAGTCCTAATGTTCTACATTTCAAGATATGCACAGCATTACGAATAGGCAGTAGTGGCTTCTGTTTAACTAGAGGAATCTGAGGCCAGCCCTGCCATTAGGCAGGTGCTAGATGTGGAGCCTAGTCTCCCTCCCCAACCATTTATCCCAAGTCCCTCTCCCCAACCATTCACTTCCTCTTGCACACGGATGCGGAAGAATTCAAATGGAAATGGAAATGGGAGCAGAAATCACTGGCATCCACTTATTCAGCCCATGTCTGGAATAGAAATCTATCTAGTGAATATGATCTGTAGTTGATCTTGTTGCTTTCAGTCCACAAACGATATGTAACTGATTACATTCTGACCCCCATTTGTGCATTGCATTTGGCTTGCATAAAATCAAAGGGGTGGAATAACTTAATGGCAATGTAATTTACTTAACTAATTCCAGAATTTATGTAAGTTCTGCAATTCCGCCACAGCAGACAGCAAGACAAATAACGTAGTTTTCAGTGGGAGACAAACTGCAGCGGAACAGAAACAGTGCCGTATGTGGCAAACGCAGAGCAGAACAGAAAATGAATGCCTTTTCACATCTCTCTAGTTTTGCTCTAGGAATTTTCCATTTGCTGCATTCTTTTCATGGCCTGTTAAGAAAGCCACATGCTTGAGCAAGCAGAGAGAGAACAGCAGCTAGTCTCGCAATGCACTTCACAGGCGTCACATGTATGAACGCATCACTCAGCTCATGTGATGCACATGGGTGGCTGCTAATAATAATAATAATAATAATAATAATTTTATTTCTTATACCCTGCTCATCTGACTGAGTTGCCCTAGCTATTCTGGGAGGCTTCCAACGAAAATACAAAAAACAACAACCCCCAAACATTAAAAGCTTCCCCAAACAGGGTTGCCTTCAGATGTCTATGAAAATTTATATAGTTGTTTAACTCTTCGAGATCAGCCGGGAGGATGTTCCACAGGGCAGGTGCGACTACATTATAGCACATTCTGTAGCTCTCTCTCTCTCTCTCTCTCTCTCTCTCTCTCTGTGTGTGTGTTCATTTGTGTGTAATGGTGTCCACCTAAAAAATACGGTGAAGACTATTTGAAGAAAATGCTGGAAAGGGGAGAGGCTGAGGTCTCTCTCTCTGTGTGTGAAATCTTTAAAGAAAGAAAAAAGTATTTTAAGAAATTTCAGCTCACCGCTAGTGGAAATGCAATTCCAACATTTCATAAATAAAGAATTTGCTAATGGACAAACATTTTTCAGTAAAGAGAACTGCAGCTAAAGTGGGGCAGTTCAACACCTGGACCTGGCGATAACTTTGTTTGCCATTAGTCTCTGGCTAAAATGACAGTACAAAAGCTTTTCTGTGGTTTCCCAAGACCTGATAAATCTTCCTTCTAACAGTTATCAGCAAGTCCACCTGGGTTCAAAACCATTTGAGCTATTTCCCAGGTCCCACTTGTTCACACAATATATGTGCTGTAGCACCAGTTCTTGGCACAATTACATTGAAAGTAAATATTTGGAGACATTAAGTGACTACGCTGAAAGAGACCCCTATCTTTATAAGCTAATATTGCCTAGGAATGAAATGTGTAAATTGCTTCAGGTTAGAGATATTCTTCTTTGGAAATATTTCCTCATAAATGGTAGTTTTGTAAGGTGGAAGCTGAAAGAAAGTTAGCAGTTGAGGGGGGAAACTCCCTGCTATTTTAAAAAACATTATTTGACACTGCATTATACATTGGAAGGAGGCTAATGGATGCTTTTTTAAAACACACACACACACACATAGTACCTAGCAGCACAGAATGGTCATAACTACAAATGAAATCTTCATCATGAAAGAACAAAGCACTTCCTGTTATGGATGTTTCATGTGATACCAAAGCAATTTAAAGGATCTTAGCCAAATATTGACTGTCTGTGGAGCTGACATTACGTCTTGAGCTCTCTGTGCAGAGATGTTTATTTAATACAGGTATGAGTGGCCCTCCCTATAGCAATACAAAGCTTTAAGCAAAAGGTGTGTCTGAATACCAGGTTTCAGACAGGCTGTCTCTGTGTTCCCTATTGATGAAAGGGGTGGGGTGGGGAGAGGGATTTAAACCTTCTGAACCAGGGGTTCTGTGATCAAACTTTGGAACATATCTTGATTCCATCTGTTCTCTATAGCCACATGACAAGGCCAGGCTAGAAGTGTAGGCAGGTTGGCCAAATGCAGGCCAGAAATGTGTGTTACATATCCTCCAACACTTTGAAGCCCAAATCCGTAATGCCATCTTCCTGAACGCCATCTTCCCAGTTTTTATCGTGAGAGCATAGTCACAAATGTGTATCCAACACATATTTTGTATGACACCTCTTATTTCTGAATCAAACATTCAGTTAAAGGTAAAGGTAAAGGGACCCCTGACCGTTCAGACCAGTCGCAGATGACTCTGGGTTGCAGCGTTCATCTCACTTTACTGGCCAAGGGAGCCAGCGTTTGTCCGCAGACGACTTCTGGGTCATGTGGCCAGCATGACAAAGCTGTTTCTGGTGAACCAGAGCAGCGCACAGAAACACCATTTACCTTCCCGCCAGAGTGGTACCTATTTATCTACTTGCACTTTGACGTGTTTTTGAACTGCTAGGTCGGCAGGAGCAGGGACCGAGCAACGGGAGCTCATCCCATCGCAGGTTTTGAACCGCCAACCTTCTGATGGGCAAGCCCTAGGCTCTGTGGTTTAGATCACAGTGCCACCTGCGTCCCTTAAAACATTCAGTTAGATAGGAGGAAATCATTATTTAATCTCAACTCACCTTTCTGTAGAAACGCCACTGGGGTCCCATAACCCAATTCCCTTATTATTAAAATGATAAACAAACTTCACAATTCAATGCAGTCCTAGTTAGAGTGTGTTGCAACACCAGAACCAGATTTGCCAAAAGAACCAATAACAAGCAGAACATAGTGCCAAAGGCTTTGTTGATGTTACTGTGATTGAGAGATTTCCAGACCAATGGCAATGTCAGAACAAATGAATTTAATGAATTACTAACACTGATCAAACATTATTTTTAATGATGACAGTCAAAAACTCCTTAGCAATTGAGGTTGATGCTGCTGTGGTTTGACAAAGACATTACTGTTTGATGCTAGGTGGGTTTAAAGTTAAGCAGTGAAAATTTCAAACAAAACCCAGATTTTTACTCAAGAACAAGGTGGGTTAGTTCAGAAATGAAGGAGGAGGTAGAAATTGCACTCCACATGCAGATCAGAGGAGAAATCCAATTCAGTTCACATTTCGATGTGAACATAACTAATGCACCCTTTCAACAACAACAAAAAGGTGACCAAAACACAGCTACTTCTCCAAATTTTGCAATGCAGTTCTCCAGACGAGATATGTGTGCAAAAATGCACACCCAAGGATACAATAGTGAAAATAATGTACAAGAATGCATTGTGTTGGGGAATATTGCTTGCAGAAATGTGCATACTGTATTAGGAGAAAATTGCACTAAAATGGTTACGAATTTTGATGTAGACTTAAAAACCATACATCTGCCATCTGATTTTGAAAAGTGGAGAACAAAACATAACATTCAAAAATTTGGAAACTGACAGAAACCCAAAATGATATACAGTCGTACCTTGGAAGTTGAACAGAATCCGTTCTGGAAGTCCTTTTGACTTCCAAAACGTTCGGAAACCAAAGCACGGCTTCTGGTTGACTGCAGGAAGTTCCTGCATCCAATCAGAAGCAGCGGAAGCCCCATCAGACGTCCGGGTTCCAAAGAATGTTTGCAAATGGGAACATTCACTTCCAGTTTTACAGCATTCGAGAGCCAAAACGTCTGAGTACCAAGGCGTTTGGGATCCAAGGTACAAATGTATTCACTCATTTATGATATGTCACATCTCAGCTGATGGATGACACCAGAGTTCACACTGATTATACCATCTATGAGACATGTATCTGCCATGATGTGGTGCTGAAAGGGGTTTGCCAAATTGTTCGTGGTAAAAGAGAAAAGAGAGGCCATCAGGAGGAGTCACTCTGCCAATGATTTAAAAGCAGAGCAAGAGAAGAAATGCAGACATTTGGCAAAAACAGGCTGGCAAATAAAAAAAAAACATTCCAGTGGTTTTTGTCATAGAGAAAGAAATATTGAAGGATTTGCCCCCCTTTTTGCTGAAGATTTAAGTTACAGATATAAACAATAGTATACACACACTGCCCTCTTACTTGCAAGTGAGTTCACATTCCAGCACAACTCCAGCTAGAAAGAAACAAGAAAACTAGCCCACATTTCATAATTCTTTCCCAAGTCAGCTGCAATCTTCTTATTAAACAATCTGCTTCAAATGTTGGTTTCATTAGCCTATGATGAGGATAAATGCAAGGGTGTCCACAAAAATAATTCTTTTAGGAGGAATTTTAGCTTAGCATGTCTATCACATGCAACTGCAGGTTGTTGACTTGAGTATTTGTAGCCTTTATACGACTGAACCTCATACACCATTATTCCATTGTGCTGAAGGGAAGCGGTGACATACAATGTTGGTGATTTACTGTATTTTTAAAAACTGTACGTGGCAAAATGTGCTTGGACCTGTACAGTCACTTCTGAAGCCAAAACTTTCTGTAGGGGTCCAGCGTTGTGTAGGCAGCTCAAGTTTTAACACAGAGGATTTGATTTCAATATGTAGGGCCTGAAATCCAGCTTTTCCCTCTCCCAGCCTTGCCTCAATCCCTGCCTATGGAACTCTGATCGCAGCCCCAGAGTCTTGTATGCAGCTCATTCCTATTCCTCA